>NC_092354.1:67031024-67368041 GCF_963676685.1 Mytilus edulis | reverse complement strand
TTGGTGCACGGAAATAACTCTATTATTATTTATTGGAGAGTGTTGCAATGCCAATCAAGATTGTAACATAACATCTATCTGTGATATGCTGTGTTATACCATTGGACCCGCCTATGATTGCAAAAGTAGAGGACTTACAGAAGTACCAAGCTTTCCTGAGACAACAATAGTGCTGTATGTAGCCATTATAAGTAGACACCTTTGTTATATATTATATATTCTCTGCCATTTTATACATGTCATAGCATCATCTAACTGCAATTGCTTAACATGTAGAATGACCCGTTAGACTTACACAATTTGTCTACTTATGAAGAACATTCTAATCTCAAAGTTTGAATGCCATTAAAAGTCCGTGAAATTCGAGCAAAGTAACTAGAGAGTCTTCCTTAAAACTAAATTTTGCAAACGCACACCCTTACAAACAGAGAATCATATCTGGTCGACCGCGAAATATTCCGGTCGAAAATACTGTATACGTATTTCAAACAGTAAAAAGTCACAAAAAATGTCACCTTTTTTAATTTAAGTGAATAATTTAACACACAAGTGACTTATAATCATCAAGTCCTTGTTGCGGTGCTTTCTTTACAATAACATACTCATGAGTTGTAAGCGACTGTCATACAAGTGAGATGTTTAGCTAGCTATAAAACCAGGTTTAGTCCACAATTTTCTACATAAGATAATGCCTGTACTAAGTCAGGAATATGACAGTTGTTATCCATTCGTTTGCTATGTTTGAGCTTTAGATCATTCCATTTTCCTAGGGACCTATCGTTTAGAATTTTCTCGGAGTTTGGTATTTTTGTTATACTACTTTATACAGTTGTTTGATCTAGTTTTAACTTTTGTAATTATTTTATTGCTTTTTTATTCAATTATTGATTTAATAATTGTTTACTTAATAGGTACATTTTCAAATGATCTATGAATTTTGGTATATAGTTCCTGGGCTGTTATCTAGTTTAATCTTATTATATAATGTAGAGAGTTAAACGATCATTGGAATTGATTTTATATTTCATTTACCTCAAATAACAGTTATATATTATGCATAATGCACTTAATATTTATATGTGAACAACACAGACATAAACTGATAAAGTATCGAAAACAAACTTACCAGGAGGAATGACCCTCTCATTTATATTTTGTTCATAAATTTACACAGTTTTGCAAGAACTATAACATGTATAATTATAGTTTTGTTTTAGCTCAGTTATTGTTGAACCTTGAACTTAGATAAAAAGTACAATAGTGAGGTAACAACTTCATTTTGGCTAGATTAAGAGCATCGTATGCTATGATATACCAGTATTTATTACCAACATCTCTTGGTTCGGAAAGATTGCACAACCTATCAATTTTAGATATGCCGTTTCATCTTCCTCCTTCCAATTAGTCATTAGTCATTAGTCATTAGTCATTCCTCCTTCCAATTAGTCATTAGTAACAACATAGAAACACATACTTTTATATTTAACATCAGTGTTTTTTTTCTTCAGAAAACTAGGAGAGAATGATCTAGCCATTCTTCCGGAAAACCTGTTTGAAACATATATTGCTTTGTTGGAAATGCAAGTATCTTATTACTGTATCAGTAATTAAAAACACGACGACAATTCACACTTGAGATCTTAAAAGAAAATCACAACCCCAAAAAAAAGACAGACGATACAAAGTGGGCATTCAAATATAAGTCATAGTAAACATACATTGCTATGAAAATAAACAACGAAAGGACAAACAAATTCACAAAACAAAACATATTAAACTATTAATTGGGCAAAAGGCACCAAACAAAAAACAAAGAGAGATATAAGGCCTCTGGGATGGAGAGAAGAGTGAACACGAGTTTTGTAACGACAAACTTGACATACTGTAATCATATTTAACACAGATATTAAGGTCTACCAACCCTAAAGGACAACTCTAAAATGTTCAAAAAGATGACTTCAATGTTATTACTTGGAACCCTTTGCTCAAAAGTTTTCTTGTAAGTAGCAACCTTCTATTAAGAAAGTCACGAAAGGAAACACAAGCTTTGGAATATCGTATCAACTGGTGGGAATTCACTCTTCGAGCTGTCCCTGCTTGAATTATTCTACATAACTGGGACATTAAAATCATCCCTTTTGTCAAAAAGTTATCTTCTCAAACATCATTGTAAATTTCTAGATATGAGGCAAACTAAGCTATAAAATTGACAATGAAAACGGGGATTGTGCCAAGGAGACAACACCCCAACCAAAAAACAGAACACAGCCCAAGCCACCACTAAGTTGTTTAGCACAGCGAGAATATCCAGCACCCTGAGGTTGCAGTAACTGTCGTATCGTCTATTTTTAGTTTGGTGGGATAGATGTGTTCAACATAGTCATCAAACTATCAATTATTCAGTAAGATAACGTCATGTTCATTGTGGAACATAAAGTGAAAATACAATGTCAGCGTCGATTCATTAATATTGAGGACCTCCTGTATGAAGTGGTTCGCATAATTAAAGAAACACGACGACCAAATCTGGAGCACATCTATATAGCGATGTAGAAGCATAGTTTCCATTCTTAATTTTATAATTGCAAATAGAACAACAATATGTCACCCAAACGGGTCTTCTTAAATCTGCCGGGTTTTATAGTTTTATACCTCTGCTGGTGGACTTTCAGTCTATGAGGGTATCATCAGTTCGGAGATTTCTAACACACATTTCTGATATTGTCCGTTTAAAAATTTTGAAATCATTAGAAACTAAGGTTTTAACTTCCTCAAGCAAAGACCTTAGATGGACTCGGCTATTTTGTATGTCCTTTTTGGTAATGACAGTCTTCAACTGTTTCCATTCTTAGATCGTTGGCTTTCAAATATTCGGTTTTAGCGTTTCTGATGAAGTTATATCCAGAAAAGCGCATCGGACGCATGAAATGTATTATGTGTTGTTTTCATTTTTTGTAGTGTTTCTTCATTGTAAAATTCATTGAGGCTTTAAAATGAAGGTCAGAAAGTAAACATTGATAACAGGGAGCGATATTTTTTTGCTTTTTCCAGTTTTCGTGTACGCGTAGTGTTTTTGTCGTGCATTTATGCATTCTTAGTGTATCAAAACTTCATATTCAAGATTAATTAATTAATTTTTTTTCAGACACCTAGGAAAGAATAAATTAACAACTCTTCCGGAAAACCTGTTTAGGAGCAATGTTGCTTTGTTGAAAATGCAAGTATCTTATTACAATATCAGTAATCACAAACACGACGATTTTACCAACCTTACCTCTTTAACTAAAAATTAAACCATATGATAAATCAAGATAAACTGACATTGCTATGAAAAACAAAATTAGAGAAATCTAAAAGGCATACACGTTAATAAAATACAGATAGGAAACTATAGATTGAGCAAAACGAACTGAACAAAATGCATTGAGTTACCTAATGCCTCCGGGAGGGAACGCAGATCATGTCCTACTAGTGACACCCGTCTTATTGCACATGTTAAGTACAACTTCGGAGATGAGTTTCAAATATCAATCAAAATGAATCATATCGTATTAAAATAATCATAACCGTATATCGTTTAAAAAGCCATTACATCCAACGACATGTGTTTCTAGAAAACAATTCTCTGGAAAAAAAAATATCAGAGATTATAGTATGAAACATTTGTAGAATGAAAACAAAGCGTGTCAATAAAGACTAAGAACACGTTTAGTCAACTTTGCGCTAAGGAGTTAAAATCCTAGTTTCAGTAACATACATTATTTTCGGGAATAAAATACACAGATAAACTATGTCAATATCTAATAATTGTCTGATAAAGGGATGATATCCTGGGGCACTGATAGTCCATTAGTAGCAGTTCGGACACAATACTCACAAGTATTCATGCTCAAGACCTGTGTTTCTCAAATAACACTTATGAACAACTGTTAGCTAAAAGACATATGCATAATACTTTATGACAATATTTAAGTTGCAAATACGATTATTTTATAGATGTCATTCAGAACAATTTAATCCGCTTCTGGTCACTTTTTTTTTATGTTTTTGAACCATGTAAATCTTCTTCATATTGAGAAGAAGTAGTGCGTTATGAAAATGTATTAGGCCAACATTGGCTAATAAAAGTCGACAAGAAAGACAATCGATTGTAAATTTATGTCTTTCGACTTTCTTCATCCATAAATGATTAAAGCGACTTTTTAGTAATTGATTCGTGTATATATATTTCATCAAGAAATTCAAATATTTTTTTTTATCCTATTACAAGATATATTGATGGGAACATTTTGACCACCCTGCAACCTAATCTGTTCTCCTCTAACGTTTTTTTGGTATACCTGTAAGTATTGTTTGAATAAATATCCTCTAACCAAAACTGCCAAATGGCATGCTTATAAAACTATTTGAAACATTCTTCTTAATCTCTTTGTGTTCATATGTTTTATATTCATACTTCAATGACTATTTGGTATGGGCTTTGCTCATTGTTGAAGGCCTTACGGTGACCTATAGTCGTTAATTTCTGTCTCATTCAGTCTCGTGCGAAGAGTTGTCTCGTCGGCATTCATACCACTTCTTCTTTTTTATATTAAACAAATATATTCGAAAATAAATGTATTCGAAATACATTGATAATAAGACAACAAGATATTCACAATATGAATACTCTTCAATCTTCAAATCACCATAGCGCAGTTTAAAGGCAACCAATCTACAACCCACAACGTATTAAAATGGTATTATGTTAGATTTTTGTTTCAATTTTACGACAAACGGAATAATTTCGGAAAATATCACCAGACTCGTTAAACCTGAATATAGTTTCAAACCGTGAAACAAAACAAAATTTGTAATAAAAGGCAGAATAAAATTAAAATACGAAATACATAAAATATACTTTGTGCAGAAAAATGGGATGAAATTGTTCATAACATTTACACTGATCATAGTCTTTTTTTGAAATAAAAGGATCTTTTGTTTTTTTGTAAACCAGAACACGAAGAAGTATCAAATCTCTCTTACAGCTGTAACTTTATCAAGGAAAACATGTTAGCTGATCTTACAGAAAAAAAAACAATGTGTTTTATAATACAAATTAAATCAAATCAAATATATTTTATTGTCAATTAAAGACGCCCATTACAGGCAGAATAATCACAATTTAAATTTGGTACAAATGATTACAAAATTATTACAATTATTTGAATACAATTAAATCAATGATTACAACGAAGAGAAAAGAAAGACACACTAATGTTTATTTATAAAATGTATCATGTTTAAACTTTGACAAATACAGTGATCTTAAAAAATATAGGAAACTGAATTTAAATATTCTGGTTTTTCCCCTGGTGTTTTTATGATGCTACAAAAAGAAGCTTTACAAATATCTAAATTATGCCTCTGTCTTTTTACAGTAAAATATATAAACTCACTAAGTTTCTAATACTAGTTGTTTTCGAACAACATTTAAATTATTAATTAAATTGCTCACTTGATTAGAAATGTGACTATCTTTATTGGACATTAGTCAAAAAAATTGTGATTTATAATTATCTAAATTGTGAAAGTTTTTGTAACTTTTAACTATGTTGGAAATAATGGAAACTCTCTCACTTTCCAAAGATGAACATTTAAGTAAAAAATGGAGTTCATCTTCCACTTCTTTTTTACAAAGATTACAAATTCTATCCATTGCCTGAAGTCCCCTGTATCCACCTCTCTCTATTTCTAAATCATGATTACTTATTCTGAATTCTCAGATTTCTATTACCTATAGCCAAATAAGGTTCAAAATATATATTTCTATTCAAAAGTCTGTATGTTCTAATTTTATTTCCAAATGACATATTTTTTCTGTCATCGTGTAAAGATGAATACCACAACTTATTATACTTTAATTTAAGTTTGTTTAAAATAAATCTTTTCAAGTTTGATTTCATATTAAAAACTTGTGATAAATCTATGTATAAGTATTTTGCTAATGAACTTATAGAATTAAACCAACTTTTCTTACTATGGTTTGATAAGGATTTTGATACAAGGAGAGCTTCAGACAATAATTGGTCGTCTGTACTTGTTAAACGTGATAAGTATGAAAACATATTAACTATAACTTCAATAAATAAAGGATATCTCCCTATAGTTAGAGATATTAGCAAGCAAAATTGAGGGAATTGTGCAAATGATGATACAAGCATGAAAATTACCACAAAGCATCATTATAATATACTTTTTAAGAATTAACTGCTGGCCATTAAAAAAAAATGATTTTTTTCAAGATGGCCACGGCCATTTTCTAAAATTGCTGTTTTCTTTAGTTTGAAAATACTGATTTTTCTGGAAAACTTTTCTTTTAACTTCTTTTTAGTAACAAACAATTACCAGGTTCGGTGGATACATTCCTTACATCACATATTTATTAAAAATGAATATCAAGTATTTGCGCATGCGCTAAAATGTAACAAAATTCTTTTAAAACCATTTGAACTATTTACCATAAGTTTAGTGTTTTTGGATTTCTAATAATATTATCAATTGGTTTAATAAAATTTTTCAAGGTTATGATACACATGTGTTTAAAACTTTTGCGCATGTGCAAACTATTTATAGAGAGCGATTTGTATGCACTACCAGGCAATTCTCAGGTATTCGATGGTCAAGGCAAAAATGTGGTTAATCCCGGAAAAACATCAATTGTAACTGCAGATCACCAACTTTTTGAAATTCAGTGGGAATGGCCTGATTTGTACGGGAAAGATAAGTGTATCGTCATGTTTGGTGAATTGCACATTGAAATGACTTGTTATAAAACTCTGGGTGATATATTTCGTGATAGGGGATGGACATGTTGTCTTACTGAAGCCAATATTGCAACACCAAAAACGGCAGATTCTTTTTATGTATGTTCAAATGTATCTAGAACTAGACAGGCCAACAGACAACCGCATGTAGTTTGCTTGAATTGTTAATTTCAGATTATGAAAGCTAAACTCAGAATATATAATTATGTCATGACTCTGTGGCGTTCCGTGATTTAAAAGACTAGTGAAGGGAAATAGAGTCATCTCGACCACAGTTTAATTACTGGCGTTCAATTATAAATTAAGAACTTCTTTTGATTTTGGTATTATGCTCATTTCATGAGTGAGATTTCGTACTTTTCAAACAGTCCATATAAAGCATGATAGCATATTGTATCAGGTCTTGATCGTGTGAATTATGCTCGATCGTTACCGAACCGTCTCCGATATATGACTTCCCTTCCCGAACATCACCCACAGGTGGCGATGGAATTTGAAAATGATAATTTCACTGTACGTAAGACCAGCAAATGTCTTTCTTATTACACAACTTATCAGGCACAAAAACAGAATAATGCAATTGTGAAGTGCGATGTTGGTGCCATAGGATTAACCAAAGATCACTTTTAGACAAATGGATGGTAGCTGGACCAGGCGTCAGTATACTAGAATATGAATTTGAAAGATCTAGTGGTTTGGGTCATTCTACAACAGACGAACGACATAATGAAGACTGTACGAAAACACTAAAAGATTTCTTTAAACAGCTTTAAAGGATTTGTAAAGTGATGAACAAGTCTTGAAATTCATTTCTAGAAGAGTCGTCAGATTTGTAAAATAAAATACTCCATTTAGGAAATTGTTGATTCGGAAACAGATAAGATATGTAAATAAACTCCAAGATATTGGTCCAAACAATACGAAGAACAGTAAATGCAAAACGTTTTTGTCAAAAACAAAGCTAGAGAACCTATAAAGTGATTGCGATATCTTTTCTAGACTTTTCATTTCTTGTCACAGTAGACAGTTTTACTTGGAATATTTCTTTATCCATAAAAACTAAGCTGCTTCTCCGTCTTTATCTCAGGATGTCACTTGAAATAGTGGTATTAAATCGCTGCAAATGGGTTTACTTGAAACATTCTGCGATTTGCTGATCCAAATTCGGACGCATATATCGTTGGTGGGGTAGCAATGGTTAATTCCAGGTCACAAAGTTGGGCAAAAATATTTGATGATTATACTAATGATGTCATACTGCCTTATATAAAATCTTGCATCGATAAATATTCAAAAGTAGACATTGTATTTAATGTTTACTAAAGGTTCTTGTGGCAGATGGAAGGTGTTGGTTCTCGTAGAACACCAAGGGTTTGTAGTAGTTTTCTCTGTGAAGATGACCACGAAACGAAATTGTTCAAGTTTCTTGCTGACAAAATTGCTTCTTGAGAGACTAAAACAATTGTGTATGTTACTCATGGTGAAAATATTCTTTGCAATTTCAATAAAGATACTTCCTATCTATCTCCTTGTAATCATGAAGAAGCAAATACACGAATGTTTGTCCATGTTCGGCATGATTATGAAAAATGTTGTGAAATGTAATTTAGGTACAAAAATGTAGTACTGACACATATGTTATAGTATCAATAATTGCAGTAATCAGAAAATTAGGTAGAACAAATTGTGGATAGGTTATGGAAGGAATAACGACTTTTGATGGCTTTCTGTACGTGACATATTAAATGCGTTTGGTCCTTGTGTAGCTGCTCTTACTTTCGTCCATGCATTTAGTGGATGTGGCACTTTGTCGAATTGTCGTGAGAAAGGGAAGAGGTCAGCTTGGCTAACAATAGAAGTTTTTCCAGATGTAAAGGACGTTTAGTTTGGCTTAAGTATGAAGCGAGGCACGATGTAAATTGTTTGCCAGGATGCAGCGGCATTATGATGCAATTCCGCCTACAAGAGGTTCTTTTCCAGAGCACATCAAAAGAGAAGTATATCAAGGAGGAGTTGTTTGGGCTCAGCCTGATTCATGTATTCGACAGGTACATGTACCAAGTCATAAACATTGGGATTGGATGAAAGAAAGAATCAATGACATTTGGAAACCAAAATGGACTTCCTTGACTGCCGTTGCATCCTCGTGTCAGGAAACTTTGAAATGTGGAGGCGAAAATCCAGCTGTGTTGGTAACTGTAGATGCTACCGTTCTGGCCTTACTTGTACGGGTTGTTGTATAGGCAACTATCAGATAAGCAACCTGTCTTTCTAACCAAACTAGGCATTTAAACTTAACAAAGCGTGTTATCACTTGTTAAGTTGATGAAAATTATAAAAATATTTGTCGCCATTTTTTAACCGGATGTCACCTTTTTTTTTCATTTATGTGTTGTTTTGTCGTACTTAACGTTTTATCATAACTTACATTGGATTATACCTATAACACATCTTTCATGGATTTACATCCTTTGTGAAGTTGCTTGAAAGTATAAAAATTGAAATTTTTGACTTTTTTGCCGGCATTTTGAAACCGGAAGTCACCTTTAGTTTCATTAATGTGTTTTCTAGTCGTAATTTAGGAACTGTCATTTACTTTTTTTTTTTTATCAAATCTAACATTGGATTTTACATATAACACACCTTTCAAAGGATTAACGAATTATTGCCAATTTGTAATGACGCCATTTCCGAAATGTGTGGTGTCCATTTTGAAAAAATGATTTTTTTTTTCTGGCCAGCGCGGATTTTTTTTAAGTAGCATTTAGTCAACTTTTATACCAAATTTCATGCTTGTATCACGATTTGAACAATTATGTCCATAATATCTCCCACTACTAGCTCACCTATCACTGCCATATTTGTGCTTCTCTTTCCTACTCCCAGTGAAAATTTACAGATTTTTGAATGAACTGATTCAGTTTGCAGTTCTTTACATAATTTTTCAAAATAACAATCTCCTTTTTTAGTTAATTTTTGTGAATCTAAAGCACCCCAAATTTCACTTCCTTAAGTTAAAATTGGTTTTACTGTGTTGTGAAATATATGAAGTAAAGTTTTAATTTTGGGTTTATAACCTTTAAATATTTTATCAATTTTAAAAAGAGCTTTTAATCCTCTTTTATATAGATCATGTTTAGCCTCTTTAAAGCTTCCAGAGGCACTGAAGTTTATTCCTAAGTATGTATACTGTCTAGCTTTGTCAATAGGACAATTATTTAATTTAAAAGATGCATGATTTATTTTTCCTGTACAATTGAAAACCAAACATTTTGTTTTCTTAAGGTTAATTTCTTATCCCCATTTATAACAGTACAGGCACAACTTATCTAAACTGTTTTGTAAGCCTTCTGAAGTTTCAGATAGCAAAACTACATCATCAGCATATAATAAGCAGTTCAACTGAATTGAGTCAAGTTGAACTGGGTCACAAGTTGTATCAAATATTTCATGGAGGTCATTAATGAATAATTTAAAAAGGTTAGGGCTGAGATGATCCCCTTGGCGAACCCCTATATTAGATGAGAAGGAGTCTGTCATGTGAGATTTGCTAATTCTCACATTCAACTCAGTCTTTTTATACATGCTTTTAATGACATTATAATATAAATCACTGATGCCATATTGTCTTGGTTTATAGAAGAGACCTATATGCCAAACTGTATCAAATGCCTTTTTGAAATCGACAAAACAAGAAAAGAGAAGCTTAGGGCTCATTTGAGTATATTTTTCTATTAATGTTTTGAGAACAAACATATGGTCACTTGTTCTTTTTTTCTTGCAAGAACCAATCTGTTCTTTACATATTATATTTCTCTTTGGTAAAAAATTCTCTAGCCTTATGTTTAATATTTTTGCAAATAGTTTTCCTAGTGCACTTCCAATGATTATACCCCTGTAATTTGAGGGGTCATCAGTAGAACCACTTGAATATTGGCACTATAAATCCGTTTGCCCACATAGTAAGGAAGGAGCCAGTTAAAAGAATATGATTAAATAATTTTTTTAAACTTGTTAATAGAAAATGACTGGCTACATTTTAGCATTTCATTTAGGATCATGTCAAAGCCACTTGACTTCTTATTCTTTAATGTGTATATAGCTGTAATTACTACTTTATTATTAATGTGGAAGTCAAGTTCTGGGAATACTTTTCCTTTTCCAATTGCTTAAATCGATTAATAAAATTGTTATCGGTTGTATTAATTTTACTTTTATTTAGCTCTTTAAAATAATCAAACCATGTATTACATGGAATGTCTAGAGATGTAGATTTGTTTGTATCTTTAGATAAATCATTTAGTAAATTCCAGTATTTATTAGGGTTATTTTCATGAAGGTTGTCAAGCTCATCCACTACACTTCGTCTAAATTCCTTTAATTTCTGTTTTCTAGTTTTTCTGTACAATTTTAATAGTGAAAAATAAGATCTTTTAACAATTTGATCTTTGCTAAATTTTTTAAGGAGTTTTTCCTTACTATCTAATTGTCGTCTTAAGCCTGTAAGTGCATTTCGGTTGTCTTATATTTTTTAAATGTTTTGGGTTTTTCTTTTTTGGGCGTTTTAGTTTAAGGGAGATGTCAGCTGCTTCTGTTATGATGGAGTTTAAATCAGAAACAACATTATCAATATTATCATAAACATTATCATTAACTTCTTTTTTTTTTTTTTTGTATTTTATTTGATGATAAGGCAGTTTGAAATTCTTGAGGAGAAGTTTCTTCCCATATATAAGTTGATAGGGGGATTTGTGTCTTATCATCAACATTATTCTTAATTTTACAATCTATTTTTAGCATTACTGAAATTTGGCAGTGATCTGAAAGCTCGCCCAAAAATTTATGCACTTTAAAAAATAAGATATTTTCCATTAGGTTCGCAGAGGCTATAAAATAATCAACAACACTGCTACCATTTGGTGTATAACAAGTGAGTTAGCCAGTAAAGTCACCAGGGGTACGACCATTTAATATTCTCAATCCATATTGAATACAAATCTCATTTAAACTTTTGCCACGTGTTGACAAAACCTCATCCATACTGTAACGTACAGGAAGGTTAAGATCTGGAGAAATTTTATCAAAAACTGGTATATATCAAGTGATTCATCCTTATTTATAAAGTCTATGACCTGGGTACCAGTTCTAGCATTTAGATCCCCTGCTAATAGAATTTTTCCAGTATCAGAGTATTTGGAAATGTCTTTCTCAATAAGGTCAAAAATATCTTCTTGTAGAGATTTTTTATATGAAGAATTTTCTGGAGGATTATAGATATAACAAATAAAAATATCATCTTTCAATCCAAAAAAGTAAAAACGAAAACGAAAAACAAATATTTTATGATCATTACAATATTTGTTATGACAAATCGGTCATTTGAGGGTATTTATGTGTAGATGCTTAGGTCGCGGGACTTTCGAAAATTGGTGCGAGACAAAACAAAGCTATGATTTGACCCCACTCTCACCTACACACTGTTTGGCATTTATTTGTTCTAAGGTAGAATTTTTGTTTTTGCCAGTCACCTTTACAAGTTTGCATCCCCTAATAATTATATTCCCACGTCACTGATATGTAACAAAGTGATCATCAATAAATTATCACATACAAGCTTCAAAACTTGACAAATGAGAGTGTTAACGCAAAATCCATAGCTTCACACATCATACATGAACCGGAATGAACATCTTTGGTATTTCATCTGCAAAAAGTAAAATAACAAAAATACGGAACTCCGAGGAAATTTCTAAACAGAAAGCCCCTAAGCAAATGGCAAACTCAAAAGCTCAAACGCATCAAACGAATGGATAACAACTGTCATATTCCTGACTTGGTACAGGCATTATCTTATGTAGACAAATGGTGGATTTAACCTGGTTTTATAGCTAACTAAACCTTTCACTTGTGAGACAGTCGCATAACATCCCATTATATTGAAAACGATGTGACAAACAGACATCGTAGTTAAAAATGTCAATAATACGGTTACAGCAGTCAGCATTGTGTTATGAACTTTATCACTATAACATGTATAACATAAAAAAAAATGCCAACAAAGACAAACAGAAAGGCATATATATAAAGCTCATTAGCAAAAACGAAAGACAAGAATACAAAAAATTACCATTGATAGCACAATAACACAATGACGGGATGTATAAGTACCGAGCCATGTCAAATGAATGTTACCAACCGTCTTTAAAATACAAAATGTATTACTCTCTAATTAAAAACGTCGTACAATTCAGATACAAAAAAAAGTTATAAAGAAACAGGCTAGCAAAGACCAGCCGTATAGTTTTTCTGTACTAGTAGTGAGGTCAAGATCACAGGCACTCGTCTCAGAAAATTTCCTATATACCTTTATATAACAAAAGGTACTTAACTCACATTTTAGAAAAATGTCAGGGGGTGACGAAATTCCGTTTCTCGGCTGTTAACCCCACTAAAACTTGTTATGTCGTAAATCTAAATTGATTTATCTTCACAATGGTGTATAACACGCTTACTTTCGTTGTCGGAATCATCCGTAGCAATCCTACCCAAGTATGTCAATAGTAATTATTTCGTCTACTGACGCAAAATTGGAAATAGACGTCTCGCAGTAAATGATTAATTATTAAAATTGTTTTAAAAAAAACTGTTAGTTTTTGTCTGAATAGAACTTGTCACCCAGTATGAAATGAAACAAGATCAGATAACTACGAGAATCATTTAGACTTTCCCATAAAATTGACCAATTGGAAACCGAGATATATAAAGAGACGTGACGCGTTTATTTCCAATCCATCGTCGGAACACGAACGAATTACGATTGACATACTTGGGTAGGATTGCTATTCGAGCAGAAAACTATACGACAATTTGACACAATTTCTGTTCCTGGTATCCAAATGACATAACGAGATACGTTTTCTCAACTTTTCTCTGTTATAAACTTGTTGGAAAATATTACCTTAAGTTTAGCTCTTATATCATTAATAGGTATATTACATTCCTATGCGGTGTAATAGAATATAATATGCTGGTGCAAGATATTTCTACAGCATCTGAAAGTTCAATATGAACGTCGTTGTACGTGATAATCATGATTGAAGAAGAATGTGGTATACGTGATTAACACAGGGTCCAAACATGCTAAATATTTAAAACTTATCGAAAGGAGAACAAAGTCTTTAAACAAATGTTATTATCATACATTAAACAAAGATACGTTATGAATAGATTAAATAAAAATGTCAAGCTGTGATCAGCACTAATTTGGCTAGTAACACACACATTTTGAGAGGAAAAAAGACAACCAGCATCTATTATAAGACAACCAGGATCTATTATAAGACAACCAGAATCTATTATAAGACAACCAGAATCTATTATAAGAAAACAAAAAATGTTAAGGTTGTCCATTATTATTTTGACTTCTTTCACTTTAAAGAAACTTTGGAAAGATCAGGTATTAAATTGCTGTAAAAATTAATATCTTAGCTACTGTCAATTATTTTTAGAACGCCTAGTTGTGCTTGTTGGTTTAAGTAGTTCCCTATTAACTATCGCCACATTCTACGTACTTGTAAATATAAGAATCACTCTCCTATAAGTACTTTCTCTGTTTTCTGTAAGTGGTCGAAATGTTAAACATTTAATTGTACAAACGGGCTAATTTTATCTTTATGTAGGGATATATCAAACAATACATTAACTAGCATACCTGATGCTGTTTTTTGGAACAATTTGAGATTGATAGTTTTGTAAGTAAAACATATCTTAATCATGTTAGTCTGTATGTGTGTATGTTGACAAGATAGTATTTACCTGTTATCCTAATCTTTTGATTCAACTTTGGCATTGCAAACCTTTGCCCTGGTCGTTGCTGTTTTTTTATTTTATTTCGAACATATATGCTCAATGTAGACAAATTATTTAATACAAACAGGACGTTAATCACCTCTAACATAAATCGTTTACTTTGAAATGCATGTTTTATTGCGAATAATTTTTTTTATCAATTTTACCATGATTTCTAAATTAAAACAAGTTATTGAAAAAACAAAGTTTGAACATTAATGTAAACGCTGACCTGTTTGTTATTATAAAGGGGCGGGAGATACAAAAGAAACAATCAATTACTTGAGTCGATCAGAAACCGAAAAAAACGACGGCGGAAAAAGTATAATCGGCCATAAGATAGACAACTGTATACAAAACAATGCAAACAAACAATGTTAACTCACCAATATGAACCCGACACAGGGGATGATAACAGTCGCTCTGAACAGGTCGGCAGTGCATGATCCATATAGTTTACCGGACGTGTTGTCCATGGTAAGAGACAATGATAAGTCTTACTGGTGTTATATATGTGACAATCGAGTCTATAGGTCATGAGTGTGGCTCCAACAACTGAAACATATCAGTAGTCATCTGTGATAGATATTCCATAACAATTAACAAATTCATGATGACGTTCTTAAAATTATCGAAGAGAATACTTCAACTGTACTTCTCTTGACCAACTATTTGATAGCTTCCTCTACAGCATTAACTCTCGATTTAAAAAATATGATATTAACGCAAGCTCTTGCAAATCGTTTCAACACGTATATTGATGCTTTCTATGACACGTTGTTTAAATGTTGCTACCTAGAAATCTATACATCACAGTTAACAGCTGAAATCATTTCTTTGATTTAAACTTTTATTATCAACAATCATTCTTATTTGTAAATGTTAGTCAAGATATATGTCGGTGGTATCCTTGACTTTTAGTTCAATAAGATAGAAGTGTTTAATATATTCACAAAACAGTGAAGTATTTAGTGAGGCGACATCGTCCGTATATCGGAACCGAAGGTTAAAGGATAACGAAAGCTTCTATTTATTATTATCTATGACATACGACTCATGTGAATAACAACAAACAAGTCCAAGGAGGAGCACAGTTCATACTCCATAGTAATTTTGATTGTCTGTTTGTCAATAAAAGCACCATGCAATCTTTTTAATCAGAATGATGTTTACACAATTTACATGTTTCCTTTCTGAGGGAAGATATTTGAATGTACGTTAAAACTTAGTTTTAGGGAAAAACAATGCCAGACAAAATGTCAATCTGTAAACATGAGGAATACTAGTTTTAAGGGTACATAAACCCAATTTTAATGTTCGTTACTGCAAGGGAAAACGAGACTTATAGTGTATGTACCCCATCAGATCTTTAGAAATTTTTTAGTTTCTTCTCAAATCGCCTCTATAGTTGGTTGTTTACAGTTATCCTGAAGTTCGCTGTTAAATAAGTATATAATAAATTCTGACCTTTCATATTATGTATGAAGATGAATGATAAACTAAAGGGGTCCAATGCAGGGGCGTTGCTAGGTATCCAATCAACTGTAGGCACAAATTGCGGTAGGAGGCAGAGCTCTGGTAGGGGGTTCAGGGGGTGAAGCCCCCATCCCCACCCCTCCCGACGGAAAACAGTTTTCAGCATTTCAGTTGCCAAATTATGTGTCACAAAAAAGTGTTAAATTTACTGGTTATTTTATCATCATATACAGGAAAACTAGTTCGAAGAATTATAAATTATTTAACAATTACATTTGATCACATCTTTAACGCATACAATCGGAAATCTTTTTTTTTTGTATCTGCAATAATATGCATTGCCCAGTGTAGATCAGCGTAGCCCTCTAAGTAAGCAGTACATCCTGGCCGACCCTTCATTAAAAAACATTGGCACGTAAACATTGAGTCTTCTATATAAAAATACTATCCTTTGGGCTAGACATCGACCATATATCGTTTCATTCTTTTTATTTTTAAACCTTCACCCCGGCCACACAAACACAAACAAACACACACACACACACACAGATGATGCCTAATGCAAACGTTCTGTTCTGTTCATACTATAGTAACACTATTCAAGAAATTCATATTTTCTTATATCCTATACTGTAAAATCCCTACATGTTTAGGAATTTGAATGATTATGGTCATAACACGTAGATCTGAGAGTACTTGAAGTTACTTGAAGCTAGTTGGTTGATTGATTGATTGCTAAATGTCCAGTGGCAAATAGTTATGCATGTTCAGGACAAAAATAAATTAACAATAAATACAACAGAAGCCACTTCGTCCTGTAATAGGGGTCGTCTAGGATACAGTTCTGGAAATTTGAAAATGCCATTGGGAAATGAGGGTTTATTGGATAGGGAGACACATGTTGCCTTTCAGAAGACCACCGACGGATCCCTCAAATAGTTGTTATAAGTGTTCTTTATGTACAGAGAGCGTGGTATTCTCTATACACTAGGCATCGAATGTAACGTCCCCATTCTGGACAGACGTGAATGCGTATTCATACATCCCGCACAGCCAAACGGACGCCCCACGTTGGCAAGGTTTTATTGTAGATCGGGTGAAGACCAATTGGAAAAAAACTGGTTGAAAGCCAACAACAACTAATGAAAACAATTATGTATCTAAGAATAAAATGGTAGGGTTTTGAGCATGATGAGGCTCATTCGAGTGTAGAAGAAAAATTATCTGAACCAAAGTTCTAGTCTTTACTATCTATATAAGGTGGAATATAATGTACATTCAATTTTATCCAATACTCCAATCACTAAGGCTGATAAACCAGTGTACAAATTACATTTGATAATTAAAGAATTTTGACGACTTCACGTGCATCTACAAATAACGTTGTCATTATAGTACGTGATAACTATGATTTAAGAAGACTGTGGTATACGTGAATAAGCACAGCGACCAAACATCCAAAACTCTTATCGAAAGGAGAACACATTCTTCAAAAATGTCATGATCAACAAATTAAACGTTTTAAATAAAAGGACAAACAGCTGAAACCTGCACCACTTTGTCAAGTAACAGGTACATTATAAGTATAAATAAGACAATCAACACTTGTCATAAAACATGGTTGTCCATCTTATTTTTTGTGTATTTATTCAAATCAAATATCAATACAATGAAAAACATCGTTATGCAACTGGTACTTACATTTTTACAGTTCAAAGGAACATGTATACATAAGAATCACTCTGCATTAAGTACTTCGTCAGTTTTCGACAAGTTTTCGAAGTCTAAAACAAAACATTTAATTGTAAAAAAAATGGTTTGTTTTATTTAATGTAGGGATTTATCGAACAACAATCTAACTAGCGTACCTGATGCTGTTTTCAGGAACAACGTGGCATTGGCACATTTGTAAGTAAAACATAATGGTAATAATGTTAGTATGTTTACTGACATAATTGTATTTGCCTAATGAATAATTTGTTATCCTAATCTTTTGATTTAACTTTGGCACTTTTGATATCCAATACAGTGAAATAAGATCCATTTCTACATCTTTGAAATTTAAAGGAACTAAAAACAATATTCATAATTTTCTTTTTATTATGTTAGAAATGGAATTATATTGAATTTCTTAGGAAATTGCCAATACACAATGATTTCATCGAACAGTTTACTCAATGTCATAGGCACCTGTCCTGAAGTCTTGTCAGTAGAGACCAATCCACAAGTCTGGTCTGGAGGAGACCTGTTCACAGATCTGTTTTGGTACAGACATGTCCACATGTCTGATCTGGGACACCCTGTCCTCAGGACTAGTCCATATCAGACTTGACCACAGGTCTGGTCTGGAGCCGACTTGTCAAAAGGCTGCAGCAGTCCTAAAAAACAAACATAGGTCTGGTCTATCAACAACAGAGAAAACTTGCTTGTCGGCTTACCATTTCTCAAGTTAAATTCGAAAGCAGTCAAAAAGTCTGAACCAAGTTAACTTTTGTAAAGGTTAGGACTGTATCCATCTGCATAACCCAAATCAAGAAATTTGTATCTACGGTTTCAACTTTTTATAGAAAAAGATTTGCTAAATGAGCCGGTGAAGACGATCTTTCAATTGAGCATGGGGAATAGTAGTGTAAAGCGTAGAACAACTAAAGTCTTAATGATGCTGTAATATTGCAGATATTTTGAATATTTTTGTTTAAGATTTAGCAGTAGATCTATAGAGTTTTTGAGAATCCACATCTGATTGACACCAGTGATTGAATATATCTCATCACGATATTTTGATACAGCTATGTATCGCTTTTTACAAAAACTATTGTGGAGTATTGTTATCTAGTATATTGACGGTAGATTTTCTTTTGTGATACATTCCAAATAATGGTGTTTACATATGGAGACACTCGTATTGGAGGTCGTACCTACTAGAATAACGACATATTTGTCACTAAAAGGCGATAAAGCATCTACAACCTCCTAATTCTTGAATGGGTTAAAACTCTTGTGCTCATAGTCGTTACTGAATGCGCTTCTGAGTGCATGATCGAATAGCATTGATCCATTCAGACAATGTGTCCAGTTCTGGTTCATATGGCATGTATGGCTCACGCTTTACCCACTTTCTGACATAGTCTTCAACTGCATCCATCAGTAACCTGAAGTTCTTTTTCCTGTTGATTGGCTTTGAAATTCTATATTTTAATCCCTTGTCATACAAATCTCTTAGTTGTCAATTTGCTACGATGTCAAGGTCACCAATAATAACATGACCATCTGAACTATAATTGTAGTATGATTTGAATATTAACAATAATTAAAAAAATCGAAAGGATAACAAACAGTCTTGACAAAAACCAGATGTCAATAACATGCATCAACCAATACAGATGTTATGAATACATGAAATAAAAGGACAAATTGGTGCTGATGTCAGCTATGTAGAAACAAACACATAATTATAGGAAATAAGACTATCAACATTTGTTATAAGGCAACCAGCTACTGACATTGTTGTCTTTTTTAATTTTGCTTTCAAACCATCTCGCAAAACATCTTATGAATTAAAAACATGTTAGACCATTCGTCTATATTTTTCATTTATTTCAAAGGCACTTTTGAATGCAGATCTTGTTATAAATTGCTGTCAGAATTAATGCGTTAGTTGCTATAAAATTAGTTTTTGGTTTCCTTATTTTTTCTTGTGGTTTACGTATTTCTTTCCATAAAATCGACGCATTCTATTTACTTATATATAAATAATATATATATTATATATATAAAGGCCTAAAAAGTGTACACAACAACATCAAATACAAAAAAGGTAACTATAAATGTAATTATTTATAAATATTTCGGATAACAGATATCCTTCCTCAGTAAGATTCTGATGTTAAATGAATCATCTTTAAGTCTTCTTAGATTAAACTATTACAATCTTGAAATTTATACAATAAAAAAGTCAAACCAAACATCAGTTAAGACGCTTGCACCATTCTAAAAATTTGTTAAACATGACGTAGGTTATATGGCCCATTACAACAGAGAGCCCAAATATATGCATATATTTGAACTCTCTGTTGTAACAAGCCATACAACCCATGTCATGTCTAACAAACCCTCAAAATGGTACAAGCGTCCCAACTGATGTTTGATTTGACCTTCCCACTGTATACATTTCAAGACTGCAACAGTTTAATCTAAGAAGACCCAAAGATGACTCATTTAACATCAGAATCCTACTGAGGAAGGATATCTGTTATCCGAAACATCCACAAATAATTACATTTACAGCCAAAATTACATTTACAGTCACAATTATTATATATATATATATAATAATTTTGACTCTCCTATAAGTATTTCTTTTTTTTCTCTCTAAGTGTTTGAAATCTCAGACATGTAGGAGTGAACATTGGCTTTTATTTTTTTTTAATTCTAATTTAGGTTTTTGAACAACAACAATCTAATTAGCTTACCTAATGGTGTTTTCAAGAACAACTCGGCGTTGGCATTTTTGTAAGTAAACCACAACTTCAATCATTTATGTTGTTTGTTGACAGGATAGTATTTACCTAATAACACATGTGCTATGTTCATCTTTTGATTCAGAAGAATGAAAAGAATAAATGAATATGAATGTAAAAATACTAACCAGATCGTTATTGCGCTTGCACGGCAGATATAGATGGCACAATCATAATCCATGAGTCGATTAGAAACCGACAAAACCATTGTTCAAGAAGAGGGCAAACAACAATCTACAAAACACTACATATTTTAACTTAAGACTGAGCAATACAAACCCCACACTGGAGGTGATCACAGTCGCTCCCGACAGGTAGCCAGTGCATGTTCCATATGTGAAACCCGTCATGTTGCTCAAATTAGTGACAATTCAACATGTTCAATTGTTGTAGTATTTAATTATGTGACGATCGAGACAAGACTACGGGATTGTGGTTCCGACAACTGAAACATTGCGGTAGTCACCAGAGACACAAACTTTACATAACGATAAACTATCTCATGATTACATCCGTAACATTTTCAAACAGATACACTCAATGTGAAACGCTGATAGAATGTCAGATCTCTTCATTGTTAGCAGTAATACAATATTTTTTTTATTATTTGATATCAAACGCAAGCTCATGAATCTCGTTTCCTCATGTAGATTTATGCTAAATATGAAACGCTGATAGAATGTCAGCTCTCTTCATTTTCACCTTTGTTATCAACAATCCTTATCTTAAATATTAGTCAAGATAAGTTTCTACAGTATCCTTTATTTTAAGTTTGATAGCGAAGATGCGTTACCATAGTCACCAAACTGTGAATTATTAAATGAGAGGAAATCATCGAAATAACAAAACATAGGAGTTAAGAAATAGTTTTATCTTCTTCTTTTTCCCATCTATAACGTACAATTCATGTAAAAAAAGAAACAAGTCGAAAGAGCATCAAAGTGAGCTCCCATAGGATTGCCGATTGTTCGTTACAAAGTATGTTGTCAATCAAAACTCATTCAAAAATCTTGATTTCATTCAAATAGATTCTGACACAGTTGAAATTGTTTTTTTTTTAAAGACATTTGTTTTAGTTTTGTACAAAGAACAAAGCTGGCCAAAACTTTAATCAGTTCAAATGGGTTTTTTTTCTATTGCAAGGGGAACATACACGAGATGTCTAGAATGTCTTGTAAATGGTTTATTACTGCAATTAGATAAACACGATTTTAATCATTTGTAAATAGTCTGTTTTAAACATTTGACAGACCAATCAATAAAATGTTTTTAAAGTTGATCGTGAGAACAATTATGTCATTTTAGTGTACAATACAATGGAGGAAGATCCATGCATTTATCTTTGAAATTCAAAGGAACTAAAAACAGGATTCCAATTTTTTTTCTGTAAGATGACATGAGAGAAATAATGTGGGTTTTCCGAGTGAATTTCAATGCCCAATGACTTCATCGAACAATGTATGCAATGTGTATAAAACAATCAACGAATTACTTGGGATATTCTCCCAAAAATAAAACAAAAAAGGCCGGCTATCAAGTTTTGTCTAAAGACAAAACAATAGTAAAAATATAAGTATATAACATAATTTGAAAATCGCAAACAGTATATCAATTATGGCAAATGTAAATATAGTCCTTACATGTATTTGCGCGATTTTAAAATCTGTTCTAATTTTCTACGAAATATACAACATGTACAACCAAGGATTCTTGATATGGGTAATCCAACATGCTTATTTCATTCATCTTAAATCACAATAGTATGTATATCTAATGGACATAACATAAGCGGATCTAGGATTTGAGGTGTGACTCTTGCAATGTTGCTGATAAGAGCTTGATAAGTGGTTTACATATTCTATGAAAAAAAATACATGTTCTTTCGATGTTTGGATGCGACCGAGATAAGTGCAGGTTGCGCTCACGCTTGCATTATAATATTGTGTTCGGTAAATATACACCTGGAAAAAAGTATTGCAACACCAAATTGAAATTGAATTAAAAAAAAACACTCATTATTTTTTTGTGATATAATTTGGTAAAACAGAACTAGTTAAACATTATTTAAGTATCACCTGAGTTTAATCAATAAATATCGACTCCATAAGTTTTTATCTGCACATGCAGCTACTGTACCCGTAAACAGCAAAATAGATGTTTTGATCCTCATTGTTTTCAGCACTTTAAATAACCAAGTTTTTAAAATCATGTGATTGACACCTTATAATGGGTCCTTGACAACTCTTAACTGCAGCAAGATGGCAGATTATCAGCATAAGAGAAGCAGGGCTGTCCCTGTAACAACTGCACGCATTGTTGGTCATCACCATGCCACTGAAGTCGTTTTGAGAATAAAAATCAGGCAATAAACGCAGTAAAAGACCTTCTGAGATAATGAAGACACCCTATTCCATTTGCTAGAGAAAATCAAGCATAATGAAGGTTGGTCAGAAGGAAACCCATTGCATACAAGACAATCCTAAAATGAGAGTGGTGGCCATACAAGAGCCTTTTAACAAGAACTGTTCGAGATCAACTCATCGCTACTGGTTACAGTGCGATAATACCATTTCGGAGACCTTTGCTAACGAGCAGACGTACAGTTTTCCGTATCCAATGTAGTGCAAAGCGCGCCAAAGTTGGAAATTAGCATCGTGGAGGAAGATCCAATGTTCAAATGGAATTTGGTTCATCTTCCTTGGCCCGATCGTAGCCCGGCTTTGAACCATATTGAGCTTATATGGGACACTATTGGGCGGAAAGTGAGCGAAAGGACACCCCAGTTCAAACACAACATGAAATAAACAATTCCCTTTATCAGAAATGGTTGCTGCTACCTTAGCAACAAATTAGTCGATTTATGGCAGGAATCAGAAGACGTTAAGATGCGGTTATCCGTTTGAATGGAGGCTGCGCACAAAGTACTAATTCTTTGGCGTATAACGATCAACCATGATGTGAACAGTCATCTGAAGATTAATTTTGAAATGTCTGACATTGTAAAGTTCGACTACAGTGAAACTTGTCAAATGCGTTTTTTGTACAAAAAACACTTCATTTTGTTATTGAAATTGTGGTTATATAAATCATTTTTTTTTAAACATTTTTTGTTCGTTTCAATGCCAATGTTATCGTGAACTATGTTTCGATAATATTATACACATATTTTATTATAGTCCATAAAAAAAAAGAGGCTGATTTTTCAAATTTTAAAAAATCAAGGTGTTGCAATACTTTTTTCCATGTGTATATGTTAAACCCGTATATTATTCATTAAGAATTTTTACTTGATTGAAGCCGTTATCAATACGCGATTATCCTGGAAGTGTTTAAGATGCATTTATTGATACCACTTTTTTATAAGATCATTAGTGTTCATGTTGAACAATGGTTAAGACTCAATTTTTTTTCGAATTTAAACCTACTTATTAGCAATTGTTAGCTATGAGACATTGGAATATTATTATATCACACTCTTGCTATTAAAATTTAATTTATCTTTCATATGTAACTCCAATCAACATTATAATCCTGGTACCTTTGATAACTATATACATCACTGGGTCGATGCCACTGCTGGTGGACGTTTCGTCCCCGAGGGTATCACCAGCCCAGTAGTCAACACTTCGGTGTTGACATGAATATCAATACTGTGGTCATTTTCACAAATTTACTGTTAACAAAACTTTGAATTTTTCGAAAAACTAAGGATTTTCTTATCCCAGGCATAGATTACCTTAGCCGTATTTGACACAACTTTTTGGAATTTTGGATCCTCAATGCTCTTCTACTTTTTACTTGTTTGGCTTAATAAATATTTTGATATGAGCGTCACTGATGAGTCTTATGTAGACGAAACGCGCGTCTGGCGTACTAAATTATAATCCTGGTACCTTTGATAACTATTATCATCCTCTGGTGACGTTGATGTTAACAAAATTGTGAACAAAGCTTACCTTTAGCTATTCCTGATTCATTTTAATAATCTGTAATATTTCGGAGAAGTAGTGTGTTTAGAGTTGACTCTGATATCAATATACATGTTGTAAAGCGAAATCATTGATTGTAGTTTTTTGTCTTTTGATTTTGGAAAATTTTGACGATTTTGCACGTTGTCTGTTTTCCTCCAACGTTGCTTTGAAATTACTGTATTGATTATAAATAACTACTACCAAAAGTTAACAACTGTCAGGCTGACTAAAAACTTTTATATTTCGAAATCTTGTTTTTACGGTTTCATTAATCATTTTGAAGACCTGATTTATAATATTATTTCTGCGTTAACCATAACCACGACAATCTGATCTATAACACTACTGTTTATATCTGAAAGTATGTAGAAATATGTGTTTCCAATTTTTCACAATGTTCCAAATTCATTTGAAACAAAGTTAAGAAACATTTTCCAAAGTTATGTTCTCTTGGTTTAAGAGCAGGAAAAGGTTTTGTTTTCGGAATCAAAGACCCTGCAGCTGCACATTATCCCAATTTAAGGATAGAAGGACTTGTTCAAGATCGCAGTTAATTGACCTATAACAGTGCCATTTATACTGCACGCGGAGTTTGTTATGATTGAACATGTTAAAAAAACTCTACGTAATTTAAAACATTCATACAAATGGTAAATCATACCAATGGGTATCAAAAATTAAACCATTTGAATGCTATCTTTTTGAATTCTCTATATCCTTTGTTTGATAATCGTCCAAACAATAAATACTTTCAGAATATATGTTAAGTAAATAAAATAAGTTAATAGAATATTCAAAATATGACTACTCTACAGTCTGCGGGCTAAAATGCGACAACATAGAGCCCATCAGACATATATAAATAACTATACCGATCATGTCCTACTGGATGAGGACTTAATATATTGAAACCGAATGCCCGAAATAAAAAACATATATATATAAAATAATAACAAATTCCATACTCAATATCGTTACAGTTAACATGCAGCTGAAATAAGGCTATTGATTGCCTTTTGCCATTTTATTGATCATCCTTTATGTCCTTTGTGTACAAACATTACTACCAATTTGGACAATAAGCAATTGTATACAAACAAAACAATCGAAAGTTTTACCGAATGAACAACCTCGTGCATGTTTATAAAACCAGGTTTAATACACCATTTTTTATAAAAGAGAATGGCTGTACCAAGTCGGGAATATGACAGTTGTTATACTATTGATAAAAGGTTAACTTTATAAGATCATAATTGAATATATTTTGCGTCTTCTGATGCGTTTTTTTTTAGTTGAAATATCATTGCTTGATTTACTCTTTGTATAATGAAAACATGGAATAAGAGAATAACTGAATACTATTATGATGTTTTACTCAAAGTACAGCAAGGGCAAAGTTGATTATTGATGCATATGTTTATTATTAGTTAAAAAAAATATTATAAAATTACCGAACTCCAAGGAAAATTTAAAAAAGGGGGATAATCAATATATAGTGCCCAATCAAACGTTATAAACTAAAGGATCGAGTGAATAAACCTGTAATATTGCTGACTTGGTTAAGGTTAAAAGATTGACGGGTTTAATCTGTTTTGTCTAGTTAGCCTTACCTCCCAATTGTATGACATTTGTTAATAGTTCCGTTATATTGACAAAATTGAGTGGGAGACTCAAACAGACATAATAAGTTAATATGACTTTAATTTGGATTCAGCAGCCAAAAAAAAAAAATAATACATAATAAAACATGCATCTCAGACAAACAACACAACTGACTAATTCATTGAAACAAAACTAAATAAAATAAATTTAACAAAAACGCCAACAAAAAGGTTGAGGTAGTTTATTGTAAATTTTGGTATTAATTTAAATGTGTCCAGTTAACAATTAATATGCATTCCTTTTTCTCAATTTCGAAGCTTTTGGGTCATATATTATATATTACTTCATAATTACCTCTTTTGCCATTAATTGCGATTATCATTTCCTTAAACGGCGTTATAAAGGTGTCTCTAAAACATTATGCAATGTTTTAAGAGATTTCTTCAGCATCTAAATTCATAGTACGTGATAGCAATAATAAAAACAATGGTTTCGTGAAAACCTCAGCGATTAAACAGTATATATACTCAACAAACACCATGATTACTGTGATTTATGAAAACAAATGTGGTATACGTGAATAAGCACAGCGCCCAAACATTAAAAATATCTTAAACTTATCGAAAGGACAACAAACAGTCTTTAATTTTATGATCAAATTAAACGTTATGAATAAATGGACAAATAGCCTTAACCTACACAACTCTGTCAAGTAACAGGTGCATTATATGTGGACATAAAACATCTGTAGCAATTTATCACTTAACAGGGACTTTGGAATTTGGATCTGCTATTAAATTGCTGTTGTAATTAATAAGTTAGTTGCTTAGATTTCCTTATGTTGCTCTTCCATAAGCATCGACACATTATATGTACTTATATATAAGAATTACTCTCCTATAAGTACTTCCTCTGTTTTCTGTAAGTTTTCTAAATAGGTTGCACTTTGTAAATACAGCTGTTTCTCAAAACACGCCTCTTTTGGGGAGTAATTGAATATTCATAGAAAATTAATTTTGTTTACATACTGGTTCCCAGTTATGCTCTCTGTGTTCCATATCGCAGAGACAGAACTTGGGAATGTTACCAGTAAATAAACACGTGCATATTGTTTACATTGAAATCTGTGGTAACCTTTCATTCGAGGTAGGGGTAGTTAAGAAAATTAGTGTCAGTTTAAACGCTGACAAGTTCAGGGCATATAAACGTTGAAAATATGCCGCACAGCCCTATATTTTGACCTTTGAAAAAAATTGTGATGTATATGAACTTTCAATTCTAGGATACGATTTTTTTCAAAACTTCAAAGTAAAAGTGATACAATTTTAGCCGTAAAAGGAGTTCCTATGGGAAATTGCATTGTCAATATTTACAGAAATGCAACCTTAATCTAAAACATTTGATTGAATATAAAATTGTTTAATGTAGGAAGTTATCGAACAACAATCTAACTAGCGTTCCGGATGCTGTTTTCAGGAACAACGTGGAATTGACATATTTGTGAGTAACACATAATTGTAATCATGTCTGTATGTTAACTGACATAATTGTATTTGCTCATGTATAATATGTTATCCTGATCTTTTGATTCAGCTTTGGCACTTTTTGTATCCAATACTGTGGAATAAGATTCATGTCTCATCTTTGAAATGCAGAGGAATAAAAAACAAAATTCAGCATTTCAATTTGTTGTATGTAAGGAGTTGAATTATGATGAGTTTCAAAGGAAATTGTCAATATACAATGACTTTATCAAACAGGTTACGCAATGTTAATCAAAAACTTTGCGAATATGTTTTATGATATCCACAAAAAAGAAAAAAAAAGAAAAAGAACACAGCCGGCTATAACATTTTGTAAAGATACAACACTGCTACAAATATTAATATTTTCAATAAAATTTGAAAATCGAAAATCATAACAGCATTTAGCAGTAGATCTATAGAATTTTTAAGAATTCATATCGGTTGAATATATCGTATCACACCATTGTTTAAGGCCACATTATACTGTAGAAAGAATAGTACAGTACTTGCAATAATAGGCGTTACTAATTTGGAGATCAATCAGCGGTCACCGATCAGTCACCGATCAATCAAGTTCGCGTCACACTCACATCAACATTCCATCAGTTTTATAGTAAAAATATTTGACTGATCGGACAGATCAGACTGATCGACCTTTATGACGGATTGAAGTCTACTACGTAACATTTTATTTCTTTTTTGGGGGGAACAACCAAAAATGAATTCTTATTCAACACATAGAGGAGTTTAGTTATCTCAATCCCTATATAATTCAAATTTTATATAAAAAAGTAACTTATCCAAAGAGAATTAAAGTAACTGATTGTTAACAATTCTGCATTATTTTTGATACAAAAAAAAGAAATGTTGGTATTCTTAAACAATGAAACCATTGAAAAAAAAGATAGTTTTTTTATTCAAGTTTCTCTACTCATATATTATTCATATCATATACACTTTTGTTTTATATAAAGGCATTAATAATGACTGGTTGCAAATGACGTTGCATTATTTCTGATATAAAAGGAGAAATCTTAGTGTTTTTTAGCAATGCATACCATATTTTACTATCTTTTCTATGGTGTATGTCATTTCCTGATATATATCATTATTTGTAAAATACAACCCATCCTGGTGTTCAAAAAGTATTAAAATCAAATGATGGACCATGATTTCCATTCAAATGAAGATATGATTGCATTGCTATTCAACACAAACAAAATTTAAATTATCTGTATCCTTATATTATTTACATCTTATATAAATGCATTTATAATGACTGATTGCAAATAACATTTCATTATCTCTGATATAAAAGAAGAAAAATAGCATTTTTAGGAATTAAAACAAACATTTTAGTATCTTTTCCATGAAATTCAGCATATTTTATAAAAAACAATCAATTCTGTTGTACATAAAGTACTAAAAGCAAATGGCAGGTCATGATTTCCATTATGATAAAGAAATATTTGCATTCGTATTCAACACCAACAAAAGTTAAAGTATCTATATTCTTATATCATTCACATCCTACATAACACAAGTTATATAAAGGCATTTATAATGACTGATTGAAATTGACATTGCATTATTTCTGATATAAAGAAGAAATACCTGTATTTTTAAGCAATGCGAACAAAGTTTTAGTATCTTCTCCTTGAAATCCAGCATATTTTACAAAAGAAAATACCAATCCTGATGTAGAAAAAGTACTAAAATCAAATGACAGTTCATGATTTTTATTATGATAAAAACATAAATGCATTCTTATTCAACACAAACAAAACTTATATCTTTATTCTTATATTGTTCACATTTTATATACAATTAAATATCTAATCGGATTTATAATTTCTGATCGCAAATTACATTGCATTATCACTGATATAAAAGAAGAAATATTTGCATTTTTAAGCAATGCGAATAAAGTTTTAGTATCTTTTCCCTGAAATTCAGCATAATCAACCAATCATGATGTTCAAAAATACCCGTCAAACAATAACGCCTAAGGTTGCAAGTAGTCAGCACTTTAGAAAGATGTTTAGTCGAACATTTTGAGGATCCAGCTATGTATCGTTCTTTATATGGAGTACTGTAAAGTATTGGTATCCAGTATATTGACGGTAGATTTTCTTCGTTTTCTTTGATGAAAATACTAAAAGACAGATAAAGGCGATAAAGCATCCACAACCTCCTGGTTCTTGAATGAGTCATACACCATTGTGCTTAAAGTAGTTTCTGAATGCGCTTCTGAATGCATGATCAAATAGCATTAATCCATTCAGACAATGTGTCCAGTTCTGGTTCGTCTGGCTCACGCTTTACCAACATTCTAACATTGTCTAGTTGATTGGCTTGGAAATTCTATATTTTGGTCCCTTGGTTAACAACTCTCTTAACTATCCATTTGCAACGTTGCCAAGGTCACCAGTAATAACATGACCAGCTGAACTATAATTGTATTTTGATTTGTATAATAACAATGATTAAAAAAATTGCTGAGCGATCAAACATTACAATTAACTAACCTGTATCGTAAGGATAACAACCCGTCTTGACAAAAGCCAGATGTCAATAACATGCATCAAATAATACAGACGTTATGAATACATGAAATAAAAGGACAATGTGGTGCTGATATCAGTTATTTCGTAACAAACATATAATCATAGGACATAAGACATAAGACATTTGTTATGAGGCAACCAGCCACTGACAATGTTGGTTTTATTTTTATTTAAATCATTTCATGAAATAAAAACACCGTTAGACGATCAATAACTATTTTTTGTTTATTTCAAAGGCACTTTGGAATGCAGATCTTGTAATAAATTGTTGTCAGTATTATTACTCTAGTCGCTATAAAATTAGTTTTTGATTGCCTTATTTTGTCTGGAGGTTTAGGTATTTCTTTTATAAAATAAAATGAAATCGGATGTAGATGATAAGAAACTTTTGCAGCTCAACGTCTATGTTGCACTGAACTGCCTTTAAAATAAGAAAATTTTGCAGCTCAATGTCTATGAGCTCTTGCATTTAGCTGCTTTGAAATACGAAAATTTTGCAGCTCAATGTACATGTTGTACTTGGATTGGTAGTTGAAGTTAGCAACGTCCATTGGCCAATATTACGGGATAAAAAGGACGATGCTTTGTTATCCTATTTATCCCGTAATATTGGCCAATTGACGTTGCTAACTTCAACTACCAATCAAAGTGCAACATATAAATATATATATAATAATGTTTTCTCTCCTATAAGTATTTCTTCTTTTTTTCTGTAAGTGTTTGAAATCTAGGACATTTAAGAGTATACATTGGCTTGTATTTTTTTTTAATTCTATTTTAGACATTTGAACGACAACAATCTAATAAGCGTACCTAATGGTGTTTTCAAGAACAACTCGGCATTGATATTTTTGTAAGTAAAACAAAACTTCAATCATTTATATTGTTTGTTGACGGGATATTATTACCTAATAAAACATTTGCTATGCTCATCTTTTGATTCAGAAGAATGAAAAGAAAAAAAAACATGAATGTAAACATACTAACCAGTTCGTTATTGCACTTGCACGTCAGATGGGACAATCAGAATCCATGAGTCGATTAAAAACCGACAAAACCATTTATCAATAAGAAGGCAAACAACAATCTACAATACACTACATATGTAAACTAAAGAGTGAGCAATACCCCTCAATGGAGGTGATCACAGTCGCTCCCACAAAGTGGCCAGTGCATATTCTATATATTGAACCCGTCATGTTGTTCAAGTTAGTGCCAATCTATTTTTTTTTAGTATTTAATTATGCGACAATCTAGACAAGCCGACGGGATTGCGGCTCCGACAACTGAAACATTGCGGTAGTCATCAGTGATACAGACATAACATAACTATCTCATGATCACATCCATAAAATTTTCAAAGAGATAACTTCAACGTTTTTCCATCATTGTATACATAATTTAATAACTGTAACAAGTCAGGAATATTAACGTTTTTTTTTTCTATTCGTTTAATGTGTTTTAACTTTGAATTTGCCATTTGACAAGAAAGTACCGTTTTGAATTATCCTTGGAGTTCGGTATTTTTTGTTACTTTAAGGAGGTAGACCTAGGTTAAGGGAAATAACTCTTAAAATCATCAGTACGTTTGTGTTAACCATTTTCAAAAATATATTCTAAGCTTCTAGGTTACATAGATTATTTTCAATCTGTTTCAGGTAAATGCTTAAAATACATTGATGAACTTGACTTTTACAAACGCTTAACTGATTTAAAGAGTTATCTCCCTGAACCAAGGTCTACCCCCTTAACTTTACTACTTTGTACTCTTAACGAAAATCTTCATTGTAAGCAGGAACACTATATATTTTATTTATTTGATATCAAACGAAATCTCTTGAATCTCGTTTCGTCACGTAGATTTATGCTAAACATGAAACGCTGATGGAAGTCAGCTCTCTTCATTTACCCCTTTGTTATAAAAAAAATTATAATTTATATTAGTCAAGATAAGTTGCTACAGTATCCTTCATTTTAAGTTTGATAGCAAAGATGCGTTTGCCATAGTCACCAAACTCTGAATTATAAAATGAGAGGACATCATCGAAATAGCGAAAATAGAGTTAAGAAATAATGTCATCTTCTTGTTTTTCTCATGTATAACGAACGACTCATGTAAAAAAAGAAACAAGTCGAAAGAACATCCCAGTTAGTTCCCAAAGGATTGCCGATTGTTCGTTACGTAGTATGTTGTCAATCAAAAAAAGTCATCCAGACATATTAATTTCGTTCAAATAGATTCTTACACAGTTAACATTGTTTCATTTGAAAGTAAGACATCTGATTCTCCGTTGAACATTAGTTTTGTACAGAGAACAAAGGTGACCAAAAATTTAATCAGTTCAAATGTTTATTTTCTATTGCAAGGGAGGACATACATGAGTTGTCTAGCATGTCTTGTAAATGGTTTATCACTGCAATAAGATACACACGATTTTAATCATTTGTAAATAGTCTGCAGCTGTTTGAAACATTTGACACACTAACCAATGTGATGCTTTTAACGTTGTTTGGGAGGACAATTATTCCATTTTGGTAAACAATACAATGGAGGAAGATCCATGATTTTATCTTTGAAATTCAAAGTAACTAAAAACATGATTCCAGATTTTTTTTTATAACATGAACCGAGAGGAATTATTTTGTGTTTCCATGTGAATTAAAATGCACAATGACTTCATTAAACAATTTATGCAAAATGTATTAAACAATCAACGAATGTTTTGATATGCGCCCAAAAAAATGACGAAAACAGACAGCTCTGAAAATCACAAACAGTTTTGAATTATAATGGTAAATATTATCATTACATGTAGTTGCACGATGTTGAAATGTGTCCTATTTTTCTCGAAATATACAACATGTACAACCTCAGATTCTTGATTGGGTAATTCAACAGGCTTATTCCGTGCATCTTAAAACACTATAGTATGTATAACTAAAGGACACAATATGAGCGGATCTAGGATTTTAGTTGCGACTCATTCAATTTTCCAGAGCAGAGCTGGACTAGGTGTTTACATATTCTATTACAAAAAAATACATGTTATTTCAATGTTTGGATGCGACCGCAATAAGTGCAGGTTGAGCCCACACTTACATTATAATGTTGTTTTTGGTAAATAAGTTAAACCTGTATATTATTCCTTATGACTTTTATTCTTGATTGAAGCTTTTCAGTCTTTATCAATACCCGATCATGTTGGAAGTGTTAAATATGCATTTATTAATACCTCTTGTTCTAGGGTCATAAGTGTCCATGTTTAACCATGTTTAAGACTCATATTCTTTTCGAAATAAAACTCACTTATTAGCAATCGTTTGCTATGAGACATGGGAATATCATTATATCACACTCTTTTAGCTTAATTCAATTTATCTTTTATGTGTAACTCCAATCAATTTTATGTGAACAAAGCTTACTTTTCGCTATTCCTGGTTCATTTTAATAATTTGTTACATTTTGGAGAAGTACTGTATTTACTTCAATTAACATAGCATAAAAAAAAATTGTAAGCGAAACAATCGATCGCAGTTTTGTTTTTGTCTTTTGATTATTTGTATGCATAAATATTCTCTCTCTTTTAACATAATTAAAGCATGAACTTTTATAATCTGATTTGTTGTATTTGCATTCAATTATGTCTTTAAAAAGTTGTCATTTAAAAAAAAAAAAAAATTTAAACATTCGTAGGGACATTTTGACGATTTTGCACGTATCCCAACGTTGCTTTGAAATACCTGTATTGATTATCAATATAACTGCTACCAAAAGCTATCAAATGCCATGCTGACTCAAAAATTCTATTTTTTTGAAATCTTGTTTTTAAAGTTTCATTGATGATTCTTGATATTCTATTTTGTCGACCTGATTTATAATATTATTTCTGCGTTAACAATAACCACGACAATCTGATCTAAAACACTACTGTTTATTTCTGAAAGTATATGGGAATATGTGTTTCACAATATTTCACAATATTTCAATTCATTTGAAATAAAGCTAAGAAACATTTTCCAAAGTGATGTACTCATAGTTTAAGAGCCGGAAAGTTTGGTTTTTTTTCGGAATCAATTTGTAGCTGCAAATTATCACAATTTAAGGATAGAAGGACTTGTTCAAGATCGGCAGTTGATTGACCATTTATACTGCACGTGAAGTTTGTTATGCTTTTAGAAGTAATTTAGAACATTCATACTAATGGTAGATCATAACAATAGGTATCAAAATTTGTAAACATTTGAATTATATCTTTTTCAATTCTCTGTATCCTTTGTTTGATAATTGTTCAGAATATATATAAATAAATTAAATAAGTAAAGGAAATATTCAGAAAATGACTGCTCTGCGGTCTGCGGGCTAAAATGCGACAACCTAAAGTCCATCTAACATATATAAATATACTGAACATGTCCTACTGCGGGAAGGACTTATTATATTGAAACTGAATGTCTGAAATAAAAACATATATAGAGAATAATAACAAATTCCATACTCATTATTGTTACAGTTAAATTGTTCTTATTCAACATTCAATAAGAGACATTCAATCGAATAATTTAGATATTCGTCTTCAAGGCATCTGGTACATGTGCAAAACAGTACCTTTACAAGTTAATTCAAATTGTGAAAACGTCGATTTGTGTGCCAAAAAATATATTAACCTTTTGCCATTTTATTGATCAGCCTATGTGTACAAACATTACATCAAATTTGGACAATAAGTAATTCTGTACACCAAAAAAATCGAAAGTTTTACTGAACGAACAACCTCGTGCTTGTTTATAAACCTAAGTTTAATCCACCAGTTTCTTATGAATGACAGATAAAGTGTATAAGATCATAATTTGAATATATTTTGCGTCTTCTGACGCGTTGTTTAGAGTTGAAATATTATTGTTTGATTAACTCTTGGTATGATGAAATCACGAAACAAGAGAATAACTGAATACTAGTATATAACGTCCTTAGTCTTCCTTATGATGTTTTGCTCAAAGTACAGCAAGGTCAAAGTTGATTATTGTTTCACATTTTTATTATTAGTAAAAAAAAGTATGACAAATATACCGAACTCCAAGAAAAATTTGAAAAAGGGAGAAGTCGAAACATACCGCCAAATCAAACGTTATCAACCAACGTAACGAGTAAAGCAAACCTGTAATATTCCTGACATGGTTAAGGTACTCTCTAAAATATTGGTGGGTTTAACCTGTTTTTCTAGCTAGCTTTATCTTCCCAATTGTATGATATTTGTTTATAGTTCCGTTATATTGACAAAATTGGGGGAGCGACTCAAACAGACATAATAAGTTACTGCAACTTTAATTTGAATTCAGCGGCCAAAAAAAATAAATAATAAAACATACAAGGCTCTGTGTTGAAGGCCGTACATTGACCTATAATGGTTTACTTTTATTAATTATTTTTTGGATGGAGAATTGTCTCATTGGCACTCACACCACATCTTCCTATATCTAATCACAGACATATAACAGAACTGACTAAAAAAAAAAACATATAAAATAAATTTAGCAAAGACGCCAACGAAAAGGTTGATGTAGTTTATTGTTAATTTTGGAATAAATTTAAATGTATCCTGTAAACAATTAATATGCAATCCGTTTTCTCAGTTTAGAAGCTTTTTGGTAATATATATTATCTATAACTTCCATATTACCTCTTAGGCCATTAATTAAGATTATAAATTCCCAAAACGGCGTTATAAAAATGTCTATAAAACATTATTTATTGTTTTAAGAGTAAAACGTCTTCATCTGAATTCATAGTACGTGATAACCAAAAAAAATCAGCGATCAAACATCATACTCAACAAATACCGTGATAATTATGATGTAAGAAAAAAATGTGGTATACGTGAATAAGCAAAGCTCCCAAACATTCTAAATATCTGAAACTTATCGAAAGGACAACAAGCAGACTTCAAAATGTCATGATCAAGCATTACACAAATTAAACGTTATGAATAAAAGGACACATAGCGCTAACACCACTTTGTCAAGTAACAGGTGCATTATAAGTTGACATAAGACATCTGTAGCATTTTCACTTAACAGGGACTTTTGAAAGAAGATCTGGTATTACATTGCCGTTGTAATGAATTCGTTAGTTGTTGTCAAATTATGCTAAGATTTCCTTATTGTTCGTTGGTTTTAGTAGATCTTCCATAAACATCGACATATTATATGTACTCATATATATAAGAATTACTCTTCTATAAGTACTTTCTCTGTTTTCTGTAAGTTTCTAAATCTAAAACATTTGACTGAAAAAAACGTATTTTTTTTTTTCATTTAACGTAGGAATTTATCGAACAACAATCTAACTAGCGTTCCTGATGCTGTTTTCATGACCAACGTGAATTTGACACATTTGTAAGTAAACATAATTGTAATCATGTCAGTATGTTTACTGACATAATTGTATTTTCCTAGTGCATAATGTGTTATCCTAATATTTGAAATGCAGAAGAATTAAAAACAGTGAGGAGTGGAATTATGTTGAGTTTCCATGGATAATTGTCAATACACAATGACTTCGTCAAACAGTTTACGCAATGTAAATCAAAAACTCAGCGAACATTTTTGTTATATCCACAAAAAAAGAAAAAAAAAGAAAAGCTATAACATTTTGTAAAGATGCAACACTGGTACAAATTTTGATATCCAATAAAATTTGAAAATCGAAAATCATAACAGCATTGCATGCAGTTGTGGGATGTTCACATCTCTCTAGGACAATTGAGATGGAAAATCCATCATGCCTTTTCAGTGTATCTTATAACGCTTTATCATGTTCCGCGATTTGACACAACACATTGTACGAGCAAATCCAGGATTTTAGGTTCACTTGGACTCATCCAATTTTGCTGCGCAGATCGAGAAAAGTGATTAGGACATATTCTATAAAAAAAATACATGTTGTTGCGATGTTGAAAGGAGACCGAAATAAGTGCAGGTTTCGCCCCTGCATTCATTCGAATATGGTTTTGGTAAATAGTGTTCTTTTGGTTTTCTAATTCAATGAGTTTATCAGCATTTATCAATACCAAATATAGAATTTTTGTAAATATGTTGGAAGTTTGACGGATGCATCTTATCGGATAATATATCAGCTGTTGATTTTTTGTCTTAGACCACTAGTATTCATGCTCAAGACTCGTTAAAACTAGAAAAGCACTTATTGCTTTAACACACGGGTATACTATTATACCACAATATTTCAGTAATAAATCAAATCATCTTTCATATGGCATTTCAATCAATAGTACCGTATTCTAATAACTTTCAAATTGATGTAAATATGATTGTTCGATTTGCCTAACAAATATACTGATTTGCTGTTTCTGAACCCTCTTTGAATCATTGTAATATTTCGGAGAAGTAGTGTCTATAATATTAAATAAAAAATAAATATTAAAAAAACTTGTGAAGCGCGACACCCAATTGTAATGTGTTGTCATTGGACTATTAGTATGCAAAAATACTCTCTCTGTTCGGGTTTATAGAAGCGGATACTTTCATCGTTTGATTTTTGTTTTTATCTGTTATTAGTTTTTTCCGATATTATTAATATTTTCATTTTTAAAGTATACGTACATGGGAGATCCGTGTATATTTGCGTCTATTCGTTTTTCGTTTTGATTTAAAAAAAACAAAAAATGGAAAATGAAAGTTTCATTTTTCGTTTTTGAATCCATAAAACAAAAAAACAAAAAATGAAAAACGGAAGTGTTCTCGTTTTCGTTTTTGATTTAATAAAAAAAAAACAACTAAAAACTACTATTTGATTTTATTTCTGTATTAAAGTCTCAGTATTTATTGTGTAATCATCCACAATGAGCTCATATGTGGTTCATATTCGTCAAAAATGAATATTGTCAACGTACAGTACGTGGCCAAACGTATTCGTCACCTGCACATTTTTGCTATATATTTCATATAAAAACACATGTTTCAAACAAATATTTTGAAAGCATTTATGGTTGGATTTTTATCAACAAGGCGTTAAAAGACGAAGTATTGTCTAACGAAAAATGTTTATTTGGCCATAGTTTTGTCTTCAGGTTTTTTTTGTTTTCACTTGATGTGAACACATACAATAAAATTTTACAATTTGATGACTAGGTTGAATATATAGCAAAATTTCTCAAAAGAAAATACTATTTGTGTTAATCTCGTGAGAACATGAAAATGATGCAACCAAAAAAACAAATAAACCTGTGACAATTCTGCTTTTTTGGTAAAATCAAACCAAAAATGACCATGAAATATTTGTGAAAAAATTCAATTGACGTATACTTATGGCCACACTCTGTAGGTAGTTTCTGTTTACGGATTATTATCATTTCAATGATTTAAAAAGAAAACACATTATTACGCCTGACTAATGAATTGAAATAAGGTGATTAATGAAACAAATACTTTAAAATTTTCTTGTTTTTATCAATAATAAAAAACAAAATTGTAAAATTTGAATATTTTTAATGGATTACAAATTTAAATTATTCAATGACGTATACTATAAAGAAAGAAGAGATATAATTTTTTACTTAATCACATTAACAAGGGAGGTTACTACTTAAGCAATAAGAAAACTAGCTCGGCCGTTCAAGTGTCCACAGTTATTCAACTCGGAGATAGGAATACCATCTTATGGGTCACCAGACATTCGTTCGTTTTCTTATTTGCATGGTTATTCAAAACAAAAATTTAGTCATACATATAGCAGGTCAAAATTTTCAAATTTCAAAACACATCTACCACTCCTATCCCAGGCGCAAAATATATAATGGTCGCCCTTCTATGATAAACATAAACGAACAAAAATATATGACAGACAGCCCGACGACAACAACATAATTGGAGGCTCCTAATATCGGGGAGGCCTACACAGATATGGATGCGAGAGCTACTCTTACCCAAACATGTGTGCTGCAAAACTATTTTATAAGAACAAAGTTATTTTGCACATGTAAGCACGTAAAAATTGGTAAACATAACATGTTTTCTTCGATATAAATGATAAAGGAATTAAGGAGGTCATTTTAAACAAAACAGATATTAAAACAATACTCATACAATAACTACAACGTGATATCAGTAAAATTATAAAAGAGTTGTCATTGATTGATTGATTTATTGGTTGATTGTACATGGTATACATACTAGTGTTAATTATTTGGTTAAAATATTATTAGACGATGCGTGTCATACTCATGGCTGATTCGGAGATTTTGATATATAATATAAGGTGGTCCGACTGCGCATTTAGGCGCCAATTTAGGAAACATGTGATATACATTACACTAATATAAAGAGTAGTGAAGAAAATAATCTTTTAGACGTGTAGAATATCTAACCATCGTAGACATGAATATGATTGAATTGAACGTTAAAGAAATATACTTTAAACTATGTTTCATCTTTAATGCTCTAAAGCTAGTGTAGATATACAACCCATTGCGTCAATACATTATTTGACGTTACGTTCATTCATGAAGACGTTTTTCTCAAAATGGAAATCACCTGGCACATATGTGCTGTAATAAAAAGTTTGATAATTTGTCATAGATCAGACATCATCCCCAGTGCAGGCGACATTGTTTAGCAGCATTTTAACAAGCCTGATTATTCAATCCTATCTACGCAAGTTCACATCATCGCAAAAATATACTACATGACTATCAATCATCAATCATCATCTTGCAACACCTCTCAAAAAGAGGACTACTGGATTCGACAATTGGGAACTAGGACGCCATATGTTTGCAATGACAACATTTATGTTATAGGTATTCTTACTAGTCCCTCCTGTAGCTCGGTGAATGTAATGAACATTTCCAACTTTACTCCTTAACGTAGACGCAGTTATGTTCAGGGTCATAATATATCACCTACTCTCCATGATGCCTCTATTAATGACCGGCTTCCATTTATACAACAGTTGTTAGGTATTCATCACATTCGCAAGAAGCTTTATTCATTACCCCTTTCAAAACTTCATTATCTCTACAACTTATGTTTGGAGACAACTGTAACTAATCCTTATTCAAACCAATACAAACTTACGGCTATCATTTTGGATATTGCAAGTCACAAACTTTTCAAACAAGTTCGCATTGGAAAATATGAAAAGAAGAAAAGTCCCTTTCTAAAACTTTCCTTTGCTAACAAAGATCCCTATTCCATCAACTTGGGCAATATCTTTCATCATGAAATTGTTCACTCGATAAAAAAACTCCCTATCTAAAAGATCAGTCTGTACCTATCATTTCTTAAACATATACCAAACCAATTGCAACTATTATTTTTACTTACAAATACTTGTTGCAGGATCTCAATATTGAAGACTTCAATTTTGAACCAACTGACTGCACCTTTGCTAGTTCCCCTTTCACATATAATCCGGCTGGCCGATGACCTAAAACTTGTCAATAACACTTATCTGCGAAATGTGTTATCTTAAGACCCGAAATATCATGAGCCTAAACCCATCAATTGGAAACACAACTTCAAAATACTGGGGTCTGTTGTTCACCTTGTCGTAAACTAATCATATGATTAATTTTAACGAGTGGTTAAAAGTTAATCGCATAATTAGCAGATACAATGATGTAATAGTGTTGTTCAACTTATGTTAATCATTGTATTGGTTAATCACTGTATTAATTGTTTATCATATGAGTAACTTTGGGTAATTAGCAAGTGTTTCCAACAATGCATTGTAAATCAGGGCCTATAACTGCCTTTTCAGATTTAAATTAAAACCTACTTCTTTTCACCCAGTTTTTTGGTGCTAAATATGATTGAATACATATCTTATAACATATTCATATTTTGTTTTGTAACATATACATACATGTAGTTTCGATTCATCAAAATTGTCTGTTTGAGTTAAAATTAAATGTTCTTGAATGGAAAACTAATTTGCAGGTATAGTTTGCAATAATAAACATCTTCAATGTGTATTAAACACTCAACGAATATTTTTTTCTGATATTCTCCAAAAAATCAGACGAAGTCAGCCGGCTATTTACTGTTGTCTAAAGACAACACATTTTTACAAATAATAAAAGTGTTTAACAGAATTTTAAAAATCCGAATCCATATTTTAACTAAGGCAATAGTAAATATAGTTGTCATTACATGTAGTTGTTCAATCCGTTTTCATTATCTCATGATACACAATATGTACAAACTTTGATAATTGAGATAGGTCATCCAAAATGCTTAATCCGTTCATCGTATAATAGTATATTATGTAAGGCAAATTAACCCAATATGAGCAGATCTAGATTGATGTGAGGTGTGACTCATGTAATTTTGCTGAACAGAGCTTGAAAAGTTGTTTTGACATATTCTACGAAAATAATTACATTATCCTGCGCTGGTTGAAGGCGACCAATATAAGTGCAGGTTGCTCCCACGTTTGCATTCTAAGGTTGTTTTCGGTAAATGTGTTAAAGCCGTATATTATTCATTACGGTTTTTTTACTTGAATGAAGCTTGTCCGTCGTTAGCAATACCCGATTATATTGAAAGTTTTTAAGATGATTCAATATACGTCACTTGTATTTTTTTAGGTCACTAGTGTCAATATTTAACAATGTTTAAGACTCGTGCTTTCTAGAAAAAAAACACTTATTAGCAATCGTTAGTTATGAGACATGGGAATAGTATTATAGAACACTCTTTCAGTTATAATTCAATTTATTTTCATATGTCACACCAAACAATTCTATCATCCTCTGGTGACGGTAGTCATGGTAATACGTGGTAGTTCAACATTGTGGAACCACGCTTACTTTTGATTCATTTTGATAATCTGTTATATTTTGGAGAAGTACTGTGTTTGCAGTTGACTTTGATATCTATTATCATAACGTAGTTGTAAAGTTGTAAAGCGAAACAATTGACTGCAATTGTTTTTTTGTCTTTAAATTACTTGTATGCATTAATTATCTCTCTGTTTTAGGCGTCAATAAAGCTAACTATTATCTTTTCCTTTTTTGTATTTACTCTTGATTATGTCTTAAACACATTATTCTTCTTTTCTTTTTTTAAAAGATATATTGAAAATAATACCTTGACGGTTTTACCACGTGATCTGTTGTCCTCTAACGTTGCTTTGGAATACATGTAAGTATTGATTATCAATATTTGCTACCAAAAACTATCATGCCATGCTGACTAAAAGCTTTATTTTTTTCGAGGAAATACTATATGCACAGTTTATTTATGAATCATGATATACTTTTTTGTCAACCGACCTTATGATATTATTTATGCGTTAACCATAATTACGACAATCTCTTTGATTGTATGTACTTTAAAAGATCTTTGGATGTTTATAGTATCCACATCTGACTCACGCCACCTCTAACTAGAATATGTAAAATAATAATTATTTATTGATCTGAATTAAAGTAAGAAGAGTAAGTTTGAATTATACTTCTTTTTTAATGAATTATTGACTAAATGCTTTTCATATTTAAGTTAAGCAACTAATATTTAATTCACATATATGCAGAATAAGTCTAAATATAATGCAACGGATATTGTTTACGGCATTGAATGTTACAATACCAAAAAAATAATTTCTCTAAATTTGGTAAAGATCAACCTAAATTCTTCAAGTTCGTCGAAAAGGAGACCACATGCAGTAAACTTGGTACTATTTAGTGTGTTGTACTCAAATGTTTATGCTGTTAAACTGATGTTTATTCCACGAGGTAAATACAAACCCAAAAGGTCAGAATTTTGATTTTATGACACTTAAGATTGTAAAACACAGAAAGGTTTCGTACCTCATACAGTAATATGTTTATCAAGACGTAGTAAAGTCCTGGGTGACTATATTTTCTGATTTATTTACGTTTACGTCCAATGTCATAAAAGGAGTAGTAACACCTAAAACTGAAATATAAAACAAATTTGGGAACTCGTGATCAAAAACAGAATTATTTATTTTCTGTGCCATAGTACTGAGGGGGGATAGGAGGGGTCCTGATCCCGAAATCCCGGACTTAAAAAAACGAAATCCCAAGGTCCCGAATTTAAATAAAGTTAATCCCGACGTCCCGAAATCGGAAAAAAAGGATTCCCGGATCACGAAAGGGTCAATCCCGAAATCCCGAGCTTAAAAAAGGCCCGATCCCGGAGTCCCGATAAAGGTCCTATCCCCCCTCAGTACTGGTTTAACGTGTTGTCCGATTGTTCGACGAACTCCTGTTTTGCTAGGGTTTGTGTATTAGTTGTGCAAAAACAATATTTATTTTTACTTTTGCATTATACTTTTTTTTTTAATTTCCATGTACAAATGAGCACAGATATCTTAATCTTTTTAAAATTTTCCGTTTTACAGAGCTCTCGGATTCAACAATATAGATAGTTTACCAAGGAATATATTTGCTAACAACTTGAATTTACAATTACTGTAAGTATGTCTAACAAAGTGGTTTTAGAACAATAATACATTTTAATTACTTTTAAAACAACAAGTTAATGAATTATTTGTCAAATTTCTCTGTCGATTTATATATTTTGTCTCTTGAATGATTCATTTCTCAATATTTTGAGTGAATCGTTAAAATAATTGCAGTTTCTTTTTGCATTAAAAAATAGACGATCATATAAGATACTTATTTGTATCGATTCTGCTTGAACATTAGGCTTTTACATTACATTAGTAAGTTTACCAGGCTTGTCCCAAAAATGGTAGATGTTGTGTGTTTTCGAGCGAAGCCTAACAGGGACATTCCTTTTAACATGGTTTCAAATTTGTCAAAATCATCATTGAATAAAATTAGCTATAGTGTAGTGTCTCCCCAACGTTTCGATCCTCTTTGTTGCAGATAAATAAACGAAAATTGACGTTGTTAAAGACCATTTCAGACTTTTGATAGCAGAACGAACATCAGTGTCCACATGTCCTCATGTATTTTTAAAGAGATGCGAAAGACACCAAATGGACATTCAAACCCATTAGTAGAAAATAAACTAACATGCCAGTTTACAAAACACAACATAGCAACGTCATTGATCATATTATTAAAAAAACCCGTGAAAAGTCTAATTCGATGGGTCACATTCGGGGGAAAAGACGACGTAATTTTGATTACAATGATCGGAACATATAAGTCGGAATCTGTGGAACAGATATTCCATAGCAATACACTTACTCAGAATGATATTGTTTGACATTTCGAAGAGATTATTTCATATTCACCACTTGGACCTCTCTGTTTAAAAGCTTCTTTGAGAACAGCAATCATAAATCAAAGAAATCACGATAGAAAATACAAGCCTTCGAATAACGTGTCAACAATTTTTGCTATAGAAAAGAAAAGTTCACATTTGGAAAGCTAAAACCTTCTGTTTTGCAAAAAATGTTTGATGTTCGATGGGATAAATACGTTGAAGACAGTCACCATAGTTTAATTGTTGAATAAGAGGACATCATCTTTATAGCCCCAAATGAAGTTAAAGGATAATTATTTTTCCCAAGATGCTACTGTATGAAGTAAGTCTAATATGAATTCAGAATTTATATAGCTAGAAGAGGAGAACAGTTGGTTCTCGTGGGAATGCCGACTATTTGTTGCAAAGCACGTCCTTCAAAACGATAATGTCAGTATCTATTTTTGTTTAAATCTTTTTTGGTTTGCAATTGAAAGGTTTTTTTGACAAAGTACGATATATACCTCCCTAAGCCAAGATAATTGTACCTACGTTGGCCGTTCTTTTTTATAAAACAAAGCAGGACCAATTCTTTCAAGTCAAATTTGTGTTTGAAATGGAGGAAAACATGCGATAAGGAAAGAAAAGTCAAGTGTTTTGATACTATTGTAAGTGAAAGAGTCTTATATTTTATGTACTCAAACGCCACCTCTAGATAAGATAGATTCACAATAACTTTGAAGCCCGGCTATGATTACTGGTCAAATTGATGATTTAGGAAGATGTTTCTTTGAGCCCTTCATATATGTCACCCTAAATAATAATATTGGACTGCATAAGTAATTTGTTTTTCTTTTATTTTAAAAACATTAACTTTTATCACATAAGAGATATTGCATAAAGTATTGTGAGGCAATTGTCTTCCTCTTGAACATGTTGAAATGGAATATACATATGTATTGTATCAAACAATATAACCCTCGGGCCTAATATACTAATTTTTAAGCCACGATTATAAGCTAATTGTTTTTCAAAAGTGTTGTTTTAGGTAAACTATATTCTAAATTAAGGTTGTTAATTTCATTGATTTTATAAAACAATGCACCAAATTTGAAAATATGTAAATCATGACTTGATGATGATGTTTCAATGTCATTTTTATTTGAAATGAATAAACCACTTACTCATCATATTGATTGAGATCGGACGAAATATGGCAAGACTATGGTAATTTAGATTTTCCTTGCAGTTAATCCTTATATAGATTATGGCAGTGTTTTGGTTTGTTACTTTGTCGATTCGCCCAAATAGACAATATTGTTGTTGGGTAGGGAGTATTATTTGTTATCTCCTTATGTAACTTTAGTTTATTTTTACCATATGCCAGACAGCTGTAAGGAGTTATGTCTAAAATGGGATTGAATAAATAAATCATTTTCACTTTTTTTTACATTAAAGTGTGACAAGTCTCTTTTTTACTTCAAAATCTTTTACATATGTACTTTTCAGGAACGATTTTTCCACAAGCTTTCAATTCAAATTTGGACTCTTACTAATTCATTAACAGCTGCTATAGATATCAGCAATTATCTTATTTCTTCTGCAAATTATTTGCTTGTATCTAATTCATGTTATTTGTTCTGTATTTTTTTTTTCTTTCTCCAGAATATTGATTAGATAGTTTGGACACGAAATCAAAGAATTAATAAGTTTTTTTAAACCCACACCACTAAACAAAATATACACTACAAATTGAAGATACAGGTTTTCCACTTGAAATTCGACATTTAAAAAAATTGAACCGGACCGATAATATTATTTTAATCTATAAATGATATTTTGTATCACAACGATTTTTCATTGCTAACATTTATTCAATTCGATTTTTTTTTTATTGTTTATGGTCCCATTTCGTGTTGGTTATCGTGTTTTTTATGTCTTTTTAAAAGATTTCATATTTTCGTATGTTTATTTGATATAGGTTTTTTTTCTTTTTATACATTTCAAAAATTAAGAACCAAGTCTGAATTTGGACATGTAGTTATCAAGAAAATGTTTGAACTAGAACGTCCTTTACGATTAGGTTCTAGTAGTTAAAAAAGGCAACACATGGCTTTTAATTTTGAAAACTGTATCGTATGACAGAGAATAAGTACTGAATCAGTCACCTCCTTTACTGTAAAGAGTAAACGTTGCTTCTTACGTTCTGTTGAAACACTAAATTATGGAATCTGCCAGCAATGTGTTGTAGAATATGGGTCGTTTTTTTAACCTGATTTGGTGAACCAATTCAATTCTGATGCCTCGTGTGCATTTTCCCTACCTTCCTTTGGCCCATCACTCACAACTTACACCAGTCTGAGAGGTGGTGTGGCATTGTTTAAATGTATTGATGATAACAAAAAAGCAAAACAAATGGTGACCTTGCAGGTGACAATTATAAAAATATGACCCAATGCTTTTCGCTAGCGCACACAGTAGCAGACATATTTTTACCGCTACGACATGAAAAGCTCAATAAAGTTGTCTGTTGAAAAGGAAAGCCGCACAAAGAGTACACTTTCGACCAAAGTGTTTCAGATTATTGAAGGGAGAAGGATACTGACTGGAAGAATTTTCTTTCTGTTAAAGAAAACCAACAGGCTCTCCCTAATTTCTTTGGTAGTTTTTCTTTTTTAAAACTATGACAAATCCCCTATGATTCCACCTTATAGTGAGCTTTACTCACCTGGAACGTTTGTAAATCCGAAATTGTCAATGACTGTTGTAACTTGCTTAGCACTCACCAAGGGCCAATACTCGTATGATAATTAATGCCTTATACTTTGACATGACATTGTTCTGTGTGTTCACTACTGCAAACAACTGACACATGCATGCGAGTTGTAGGTGCAGTTGGATGTGTACGGATTGCTAAATTAGTCTTGTACATGAATGATTTATTAGTTGTTGGTGGCTTTGAACTAGCTGTCAGATAACTGCGAGTACTCTCAGATCTGTTCCTAGTGTCTTTTTGTTGTTTGGATGTACAAGTACCCGGCTACGTCCAATGGTATTTTTGTCCATCTGATGAGTTAAGCCTTTTTCAGCTGATTTTTATAGTTCGTTCTTATATATTGTACTGTTATACCACTGTCTCAGGTTAGGGGGAAGGGTTGGGATCCCGCTAATATGTTTAACCCCGCCACATCATTTATGTATGTGCCTGTCCTAAGTCAGGCGCCTGTAATTCAATGGTTGTCGTTTGTTTATGTGTTATATATTTGTTTTTCGTTCATTATTTTATATAAATGAGGCCGTTAGTTTTCTCGTTTGAATTGTTTTTACAAAAGACTTGAAAGGGCACACACGACTATTGTAGTTACAGAATTTTGGGAGTACTGACGAAGATGAAGCCCTTGTTTGTGTAAGAATTTAGTTTCGAAGATGTATGATGATCTGAGGAATGATCTCTTTAAATCATTCCATCACGATATTAATAAAATTCGCGTCAAGCAGCTTGCCACCAGTAAAAAAAGTATGTTTAGTCAGGTTACCTCTCTGTGAAGCGAAAATTTTGACCGCATAAAACATTGCTAAACCCCCTGTTATTTTAAAGGGCATATGTCAGCAGAATTCTTGCAGGATCTTTTGTGTTCATGTTAGGGAAAATCTTCATGTGAAAAGTATTTGTTCACAACAAAACCTTACATGTACGGATCTTTGTTCCTTTCAAGGGTAAGAATTATGAAGAAATTCCTTGACAGATGAATCAGAAGATACTCCTGGATAAAATCTGTTTTCTGATCATTTTGATTGGATTTTTTAATGTTCTTCGAACTAATTAGTGGTTTTTGGTTGCAATGAATTACATGCATGAGCTTTTTCAAAATAAACATTCAGGATAGAAGGCTTTACTTTAAAACAACATTTATCTTTTATTGCTGAGGTTGAATGTCACCCGGCAAGGTAACTACTGTAACTTTAACGGAATTTGTATTGATCTTGTATAATAGAACAAGTGTTGAAAAACGCCAATTTTCAGAATTAACCGATTACTAAGTAATATGTTCCTTTTTTTTTACATTTTCGAGATAATTCATTTTCAATTGATTTGAAATTTAACACAAAATGCTGCTTATATCTTTCAATTGTTAAGATACAGAAAGAAAAAAAGAAAACAGTATGTTGATCTTTGACCTTAATTTATGCAAAACTGTTACCACATTTCTTTCTGACGACATCGATATTCCAAAAGTACTCATTTTTCCGAATCCAATGATATATGATATAGCCATATAGTATGTTTGACGATTAAATTTTAAAAATATTGGGTCTGGTCAGCGTACTATGAGTAACCGCAACATATATTGAAAAAAAAATTGTAATTGTTAATTGGACATGTCGTCCATGCAATGCATTTTAAACGACATTTTACAGGAGTTTTACACTGTATATTTAAAATAACACGTATAGTGATATTGCAAAAACACGATACACGATGCACAGCAGGAACTTCGAGTCTTTTGATTTACGATCCTATCTTTAAATAAACTGAACGCGAAATGTAAGATTTGCTACCATAAATGCTACCTCTATGATCATGTAAAAAGTTATTAAAATACAAGGCTATAATTTGGCATGCCGTTCACGAGTCTCGTCTACATACGATTTTTAACAGGCGCTAAAATTAAAATAAAAAGTTGTACGGCCAAATAATAAACGCAGGTAAAGAGCATGCATTTATTAAGAAAAAAAAACAAAAAAACATTTACAATTTATAATTGTTTTGCCTCAACCAAATGCTATGAATTTTAAACACAATGCGTATTACCACAAATATTTTTCAGCATCTTACAGTTTAATACGAACGTTCATAGTACATGATAACTATAATCTAAAAATGATTTGGTATACGTGAATATGCACAGCGACCAAACATCCTAATATAACTGAAACTTATTGAAAAGGGAACAGTGTTAGATCATGCAACACACAAATTAAACGTTATGAATGAACTAAATAAAACGGACAATAATTGAAACCTGCACCACTTATAGCACAACTAACAGGTACATTATACATGTTATAAGTGGACAAAAGACAATTAACAACGGTTATGAGACAACCAACAAATGGCAAGGTTGACTTTCTTAATGTAGATTTGTTTATTCAACTCAGTTAATACAATATAGAAATCGTTACACAACTGGTACATACATTATTTCACTTCGAAGGGTCTTTGGAATGATGATCCTATAATAAATTGCTGGGTTTTTTTTATCTGATGTAGGTTTTTATCGAAAAACAATCTAACTAGCGTACCGGATGTTGTTTTCAAGAGTAATGTGGCATTGAGAAATGTGTAAGTAAATAATAAATATAATTATGTCAGAATATTTGCTGAATTTCTTATGAAAAAAAAAGAAAATAATTTAGCAGTATTATATAAATTTAATTTTCGCTATATACATGATATAGATGACGCTGTCTATTACATTCAGAAAATGTCAAGGAAGGTCGGTATCTTTCGTCTCTTTTTTGATGTCGTGAAAGCACTTTCGAATGAAGAATGTGTTATCCTTATCTGATGATTAAATTTTGACATCGCAAATCTTTACCTATTTTGGATCATATAAGCTCTATGCAGAACAAAAATGGAATAAACAATTGGACGGAAATCACTTCTGACATCTACCGTGTACATTCAATTGCATGAATAATAGCGCATATTATGCATTGGATATAATTAAAACCATTTAACGAAAAGAAAGTTTGACGATGAATGTAAAAAATACTGACCATTTCGGTATAACACGAAGGCGGAAGATACAGAAGGGACAATCAATCCGGTCGTTTTTCTCATGGTAAGTGGCAATGATATGTCTAAATTTCATTCGATTATGTGACAAGCAAAACTGTCTGATAGGGTTCTGGAACCGGCACCTGAAGCATATGGGTAACCATCTTTGGTTTAGATATTTCATAACGATGAACAAACTCATGATGATATCTGTAAAATGTTCGGAGAGATTATATCAATTTTACTACTTCGAAACTTTATTAGATAGCTTCCATGAAAGCAGTAACACTTTTGTCTAGGAAGTATTGATCAGAAGGTTTTATTTGATGATATCATAGATACCGACCTACTATTTAATTTAGTAAGATAACTGAAAATGTAAAATGGTACAATAAACTTGTTTTTGTTGATTTCAAAAAGTTTGCTTGAAACATTTTGCGGACCCAGCAATATAACGCTTTCTTATATAGTTGTGATAACACTATGTCGTTTTGATATCCAAAACAATGAAAAAAAATCCATTTCAACATCCTTGAAATGTGAATGAATTAAATACAAGATTCGGGATTTTCTCTTTATTGCGTTAGAAAGGAATTATGTTTTCTGATATCCACAAAAAAAAAACAAAAAAAAACAGCCGGCTATAACGTTGAAAATCGAAAAACATATTGTAATTATGGCAACAGTGCATGCAGTTGCACGCATTTCAAATATCTCTCGGTATTTCTTTTGAAAAATACAACATGTTCACATTAGTAAAATTGATATGGAAAATCAACCCTTGTTTTTCCATTTTTTTATAACGAGGTAACATGTTTAGCGATTTGATACAATACGAGCGAATCTATGATTTGAGGTTCGAATCATTCAATTTTGCCCCGCAAATCGAGACAAGTAAGTTTTACTTATTCTACGGAAAAATGACGTATTGTTCCGATGTTGAAAGGCGACCGAGATTAGTGCAGTTTTCGCCCCCGCATTTATTCGAATATGGTTTTTGTTGAATATTTTTCATTATGATTTTCTAATTTAAGGAGTTTGTCAGCCTTAATCAATACAAGATCTTAAGTTTGTTTGCAAATATGGCGGTCGATTGTGGGATTTTTTTTTTATATCAAATGTTCATTTTTGTTACAGGTCACTAGTATCCATGTTCGAGACTCGTTATGTCTAAAAAAGCACTTATTAACAATCGTTTGCTGAAATACATTGGCATAGTACAATAGCACAATATTTCAGTTATAAAGCAAATTATCTCCCATATGACATTCCAAACAATATTATCAGCGTCAGGTAATTTTGATGTTTAAATGATTTTTCAAAATTGCGTTTCACTGTTAATGTATCCTTTTTAATATTTCGGAGATGTAGTGTCTATGATGTCAAATGAAATTTAAATATCAAAACAAGTTGTGAAGCGCGACAATCGACTGTATGTGTTTGCGTTTTGAATATTATTGTGCACAACTACTCTCTCTGTTCGTGTTTATAACAGCGTATACTTTTATTTTTTTATTTGTTTATATATATATATATTATAATTTATCCCAATATAATCAATATTTACATTTTTTAAAGATTCCTAGATAGGAACTTTTTGACAACCTTGCCACTTAATCTGTTCTCCTCTAACGTCGCTTTGGTACAAGTGTAAGTATTATTTAACAAAGCTATAAAATGCCAAGCTGACTAGTTTGTTATTTCACAAAGGCAGGAGATACAAAAGGGACAATCAAAATGCATGAGTCGATTAAAAAACCGACAAAACCATGGCGGAAATAGAAAAATCAAACGGTAGACAAATATCTCCATAAAACAATGCATATACATAATGTAACTGACCGACATGTAACCAACATCTGAGGATAATTGCAGACGCTCTGGAAAGGCAGACAGTGAATGGTACATATGTTGGATCAGTCGGGTTGCCATCAGCAAGAGACAATGATAACTCTTATAAGTTTTATTTGTCATTTGACAACCATACTATATGTCAGTAGTGTTGCTCCGACAACTGAAGCATGTCCGTAGTTATTTGTGACATATGTATACCAACAAACTTATGATGACATCCGTACAATTTTTGAAGAGAATACTTCAACTTTACTTCTTTGATACATTATGATGTAGCTACCTCAAAGGAAGTAACTCTCTATCCAAAAACATATGATATTAACGCAAGCTCTTGACTATCGTTTCAACACGTGGATATATTTTTACCATTTTAGTTCATTTATATATTTTGGAGTTTAGTGTGATGTCAATTTTTACTGAACTAGTACACATATTTGTAGGGGCAAGCTGAAGCCCGACTCCGTGTTTGGAATTTTCACGCTGAGCTCCTTGTCTAATTATCTAAATGACATACCGAGATGCCTATTTATTTTACTGTATTTGAAACCTGTTTGAAAATATATATTACCTCCAGATTATCTCTTATATCATTTAAAGGGATAGTGTTAAATTTAACAATTAGGCGGTAATCGCACTAAAATGTTTACTACAAGCGAAATGTGTTATGCCTGAAAGAGCACGAAATAATTGCATACACATTATACACATTATAGATAATACAAGTGTAAAGATTTGCGCAAAATTAATATAAGAAGATGTATATTAGCGCACAAAAATGGTAAAATCAAGTAGACAAATATTAAGTCTGAACAAATATGCTTCGTAGAAAAAAAAATCACATACGTTTATTTTTCACTGTTCAAAAGCTGTTGGGGAATATCATATAGTACTATCAGATTACCTCTTCAGCCATTTATTGAGATCAGAAGTTCTTAAACAGCCTTAAGGAATTGTCTATAAAAAAACATTATTTACTGTTTGAACAGATTTCTACAATTACTTCAATGTAAGAATGCCTGAACTATCGACACTTTCATATGTACTTGTACATGTATATATAAGAACTACTCTCCTATAGTACGTCTTCTGTTTTCTGTAAGTTTTCGAAATCAAATTCATGTTATTGAAAAGAAATAGTTTGTTTTATTTAATATAGGGATTTATCGGACAACAATTTAACTAACGTACCTGATGATTTTTTCAAGAACAACGTGGCATTGGGATATATGTAAGTAGAACATAACTTTGATCATATGAGTATGTTTTTTTTAATGATAGAAAAGTATTTACTTATTTAAAAAATGTTATCCTAATCTGTTGTTCCATTATTTTATTTTTGTTATTGAATAAGCTTTGTCATGGTCATTCCTTTTTTTTCCATTTTGAATATATACGTTCTTGAAAGATAAATTAAGTTATGCTAATGGTATGTTAGCCACTCTGACATGTACAATGTTTATTGAGTTGTATCATTTAGAGAGCCTTTTGATGTTCGATAAATTCTAAGTTAAAAACAGTAATTGAAAAGGCAGTTTGAAAATGAAAGCAAAATACTGACTATTTCTTTATGACACGGAGCCAGCAGATGCAGAAAGGATACTCAAAATCCATTATCCGATCAGTAATCGACAAAACCATGGGAGAAACAGGAAAAGACCATAAGACTAACAAATGCCTATCAGTCACCTTTGAAACATGACAACCGAGGAAGACGAACACCATACTGAGGGTATCCGCCGTAGCTCCGGGCAGTTATTCGGTTTGCTTAAGATATGTGACACTTATAAATCTTCTTAGTTCTGTATTCAGTTATATGAAAATCCAGGCTAAATGACAGGATTATCGCTCCGATATTCTTTAATTATAAACAAACTCATGATGAAATCTGTAAAAGTTTAGAGATTACTTCAGCTTTACTACGTTGGATCCTTAATTCAATAACTTTCGTGTAGGCAGTAACAATATATGTAGGATATCGTTTGATGTTCTTAATGCATTGTTAGATGCTAGAATGATGCTACATAGAAACATCACAATTGAAAACTAAAAATCACCTCTCTTGTAAGACAGTTTTGTTATCTACAATCATTTTTATGTCTAAATGTAAGTCAATATATGTGTATCGGGTATCCTTGATATCAAGTTCGATATGAAAAAAAGTAAAATAAAAAAAAATACAGAACTCGAAAGAAAGAAAATTTAAATCGAAAGTCCCTTATCAAATGGCAAAAATCAAAAGCTCAAAAACATCAAAGGAATGGAAAACAACTGTCATTTTCTTGACTTCACTACAAAGGTCCAAAAGTATGAAAAGTCCAAATTTTCGTTTATTTTCCATATTAACATTCACTATAATGCATGAAAAATGAAATATGTCTAACAGTATGATTTATTTCAGTCATTTATTACGTATTTATAATATCTATAATTAAACATTTGTTATTATTTACAAACCCACATATAAGTTGGTTTATGTTATGAAACTCACATTTGTATTTGTTAATATTTTCAAACTCTTATTTGTATAAATTTTATAAAATATTTTACATACCCACATGTGTATTTATTAAAAATATTGACATGCCAAATTTTAGTTTTTGTTGTACATCAGTGAAAATTGAAATAACAGTACGCATATTCAATCAAGAGAAAGAAACAAAAAAATATCTATCAGGTATATTGGTCATGATTTGTCAAGTAAAATCAAGACATAATTTAACATGTTCAGAATATGTCAAGCAATACTAGAAAAAAAAGAATGTCGAGAACCTGTCGGGAAATTTGAAGACAGTATTTAAATGTCGAGACTGTGTCAAGAAATTTTAAGACCGTATTTAGAATGTTAAGAATATGTCGATTTAAGTTCAGTCAAAATTAAAATATTTTCCATTTGTTCAAAAATAAATTAAGACATAAGTCATACTTTTGAAAAATGTCGAGAAATTGTTAATTCAAAATAGGACAAAAATTGGTCTTTTCCGAATTTTGGATTTTTTGTAGTGCTTGGTACAGGCATTTCCTGGTGTATAAAATGGTGAATCAAACCTTGTGTGATCAGTAAACCACAAACAAATATGTCAAAAAATAAAAATAAAATGGCATTTAGACAAAGCACATCAGTAAAATTGAAACACAAGAATGCAAAAAAGGGACAGCAGTACAACAACACATTGTTGGAATGCAAAATAACCCGGCATACCAAAATGATAATTCCAAAAATGGACTACCCAGTAAAGGTTAATAATTTAATAAGACAAATAAAAGAACACTATAACATGGTATTAAGATGACAAACAACGTCGGTACCTTGAATCTTTGAATCTACATCTCAAGGCCATCAGGTATTATGTGCGAAGTTGATACGGATTTATTTATCAACAAGGTCTTGGTATCTTCCGACGAACTATTTTTAGAAAGATGAGTTTGACATAGTCACCAAACTGTGATTTGCAATTCAGAGGACATCATCCATATACCGACCTTGCAGTTAGCGAATAATGGAAGTTTTTTTTGTTATATTCCTGTATGACGTGCGGCTCATGTGGAAAAGGAAAATGAGTCGAAAGAGGATAACAGTTAGTTCCCATAGGAAAGAGTTTGTTTAAAACACTAGGCAGCAATATACTAAGTTGTTTGTGAGAACACATATGTCATTTTGGTATTGATTATAGTGAAGGAAGATTAATTTCTTCATCTTTGAAATACACAGGAACTTCAAGCAGGATTCAGGATTTTCTCTATAAAATGCCACGATTGGAAGTATTATGAGTTTCTTAGTGAAATTTCGATACAGGATGCCTTCAATGAAAATAAAAAATGTAAGTGCAATCTCTCTAGTCAATTATTTGATATACAACATTTACAAGCAAGGATTCTATAGAAGGAATATATATCATGCTTATCCCGTTCATCTTATGACGGTTTATAATGTTTTACTGTGTATAGCTAAAAAACGCAATACACGTGGATCTAGGATAATAGATGTGACTCATCCAATTTTGCCAGACAGAGCATTGCAAGTTGTTTTGAAATATTCTTGGGATACATGAAATGTGTTTGCAATGGTGGGAGGCGACCGAGATCATTGCAACTTACGTCCAAACCTGTTATTAGGCCTTTCCAATTTTCTGTGGAAAGACCCATTGTAATTGTTCTGATTATTATTTTTTTTTTCGTTTTCCGCCCAACCCTTTTCTTGCGATATAACGTTGTTTCGCAAGATGTCGCTTATATTTTTTGAATATCATATCGAACAGTTATTGCACTTTTAAAAGTTATCCTGTTAAGGCGAAGACTTTTCCTTATTATAATAGTTATCTCCCCAAACACTGTTTTTCTTGTTAGTGTATCTCCTCCGTAACCAAATAAAGACTTATTTTTTTTCATATTTGTTCGTTACATCCTCAGTAATTTTTGGCTGATTTCGATCTGGTGAAATTTTATAAATGTTATCTGCCTTTATCAAATAAATTTGTCGTTATATTTTTATGTTCATAAACCGTAAGCCGTATAATAGTTTTTAAAGGTACCAGGCTTATAATTTAATACGGCAAACGTGCGTTTCGTCTTCATAAGACTCATCATTGACGCTCAGATAAAAATAGTTATAAAGCCAAACAAGTTCAAAGTTGAAGAGCATTGAGGACCCTAATTTCCAAAAGGTTGTGCCAAATACGGCTAAGGTAATCTATGCCTGGGATAAGAAAAATCATTAATATTTCGAAAAATTCATACTTTTGTAAACAGGAAATATGTTTAAACATACGGTCATTGTATTTGAGGTCAATGGGTCCTAACTAAGAAAATGAGGTCAACCGGAAGTGACCGTGAGTGTCCTGGCAGTATTCATGTTTGCACTTATTTTATGAAAAAATACCTAGAAACCATATATTTTTTGAATGGGCATCCATAAGCCATCATTTGAAACTGGAAGTGATATTCTAAAACCGGAAGTAGCAAATTATTTCCATTTTACAGACATAAGTATCTACACATTATATATGTTTGGAATCAGTGTGAATAAGTTAACATTTGAGACCGGAAGTGACACTTTCTAAACCGAAGTAGCCAAGTATCTCTCTTGTTAAAGGCTAAAGTATATAATAGCCATATATTTGTTGAATAATGTAAATAGAACTTTCATTTGAGACCGGACGTTATATTTTCTGAACCGGAAGTCGACAATGATCTTCCTTATTTCTGGCAAAAGTATATAGAAACTATATTTTTAATGAATCATTATAAAGAAACTTATGATTGGACGCCAAAAAAAAAACTTTAAGTAAACCAGAAGTAGCTTCTGTTTATTAATTTGAAAATTGGATCTTGAACAATTGGTTTCTAATATTGTTATTACAATTCTCGAAAAATATGGAACAAAGTATGGTGAACGCTACTTCACTAAAACTACACCCCAAGCTGCTGCTGAAAAATGCATATTGTATGAAAATATTCGATAAACGTCTTTTAAAAGTACACAGGATCAATTAAACCAAAAGATACTACTCGTATACTCCGATCAAAACATCAATTACCTACAGTGACAAAAGAAATACGTTATGTGTTATACATGTTGTCTGTCCAACATCTCCACCTAAAAAGAAATAATGTTTTCGCTAATATGAACAAGCATCGTGACGTCACAATCTGGCGTGAGAGACGCGCGAGGGACCTGAAATAGAATAAAAACTTTCCAATCTAAATATAAAAACTTAACCAAATCAAGAATGTGGACCTTTGTATGAAAATATGAACTTGGGTCAAGTCCCTTTTTTATTTATTGAGGGGGTGTCATAAACCTGTTTCTTCCTTTTACTCCTTTTTTTTCTTCTTTTTTTCCCTCTCTCCTTGTAATGTGAACATTTGATTGGTAGACATTTAGTCATTCATAGAACATTGTTTCAATTTTTACCGTATTAATATTTTTTTCCGCCCAATTTTTTTCTTTCGCTGTTTGGTTGTTTCAAATGATGTCGCTCAGCTATTTGGTATATGCTATCGAACAGTTTTTTGCGCTTTTAAAACTGACCCTGTTTAACTAAATACTTTTCCTTGTAAGAGTTATTTCATCGAACACGGTATTTCTTGCTATTTATAATACTTCGCAACAATATAAGATAACGACAAATTTATTTTTCCTAATTGCTCGTTATATCCTCAGGATGTTCTGTTTTATTTTGATCGAAGCGGTATAGAGATTCCATATCAGAGTTATTTCCCCTTTTGTATTGAACTGTTATTGTAATTGTCAAACCATATGTGATAGAGACCTAGGGTCTTTTGATTTGAGGTCCTTGGTTCTTTAAAAACAAAATGAGGTCAAGATCAAAGGGCAAGGTCATGTTTGAAATTTTTATTTCGGCTTGTTAACTCATATTTTCAGAAATAGTATAAGATATCGACAAAATATGTTTATAGAAGTGTTAGTTGCGACATGTCGTAACATAGATTTTTGTTGAAAGAGTATGTAGACATTCAATGGTATTTTTTTTATTCTTATATCTTATATTAGCTGTATTATAATATAACTCATTAACTATATATAGTAGAGACCTAGAGTCTTTTGATTTGAAATCCTTGTTTATTGACCTTAAAATTGGGGTCAAGGTCAAAGAATGATCTGACGTTTTATATTTTGACCTTTGCTCTAACTACGTATTGGTTCAAGATAAAGTCAAGGGTCTTTGACATTGGGTTACAGATAAATATGAACTGGAAGTTACCTTCTGAAAACCGGAAGTAGCCATGTTTGCCTTATTTCATGTACACTTTACAAGAACTTTATATTTTTGGAATCAATGTAAAGTAATGTTCAAATCTAACCGAAAGTAGCATTTTGTAAACCGGAAGTACCTTCTATCTCCGTTATTTTTCACAAAACTATAATAAAACCACATATTTCAGGAATCAGCATAAATTAAGCTATTATCTTACAACAGAATTTAATACATTCCTGTCTAGATATGTCTTTTTAGGGTGAAAAGACCTTATATTGTTTTCTGGGCAATTGTTTTTTAATTTTCTTAACGTCATTATTTTCGCTTCGTAGTTTTCATTTTGTTCATCTTCTGTTAGTTGTCATTGTGATGTAACTTCATTTTTTACTTTATAGGTTGCACTTTGTAAATACAGCTGTTTCTCAAACTACGCCTCTTTTGGGGAGATATAGAATATTCATAGAAACATTAACTTTGTTTACGTACAGGTTCCCAATTATGATCTCTAGGTTTAATCTCATAGAGACATAACTTGGAAATGTTACCAGTAAATATACATATGCATATTGGTCATATTGAACTCTGTGTTAATCCTTAAGTCAAGGTAAGGGTAGTTAAGAAATTCAGTGTTAATTTCCACTCTTAGAAGTTCGAGGCATATAAACATTGCAAATATGCCGGACAGCCCTATATTTTGACCTTTGAAAAAAATTGTAGTGCATATGAACTTTCCATTCTAGGATATAATGTTTTTCAAAACTTCATAGTAAAAGTGGTACAGTTTTGGCATACGCAGTTTAGATATGCATATTTAGGAGTGTTCGTCCTCCAAGTGTACCTGACATGGATACTTTTCAGTGGCTATACATTGTTAAGAGTGTAACATGGTATTAGTGTACCTATCATTGATACTTTCGGTAGATATACATTGGTAAGTGATACATGGTATCAGTGTACCTGACATGGATGCTTTATAGTAGCTATACATTTGTAGGAGTGCTTCATGCTTTCAGCGTACCTGACATTGATACTTTTTAGTGGATATACATGTTATCCGTGTACCTAACATTGATGCTGTCAGTGTACCTGACATTAATGCTTTCCAGTAAATTTACAAGTGTAGGAGTGCTACATGCTACCAGTGTGCCTGGCCCTAATGCTTTACAGTAGCTATACATTTGTAGGAGTGCTACATGCTTTCAGCGTACCTGACATTGATACTTTACGGTGGATATACATTGTTAGGAGTGTTACAGTGTCCCAGTGTACCATGATTCTTCACAGGTTACATACATTGTAAGCAGTGTTGCATTCGTTCAGTGCCTGTCACATGGATCCTTTACAGTCGACATACCTTGTTAGGAGTGTTGCATCATTCAAGTGTACCTGACATTGATATTTTACTGTGGATATACATTGTTAGGAGGGCTACATGCTACCAGTGTACCTGATATTGATATTTTTCGGTGAATATACATTGGTAGGAGTTTTAAATGCTTTTGGTGTACCTGATATGATTACTTTACAGTGGAAAACATTGTAAGGAAGGAATTTTTCATTTGGCCTGTGTGCCGGATATGGAGACTTTACAGTGGATATATATTGTTATGCGTGCTAAATCCTTTCAAGTGTACATGACAATGATACTGTACAATGAATACACATTTAAGGAGTGTTACATGTAACCAGTATACCTTATACTGATATGTTTCAATAGATATTCATTGTTAGGAGTGCTACATAATTCCAGTTTACCTGACATTGAATCTATAATTGATTATAGATCCACATATGACAAGTGATGTGTTGCTTATGCAAGTACTAATCCGGTGATTAGTCTGATACGGTGATGTCAGATTTGGAAACAAGAAGACGGAAATGTGGTTAGGACAATTGCAAAAATATCAATGATTTTTTTACAGATGTTTTGACTATAAGCACCGTTGATGAAATATTAATAGTCGAAATGCCTATGTACAACTGGCATCATTAATGTAATAACAAAGAAACATATTATTTTACACCTCCAACGTCCGTATTCTTTAAGAATTCTACTATGTGGCTATATACCTATCTCAATTTTTTTTACAAATGATTATTAATTCGTCAACTGGTTAGCTTTTAACAATTTGGAATAATTACATTCATTTTTTTCTTTTTTCGTAAGAGTTGTTTAGATTATTTAGGTTTGTTGTTGATTTTAGGGATTTGGCATGGAATATGTTCACCAACCTGTCTAATGAATTGTTTATAAACAACAAGCAGTTGGAGCAGGTGTAAGTATCACAGAATAAAAGAAAGAGTTTTGAATTTGCTTAATTAAACGGATTTTTTTATTTTGTTCATTTGAAAGCGGTGAAATTTCAAATATCTTCGATGCTTTATATCAAATATATTTCATGTATAACAAACTATAACAATCTATTACTACGATTTGATTACTGGTATACAGGATTATAATTTTGTCAATGTGTATACGACATCTTGAGCAACTGAATTTACTATATTAGTGTTCTTGGTAGCAGCATATCAAGGATGCTATTAACTTAATTGTCAAGATCTGTTTATATTGATAGATTACTAGCAAATAAAGTAAACGTTAAAATATAACTTTTAAAAAATATCTCCTAAAATGAGCGTATTGTATCTTGATTTAGGTCCTCAATACTCCAAATTCATACCTGATTTGACCAATAGTGCTAAATGTAAAAATAGCGAGAGAAATATATGAAGTAATTTTGTTAGCACAATGTAACAAGTTTCGCAATTGTTCAGTTATCACTTTACAAATTGAATGCGTTTTTTTCGACGTGGGTTGGAGCTTGGAACAATATATTTCAATGATAAAAAGAATATGTTAGACTTGTTGCTGCCTTCATTTAGACTGTAATCGCTTGTAGCTGTCACATACTATGACTTATAAAAGATATATAAATGTAAGGAATATCACAAGAGGTGCAAGTAGAATAGCTGAAACTACCCACTTCAAATAAATATCTCAGTATATATCGACTTCTTGAAGTATTATATTCCTATATCCGATGCTTTGTGAGATAATGTCTTCTTTTTGTTTTATCAAGACTATATTGAAGCAAAAAAGTAAATGCAGCAATTCTTGATAAAAAATCAACATTGGTTAAAACTAAAAACAATGATATATTAAAACTTTTACAACGAGAAGTACAAAGGTTGAAGACTGGACATACTCTTTCAATGCCTATAAAAAGCTATACATTTCTTCGATTTTAGATATATTGGAGGAAACCCCATTGACAATGTAGAAATACATGTATTTGATAATAACAACAACCTCGGAGGCCTCTTTGTGTAAGTATATATCGAATAACAATACATGAAACTCATCATAATAAACAGTTATCTTTGAATCCGTGTACGATTAAACTCCGGAGAACCGGAGATCGGCACCTCTATTTTGTGTTAGTTTGACATGGTCATTCGGTTATAGTTTTTGGAAAGTGTTTAATGCACTGATGTTATTCTTTTCATCGTTGTTTTCCTATTTAGCAAGGGTGTTGTCTGTTCTGTCCATCTTACAAGTTTGTATTGTCCCTTTGGAATATTCTCCATAAAATATGATCAACAATTTATTTTGGCTTTACAATCATAGATATTTCATCAGTTAAGTATATTATTTGATATTTCTGCCGTCACGGGTTATCACAGTTGTTATGCGTCTCTGATCGCGATATAGAAATTAGACCAGAATGCTTTGAACATTGATGCATGCAAAACAGGATTTAACAAATTAAAAAAAAATGATTTGGTATGCACTGTCCTTTTAATTGATCTAGAACCTGCCTTTTTGTCTTTTTGGGTGATGTCACTATTTTCATTTTGAAGATACTTGACACAATTATATTTATATTTATTTTATCAATAAATGTAAGGAATGCATCCTGGAATAGAAACTGTCGTCCCTTCGACATGCTCGTCAGGCCGATAATATTATCCGTAAGACCCATAGGACATTTCGTGTGCTTACAAGGGAACTTATCTGTGAACACCCTTCACGCCCCTGCGATTCTGTAATGGATAGGAAGATCAATTTAATATATTTCCAAACCAAATATTGAGTATTTCGACAAAACTCGTATCGTCATTACTATAATCGTATGGTCCAAACATACTGGTATGGGTGGTAAAAATTAACAAAAATGAAAAGTAATTCGCTTATATTGTAAGTAGTACAATGGTTAACCCTTCTGAATATTATGTACACGGCATACGTATTCATATGGCTCGACCGTTAATACAACAAACGAATATATTCTCATATAGTCCGACCAGAGGCGTATTGGCCAAATACTCATATGGTTCGAAACTGACATAATCGTTTTCATCATAAAGAGGTGGACCACGCGAGCTAAATTGAGTGCACATGTAAAGGTTAACATATATGATCTTAGTTCTGACCAAATGACAAGATACCATAACGACGTTAGTATATTTCATGACATTCAATGCTTTTCATAGTATTTTACCAAGTCTAACATGTCTAAGTGGATAGTGAATTCGAAAACTATGAGCACTCTCAAACAAAATAATTCAATCATTAAAAATGCATAAATAGCTGTAAACTGTTTCTCTAAACAAATCAATTTTACTTCGTGGCTCTGTCATGTTTGTACTCGTTTTCAAAAGACGATAGAGAGAAGTGCGTAAAATCATAATGTTTATGTTTGTGAAATTGGCCAATGTTTTGACGTTAGTAGGTTGTCATAACCTTGAACACCTTGTATAATAAAGATAAAAGATATAAAGGAAGCAATCACAAATCATCAGTCTAACAATATACACCAACATGATCAATCAAAACATGACGAACTTTCAGACAACAATAGCATTACACAAAACATAAGAACACGAACCCCAACAGTAACCTGTAAACATTGATTTAATGTATTTTCCTGTAATATAGGAATATATTTTTAAAGTATGTTTACAATAAATCAAAATAGCTTTGAGACGCACCTGAATGAAGAAGATTTTACTAATGTTATCAATTGTATTCTATCTTTTTTTAAGATAGGAATCAGTACATGTAAAACAAAACTTTCAATGTTATTTATATCTTGCATTAGACCTGCCCATTTCCGGCAATATCATTTAGTGAAACATTGTGTTCTAACAACTGGTTGCGTTCATTATATAATTTGGTTGCATCTTCTCCATGCGTACATGCTATCTAGATTATATATAAACGTATCACTAGCCGTGTTAAGAGATAGATCAATACCCAAATAAATCAAGCCGTATAATTTGTTTTGCTATGAGATAGATCATTACCAAGATATATCAAAACATAGCATGTAATAGCTAACAGTAAAATGGAAGTCACATATCAACAACAATTTAATCTAAGTATGATATCAGAAAGTCAAAATACTACACGTTTAGGATAAAACCAACCACATTATATATTCAAGTAGCAAATGGAATTTCATCGGTTATTTACCACAGCCTGTATCACTCTACTCAGCTCCTTTTGCAATTGCATATCACGGCTTCGTGGCGTCAAGCATGTTGGCATGTCCTTAAAATCTGTTATCCGGACATATCATCGATGTCATAATAAATGAAACGACTTTAATGGGTATGACCCACACTAATCACGTAATCTTCCACTTTGCTGGTGAAACAAAGAAAACACGTGTTTCTATCATGCAAATACAAAAATACAATTCGATAAATTGACTATAAGGTCATCTGCATATTGATATTGTAAAATATTAGCTACTCGACACAATATGAAGCCTTTTGTCTTCGTTCGTTCTGCACACTCGAAAAAAAAACACTTCACATTTTGACTCGCAGCTGATATTGCAGGATCATAAGATCAAGACACAATCGGTAGATATCGAAATAAGTTTTTTGTATGATATTTGTACTTTACACGTACTTGACACTTGTCCTTTTGTGAACTAGAAGCTAGTACTTCACAGTGAACATACATGTGTGAGAGTGCTAGCGTCAAAGTACCCAAATTCCATCCATTTAGCAGAAATAGCAGAGAAAAAATCTGGGTTTTTTTTAGGGACTAGACAATTTGCATTTAGATACGAACAAAACGTTTACACTTCATAACCACTTGCAAAAGTAAAATCTACGGAAACATCGCCATGCGATTTCCACAAAACGTCAACTTTGAACAGTTAGAATATGTTACAGCCATTGATTTCTTTGAAAATGAATATTAAGCACGGACTATTGTCAAATTGTTCTAAAAATTTAATAAATAGAACATTGCATCAGTTATTCGAATTTTACGGATGGGAACGAATTAGTGATGTAATTTGGGTACACCTCATTACAGAATCAGGAATTATTTGAAAATTGATTCAAAGCCTTTTTTTCCCAATGATTCAGTATAGATTCAAAATTAAATTGATGAAATTATATAAGAAAAGGAAACATCTACAAGATAAATGCAAAATAAAAACTTTTGTCTGGTTCACAAAGGCATCTAGGTGAGAGAAAAAAACTGTCAAAATAGGTACAATTTTGTTATCTTTATGTTACATGCTTTCCGTGTTCCTGATATTGGTACTTCAGTTGTATTTTGCACTGATCCTTCCTGTGTACCCAATGCAGGTACGTTACGTGTATATGGCACTGCTCCTTCTAGTGTACCTGGCGCTAATATTTCACATGAACTTGGCGCTTGTCTTTACCGTGTACCAGACGTTGGCTGGTACTTCACCTGTACTTGGCACTGGTCCTTTTATGTGTACCCGACGCTTGTACTTCACATTGAATATACGTTTGTAGGAGTGATACATGCTTCCAGTGTACCTGGCATTGACACTTTATAGTGGATATGCATTGTTAGGACTTTTATATGATCCCAGTGTACCAGACATTTATACTAGACAGTGGATATACGCTGTCAAGAGTGTTATATGCTACCGGTCTACCTGACATTGACACTTTACAGTGGATATATACATTGTGAGGAGTACAACATGAAAAGCCAGCGATTCATTCTTGTCAATGTCAATTATTTCAATCTGTTGTGATTTATTTGTTTTCTTAAAAAAATCACTTCGACATTGATCTGTTTATACATTTTAATAGATATGGATATAGGGGTATCCATTCATGACACAACATCAGTGCATGCACAGCAAAAAACACACAAGGTTGTACAATAATGCTAATCATATATTACCTCATTTAAACATCACATCTCTTTTTTTATGACGGTAGGCTATCAATCTAACACATCAATCTATTTACCAATTATACAATATAAAAAAAAACCAGCTACACATTTTGTTTTGGTCTGACCTTGTGGTACACATAACATCAGTTTAGATATTTCTATCACAGCCTGTATATGGAGGTAATTGTAGTCGAATGTAGCAAAGAAATACACAGGTAATATTGGAGTTATATCCTTTCAAAATCAATAACAGATAGATTTTTATTACTCTATATTCATGATATTGTAAAACAATAATTAAAAGTTAAAACATTCATTTTACTATTATTCTAAAATTGAGTGATTTTCAACTGCCCTATCTCATGTTTCAGCCTATCTTTTACAATCAAACTGCAACATGGCATATTCACATATAGTGCTTCTTATTTTTTTAGAGATTGCAGAAAATGTTTTGACTGTGACTGTTTGTCTGTTTCAACCTATAAATGGATAGCGAAAAGGGTAACAGACCTTGGAAGATACGCATTCACATGCCGTAACGAAGCAGAACTCACTAACACCGTCGTTAATTGCTCAGGTTTGTAAACAGTTGTTCTCTTATCATGTCAGCTTTTTTGTTATTATTGCTTACTTTTCAGACTGTTTTCTGTGATTATGAAATGAATATTTGGCATCTCTGCTTTATATAACATTCAAAATGTACAGTACTTTGCCATGAGTGCGCAAAATGGTGACGACACCGCCCTCTATGGAAGCTTTTTATGAATAAATTCATCTTTGTTACTTTACTGTTATCGTTTTAGAATTGAAGTTTTGTCCTAATTTTATTTAATTTTACAATCTCCTTACAATCTCTTTTCAGGTGCACGTAAGTTTGAATTATTTCCCTTATATAAACAGAAAACTTCTGCTAGGTAACATGACAACTCGGAACTCACCAATGAGTAAATAGAAATCATTGTCAATATGTCAATATGTCAAATGGTGGAATTTCGAGTTACAAAATTTGAATTTTGTTTTGTAGAAATCAATCAAGAAATTTCTAAACCAATTTTTAAAGAAGCAGAACAAAACATGAATTACCTTGAAGTATGGCGGTGATAAACAACCCCTCGAGATTAAAGGGTCCTTTCCAGTAGTGTAAAAAATAATCGCAGACAGACTCTGACAGATATTACAATACGATTTAACGCTAGATACAAGGTGTAATATTTATTCTAGAACTCCATGTAGACGATTGCTTGAATTGAAATTTTGCTACAAGACAAAAGTGATTGTTGGAAAAAATAATTAAGTTTACGTATCGCAAAAATCATAGAAGAGATTACGTCCTGTGCGTCTTGGTCTTTGTTGTGACTTGGAGACTACTTCCCGCACATCAATAATGTAATAGGGGGGTATTTCTTACTATAGAGGTGAAACTCTTACACCCGTAGACACAATATAAACAGTGATAAATACATCTCTGTGTTCGACGATTTTCTCTAGTCTGTTATCGACCGACACTCTCAAAATCGAGAGGACAATGCACTTTGTCAAGTATCTGTGTGTTAAAACCAGTGGAAGCAGGCAAAAGGTATAAAAAAAACTACCTTGGTTTCAACAGAGCACATACTTCAATTTTATTAAAAATATGTGGAAAGTATTGAATGCGCAAATTGACAGGAGAGTTAATGAAATTGGAAAGGTGTCTGAGTTAGAACAATTTGAGTTTTACATTTAAAACAACACACCTTTACCATTAATATTGAGTCGTAATGCAAGTTTGCAAAAACAGTATTAAAAGTCTTTTACATTTTCGAAGTCATATCATAAAGTATTAAATCCATCAAATAGGTAAATTTTTATTTCTTGAATTGTGGTTGCAAATTGTTTTTATTGATCTTTTTACGTCAGCGATTTTGGGAACTCTTTCAAGGCAAAGTACTGTATTTGAATTTTTTGCCGTCCATACATAATGGAGTGTTTATATTGCTTGGCCTGATCCATATTGCAGTATTTGTAGTAACTCCCGTTCATCTATGCACGAAGAGCTGCACTTGTATGATTGGCGTCAATCCCTAATGCGGTAATTAGTTGTATTTTCTTTCGTCCATATACAATGCAATATTTTTAAGATAGGTATGTTCCGTCACAACAAGTAATACAAATATCTCATAAGTAAACGGGGAATAGTATAAGTAAACATAAAAAACCCAGTGTTTTCTATACTTAATAGTGATTTTATTCACAAGTGAAATAGCAATTCACGGGGATTACGAAACGTATTTTTTCAGGAAAAATGCAAATGATGAGTTTGCTTGTCTGATAAAAGTAGTCATCTGACTTGCTTTTAATGGCACGAGGCGTTGATAGAATCAATGAATAATTAATAAATAAGTGTACTAATCTTCTATAAATTAAATATACAGTAACATCGTCGATTAAGGAAATAGCTTACAAATGGAAAGCTGTTGATATACAGATTATCATCGAACATAGCCTTTTGAGGCGTGCTTTGCATATCATAAGACGTACAATTAATTTTCAAGTAATTAAACATCAAAAACAAAAAAAAGGTCCAAAACAAATATTCTTTATAACAATACACATACAGCACATAAAAAATTGAAAAAGTAAATCTAAAAAATTGAAAAACAAATTCAATAAATTTGTCACGAAAAGAAGAGCACATTAGCCACCAAAGCATCCAACATGCCAACGCCGACTGAAGCCAAACGTAACAATCGAGAGTCAGTAAGACACAGAAGGTGCGCTGATTATCATTTAAAAAAAAGAATAAAATTACGCAAATATATAGTTTTGAGTATACGCGCATTATCAGCACTTGAGGATACCACATTTAGTTCAATGGAGATGATACGTTATATCCACCACGTATGTAAGAATTGTTACACAAATGAAATCAAAATGGACAACTATATAACTTATCATTTACACTCGTGATTAATCACTAATGCTAACTATTAATAATGGAATGATTACCATGTCTTACACACAGAATTGTTTCTTGGGAATTACAACCAGTGTTATAAACAATAAACTTGTAGGAATACAAACCTGACTGCAACGTTTTTGAATTATAAATTAATAAGAGTAAGGGGTGATTTCCTTGCTTTAGAATAAGGTATTTTATACAACAGACATATATTTTTTCTATTTTTTCCCAGCTTTCATGTTTTTTTAGGCATTTGGAAGACTGTACATCAATACGAAAATCCTTGAATAATTAGGTCTTTCCACTTTTCTGTTGAAAAACCTATTGTTTTTCTTCTGATTATTAGGTCTTTCCACTTTTCTGTGGAAAGACCTATTGTATTTGTTCTGATTATTAGGTCTTTCCACTTTTCTGTGGAAAGACCTATTGTTTTTCTTCTGATAATTATTTTTTTCTTCCGCCTTATTTTGTTCTTGCGATAAATATTTGTTTCGCAATATGTCGCTTAGATATTTGGTATATGATATCGAACAGTTTATGCGCTTTTGAACTTTACCCTGCATAACCGAATACTTTTCTTTGTAGGAGTTATCTTCCCGAACACTGTTTTCTTTGTGTCCACTACTCCTTCGCAATCGTAAAAGATTACGACAAATTTATTCGATAAAATTGCTCGTTAATACATCCTTTTGCATGATTTGTCCTATTTTGACCGAAGCAATATGAACGCTCCATATGAGAGTTATTTCCCCTTATGCATTTGATATAAGTGATATGCATTTCTATGTTGTAAACCATAAGTGATAGAGACCTAGGATCTTTTGATTTGAGGTCCTTGGTTTCAAAAAAATGAAAATTAGGTCAAGGTCAAAGGTCAAGGTCATATTTTAATTTTTGAATTTGGCTTATTTTCACTTATTCCCCAAAACTATACAAGATATCAACAAATTATTTTTACTAAATTGTTAGTTGTGACATTGCGTAACACGTAAATTTTTATTGAAAGGGTACGTTGAACGTAAAAGGGAGTTTTCTCCCCTCTTGTATTTAAAAATATGCGTATGGAGATATAACTCATTAACCAAATATTATTCAGACATATGGTCTTTTGATTTAAGGTCCTTGGTTTATGACCTTGAAATTAATCTCAAGGTCATAGCTTAACTTAACTTCAACTATTAACATTATAAAGCCATTTGACCTTGTACAAAAGGTTAGGTGACATATGACCTTGAAAAATGGCTACCGGAAATGACATTGAGAAAACCGGACGTTGCCTTTTTTGCAATGTTTTCATCAAAAAGTACTCAGAATCCATATATTTGTCATAAAGATAGATAAAGGTATCACTCAAAATGACTTCCGACATAACCGGAAGTGGAGAATTCTCTCCCGTTCTACATACAAAAGTACAAAATAACTATATAGTTTTGGAATCAGTATGAAAGAAGCTATCATATTAGACCGGAAGTGACATACATTTCACCGGAAGTAGCGAATTATCTCCATTAGTTCACTCAAAAGTATAATTAAACCATTATTTATCGCATCAGTATGAAGAAACTATCTTCTTATCAAAATTTCTTTCATGTGGAAAGACTTTCAATTGTTCTTTGAACAATTGGTTTTTAATTATTATCTTTTTTTCCGCCAATTTTTGTTGTTGAGATAAATATTTGTTTCGCAATATGTCGCTTAGATATTTCTCATATTGTATCGTATAGTTAATGCGCTTCTAAATTTCACCCTGCTAAGCCGAACCATTTTCTTTGTAAAAGTTATCTCCTTATTCACTGTTTATCATCTGTGTGCATCTCCTTCGTAACAAAAAAAGATAGCGACAAAATTCCTTTTACAAACTGTTCGTTACATCCTCAGTAATTTTTGGCTCATTTGGATCAAAGCGATTCAATGAAATTTTATAGGAGTTATCTTCCTTTACAAAATAAATTTGTGGGTATGTTTTTTAAACTCATAAACAGTTAACCGTATAACCCTGGAATGTTTTGATATGAGGCCCCTAGGTCCTAACTCAGAAAATGAGGTCAAGGTCAAAGGTCAAGGTCAAGTTCTCAATTGTGACTTTTACTTGTTTTTGCATTTTCTCCGACACCTTAAAAGATACATATAAAAGAACAAGTGCAAAATGTGTGCTTTATTGTAATGAAGATATGCTACATTTAGTATTATACAATTTAATGGCATCTTATAGGAGTTGGTGCTCCTGAAATGTCTTGATATGAGGTTATTTGATTATAACTTAAACTAAGTTCATTATAAAGGTATTTGACCTTAAACAAAAGGTAAGGTGACAAATAACCTTGAAACATGACTACCGGAAGTGACCTTGAGAAAACCGGAAGTAGCCTTTTTGCAATTTTTTCATATAAAAGTACTCAGAATCAATATATTTTGTCATATAGATACATAAACTGATAACTGAAGACTAAAATTGACTTACAACAAACCGGAAGTGGCCTATTATCTCCCATTCTACATACAAAAGTATAAAGAAACTATATATTTTTGGTATCAGTGCGAAAAAAGCTATCATATGAGACCGGAAGTGACATTCATTTTACCGCAAGTAGCATATTATCTCCCTTACATCACCCAAAAATATAATTAAACCATTAGTTATCGCATTAGTATGAAGAAAATATCTTCTTATCAAAATTTCTTTGATTTGGAAAGACTTTCAATTGTTCTCTGAACAATTAGTTTTTAATTATTATTATATTTTTTTTTTTTTTTTTTTTTTTTTCCGCCAACTTCTTAAAATGTATGGTTCGCAATATGTCGCTTGGATATTTTTCATATTGTATCGTATAGTTTATGCGCTTTCAAATTTCACCCTGCTAAACGGAACCATTTTTTTTGTAAGAATTATCTCCCTATTCACTGTTTATCTAATGTGTGCATCTCCTTCGTAACAAAAAATGATACATTGTATCACCTATATTTTTTTTACATATTGTTCGTTACATCCTCAGAAATTTTTGACTAATTTGGATCGAGGCGATTCGATGAATTTTTATAGGAGTTATCTACCTTTGCGAAATAAATTTGTCGGTTTGTGTTACTAACTTCGTAACCGTTAACCGTATAACCCTTGAATGTTTTTATTTGAAATCCCTAGGTTCTAACTTAGAAAATGGGGTCAAGTTCTAAATTTTTATTTTTCCATGTTTTTGCATTTTCTCCAACACTTTAAAAGATATGTATAAAAGAACAACTGCAAAATGATTGCTAGATTATAATTAATATATGTTACATTTACTCTGATACCATCTAATGACATTTTATAGGAGTTAATGCCCCTGAAATGTCTGATTATAAGATTATTTGAATATAACTTCAACTTGGTTCATTATAAAGCCATATGACCTTTAACAAAAGGTTAGATGACAATTGACCTTGAAAAATGACAAAAGGAAGTCACGTTGAGAAACCGGAAGCATATCAAAACCATTTATTTATAGATTCAGTTTGAGAAACTTAGCTTCTTTTCAAAATTTCTTTGCTGTGGAAAGACCTTCAATTGTTCTCTAAACAATAGGTTTTTAATTATTTGTTTTCCGCCTTATTTTGTTCTTGCGATAAATATTTGTTTCACAAAATGTCGCTTAGATATTTAGTATATGATATAGAACAGTTTATGCGCCTTTGAAATTTAACCCTGCATAACTAAATAATTTTCTTTGTAGGAGTTATCTCCCCGAACACTGTTTTTCTTGTGTTCACATCTCCTCCGTAACCGTAAAAGATTACGACAAATTTATTTTATAAAATTGCTCTTTATATTCTTTGCATGATTTGTTCCATTTTGACCGAAGCGATATGAACACTCCATATGAGAGTTATTTCTCCTTATGCATTTGATATAAGTGATATAAATTTCTATCTTGTAAACCATAAGTGATAAAGACCTAGGATCGTTTGATTTGAGATCATTGGCCTAAAAAAAATGTAAATTAGGTCAAGGATAAAGGTCAAGGTCATATTCTAAATTTTGAATTTGGCTTATTTTTGCATTTTCTCTAACACTTTTAAAGATAAATATAAAAGAACAAGTGGAAAATGTTTGCTTTATTGTAATGAAGATATGTTACATTTGGTCTAAAACAATCCAATGGCATCTTATAGGAGTTAATGTCCCTGAAATGTTTAATTATAAGGTTAATTGATTATTTCTTCCCCTTGGTTCATTATAAGGCCATATGACCTTTAACAAAATGTTGGTAGACATATGACCTTGAAAAATGTCAACCGGAAGTGACCTTGAAAAACCGGAAGTAGCTATTTTTGCACTTTTTTCATGAAAAAGTACTCAAAATTCATACATTTTGCTATCTGAATTCATTTACTTATCACTGAAGACTCGAAATGACTTTTGATCAACCGGAAGTGGCCAATTATATCCCGAGTTTGAGGCTGTTAGAAACTACATATTTTTGGAATCAGTGTGCAAGAAGCTATCATATGCAATAAGTAGCAAATTATCTCCTTTATTTCATTCAAAAGTATATCGAAACTACTTATGTAACACATCAGTATAAAGTAACTAGCTTCTTTTCAATATTCCCTTGATGTGGAAAGGCCTTCAATTGTTCTCTGAACAATTGGTTTTTAATTGTATTTCCTGTTTGTTTTTTCTTATGTAAAAGCTAGTTAATGTTTGAAGAATTTTAATCGGCATGTTAATGTCACTCAAATTTCTCCTCAGATTTTCCTAAAGTTGTACTTCTTTTATCATTACCCTGCTACAACATTGCTAATATACATATTCCGAAAAAAATACACATATATTCTACACTGACAACTAGTTAATGAAGATAGTTTCACTTACGATAATTAAAGATTTTAAGGTTGAAATGCATCGAGTTCTGTACATTATTAAACTAAAGGATAATCAATATCTGTAGCACTTTTAGCGGAAACTGTTTCTTTGATCACATAAAGAGAGTTCGAGTATAATATTCCGAACAGATCTAGAACGAAATCAATTGCGAACATGTAATCAACGTGTCCTTTTTCATAAATGTTTTAACTGTTAATAATTTGTTTAGACATGTTAGATAAACAAATGATAAGAGAAAGCGTTAATCATATCATACTGATGCATATATAGAATACATATTTTAAATATACTGTATCATACATGTACGATCCTTTACGATAGATTTAGCTGCTCTGCAATCAATTCCATCTTCATGCCCAATATATCATGCACTGTGTTGATATTTAAAGTAGTTTTTCATATTTTAAATATATATACATATTTTAAATTCTCCAATAAAGATAAATATGACACATTTTTATAGCCGACGGATCACGAGTTCGAATCCCGGCGAGAGAAAAACAAAAATTTGCTTCCGCAAATTTGCAGATTTGACATTGTTGTTTTACATATTTTAAATAGATATTTATATTTGAAATTCTCCAATAAAGACACTTTTTTTTATAGACGACGGATCACGCTTAGCAGTGACGAAAACACACAATGAATCATCGTGTAATTGCAGAGAGTCTATTTCAATGAAATCATCCTCTGCGGATTCAACGATTGAAACAACCAGGGCTATGGAATCAACCACTGACACAGTCCATCTTGAGACCAAGACCAATGGCAAGTCACATAAGAAATATCTAAATTCGTACATATATGTATTAGTGATTGAAGATGGGAATTCGGAAATGTATCAGCAAACAACAACTGATATATATATATATATATATATATAAAAATAACATCTTCATGCGTTTTATATCATGTACTGTAGTACGACGCTAGATTTAAACTGACGTGGAAAGGTAACACCCGGCCACCGAAAGCTTCATTTTTATGTAGCCCAGGTGGTCGTGTGGTCTAGCGCGCCGGTTACAGTGCAGGCGATTTGGTGTCACGATATCTCAGTAGCATGGGTTCGAATACCGGCGAGGGAAGAACAAAAAAATTGCGAAAGCAAATTTACAGATCTTACATTGTTGGGTTGATGTTTAGACGAGTTGTATATTATAAACAGATGTCATCATTGTCATGAGCCTAGTCATCCCTTTAAATGATAACTAGCAAATATAGCAACTTGACAAAACACGTATTAATACCATAAAAGATTCACACAGTAATTATCTTGTATCTTTAAACATGTTATAACATTATCTGTACTTATTGAAAATGCTGTAGTTGTATAACCGATTAAGTATGCATACATTAATAATAAAACACAATTAATTTGCCTTGCCTTGTCGAATTCTTATGGATGAAGTTGCTGTTGCAGAACTGATAAACAAAATATGCATTCGCTTGACTTTGTTCTTAAAAGAAAATATAGCCATAACAATATAGTCGTCCTAAACATGCATGAAATATTTGCCATTGGACATTAAACAAACATCAATGAATTAATTAATAAGAATTAGAAAATTAGCGAGATATCAAATTATACGCATTCAACGTAACATACTCTACTGTTAAAATATCGACGGAAACTTTGTTTAGGTAAACACTGCTATAATGTTACAGAAGCTTATATTATTATATTCCCTTCAAGAAATTACAAGTACTACATTTATATATATATATAATCGTATAGAACCATTATAGTGTTGAATATTTTTTTTAATTGAACTCAAATAAGGTTTTGTTTATTTTTCCTACTATTAGACTCATATTACACATATATAGCTGGCATAATTAGTGGAATGGTTGCATCACTTACGCTTATAACAACTTTCACAGCACTGAGAAGGTTCCTAAACACAACGAGTAGAATTAAACATGTAAATATGCTTTTTCTTTATAAGACACAGACAGAAACACACGTATATACGATTTATGTATATATCACGTATATTTTTTTTCTTTCTTTTTAGCGATATTTTTTAACATTGCCATATTAGCGGGAGGTTTAGCTAGTCATAAAAGCACGTTCAACCCACCATTATTTTCCTAAAAATAAAGTCAGGAATATGGCAGTTGTTAGCAAATTGTCCGTTTCTCAGTGATGGCGTGCGTTTTTGTTGCACTTCAGTGTTTCATTTGTTCCGTTATTTTTCCTCTTAAAGTTGATGTGCATCCCAATGGTTTCAGTTTGTTACCCAGGTGCGTTTTCTCTCAATGATTTATGACTTTTTATACTACTATTTCCTTTATTTGACCAAACACATAACGGTACAAAACGAAAAACGACTAAAATAAAAACAATTGCTACAGAGCTCTACAAAGCTCTACAAAAACAAAAGATTGGGCAACACAACCCCACCACAATCGTGGGTAATATCGGGTGTATCGAAAAGGTGAGAAGCCATATCAGATATAAACACCAATTATTCGATCTCTGTATAATTTTTAAGGCTGTATGGATCAAACCAAGACTTTTATATTTGTTATTTTCGCGTCTCCAGCAAGCACTTGACATGAAGGATTTGTTAGCTCTGTGTCAGAATATCGTAGGAGATATCATCTAAACAATTAAACACAATGAGTTAGTCGGAAACAAAGTACGTTACAAATGACTCAACAATATATTATTGTTTTTCGTTTGCATGGGATATTTGTCACAGACAATTAAAAACTTATTGAAAAGTGCCTGACTGTATGAATATGATGGAGTTGGCAGGACCTTGGTAGTTTTATTTATTCCATATGTGGTTAATAGATGAATATTTTATAAAAAATCGTGTCCATGAACCAATCTTAGCAAAACCTACTAATAGTATTGCCTATATGATATTTTATTTCTTGTCCGTATCGAGTTTCTATAATGATTGTCCATGTACCGCTGTGTGTACGTTATATGCAATTTTATATGCATTTAAATGTTTTGTCTTAAATTACAGGTTTATTCTGTTATTACTTTGTTAATGCATGATTTGGTGATTCATATATATACAGCAGGTTTCTCTTATATATATTTAATTTAAATTATGTATATTATCTTTAACTGTTAAAACCTGATTTGACCTTTTCTCGGTAGGTTGTTCTGTGGTTAGTTATAAACTTTTACACATCTATTTATTTGAAAAGATTTTCCCAACGTAAATGATATGTGGTAATCAACTGGTCGTTTATGAATTTCTTTAATTTGATGATATTTCACCTGGTGTTTCGGATGTCATTTATGTCAAGTTCGACCAAGGCCGTTCATCCTGGTCAGGTGCCCTGGCCTAATTTATTTTTATTTACTATAACATTTGATTACAATTACTTTTTAATATGTTTCTATCGTGTAACGTATCAAATGCAGTTACACTTTGGCGGCACGACACCTGGTCAATCTGTTAAAACCTGATTATTTGTATGTCCTTTCTTATCTTAATATACGTTGATTGTTTACAGTGGTTATAATTTTGCCGTCGTTTCATATAGTATATTTTTCGTTTTTCTTTAATTTAGGCACTTTTGCCTTTCTTATACCTAGCTTAGAACGATCTACTCTTTCTATTAGACATACTTGAAGATTAAGTGTATCCTGTGCAATTTATTGTATATGTGTAATGGCATGCGTTTGCTGACTCTGTCTGTGGTCATACGAATAAAAATGTCTCTATCAAGATTTTAGGAAAGGCAGGTTTGGATTGATATGCTTGTGAAGATCATATTCAGATTGATATTGAGTTGCTGTTAATCTCTCGTCTATAGTGAATTTCTTTAAAATATTAATCAATCTCCTTTTTAATAAGTGTTTGTTTCCTATTGCGAAAAGGGCCTTCTCAGAGATGATATCTATCGGTATGTCTTTTCGGTATATAATGATTGTAGACCAATCTCCTTTTTTTGGAAAATGACGCTTCAGCGGCATTGTTCCGATACCATTGACCAGAACAACAGGAAGTCGATTATTGCCTCCGCCTACCGCACTCGGTTTCATATTTACTATTTTACAAACTAACTGGTATCTGCTTGTATTCCGCTACACTCGAACAAAGTGTTGTAATCAGAAGGGAACCAGTTTACATACTTTATTTTATTTACAACAAAAATGTTGACCTGTCCATAGAAAGGCTTGTATAGTCTGCGGTTTTATTCTCCAAAATTGGACCTTCCAGAGGGGGTGCGGACTATAGAGTACAATAAGCAAGAAATAAGAGAAGAAGTTCAATTTCGCGGCGAGGTGGTTGTTTACGTTCCGCCATCATTGAAATTGTAGAGGGCGCTCTCATCATTTTTCAAACTAATAATTTTAACTCATCCATATTAATAAGTTATTTCTATTTAATATCAAATTAAAACTGATTAATATAAAAACTAAACCTTTCATTACAAATTTCTCGTTTCTTTTCAATGCATTTGAAATAAACTGGTATCTGCTAGATTGAAACGATCCAAACATAGTAAAAAAGACAACCGTAAACCAGCTTAGAATTTGTAAACGACAAAACGTAATCGGTATTTGTTCATTCCATTTTGGTGTTTCATACCGACTTATATGTTTTGTATAAGCTTAAGACCCTTCAAACATTAATGTGATAGGTATAATAAAGACAGTTTTACAAGAGGATGAAACTGTTTTACTTTCAAAGTCGTATTATAGTGATATCTGTCATGTACGGATTTCGACTCTCACCGGTTAATTTCTTCTTTTACACGTGCTTTTTAAACTTCCTGTTTAAACATCGCAAGTTTCAAAATTGTTTTTTAAGTGAATTAAACTTATTTTAACAATCATGAAGCGTTCTAGAATCATTTTTAAAAAGTTTCTACTTCTGTTTGGTGATGGAAAACAGGTTTTCTCAAGACAATACCGCAAACGATCGCAGAGGATTTGAAATGTACAAGTCAAATCGGCACCTGGTTAAATCAGCATCTAGTCAAATCGGCACCTATTTGAAGTCAATTCGGCATCCAATAATATTTGTTATAATATTTTCTATTCAATTGATTAACAACTTTTACAAAGTACATAGTTAATATGCTGTTGTGTATAAAGGTAAACAACGAAGCCCTTAACAATGAGACCATTAGAAAAATAAAATGGAAAACTATGAGTCCCTTTCAATAAATCAAACTTTCATGCCAAATAATTAGCAAATTTAAGGTGTTTTTTTTTTTAGGAAAGTTTATACAGCATTAAACCAACAATCCTGTAAAATGCTCAACTGGTTAAAAAATGCATAAAGAATATCCAATACCTCATATATATGATTAAAAATACACATTTAGTTGAGAAAAATAAATATATACAAAATGTACATGAACCCCCAAAAATGTGAACGTTAATATATTTGGCAATCCCTTCCTTAGGTATTTAACTCTTTTTGCTTAAATACTGAACAAAATTCGGGCAACCCCTTTCTTATTTTTACTCTTTCTGCTTAAAATACTGTTAAAAATATATATTTAACATGGGTGACGAATTGACTATATCAGGTGTCAATTTAACCAGGTGTCGATTTGACTATACCCGGTGCCAATTTAACCAGGTGCCGGTTTGACTAGAATTCTTTGTAATTACCTGAGTTTCATTAGACCTTTGATAACAGTAACAAAAAGATTATTTACCTAAAATTTTGTGGGGAGAAGGGGGTTCGGACTATGTACCAGTGAGAAATATACAAGCCTTTCTACGGTATTGATTTGTACAATTCAGGTAGTCTTGACCTATTCATTTGTCTTAAAAAAAAACAGCCAGTTGTCATCTTCACTTCACACACACACATATACGAATATCAATTATATGCTATCGAGACATGTTGCATTGTTAAACTAATTACGGTTTAAAAAAAATTAAGACTTGCATAAAAATATCCCAATATTAGAGACAGTGGCGTCATTTTTCCTCAGAGCTTTCAGCTCTTTGATTAGAAGTTTTTTTCTAATTGCAAAAAAAGCCGTCTCAGAGATGATATCTATCGGTATGTCTATTCGGTATATTATGATTGTCAATCAATCTCCTTTTTTTAAAGTTTTTTTCTAATTGCAAATCAAGCCGTCTCAGAGATGATATCTATCGGCATGTCTATTCGGTATATTATGATTGTCAATCAATCTCCTTTTTTAGAAGTTTTTTTCTAATTGCAAAAAAAGCCGTCTCAGAGATGATAGTTATCGGTATGTCTATTCGGTATATTATGATTGTCAATCGATCTTCTTTTTTAGAAGTTTTTTTCTAATTGCAAAAAAAAAGCCGTCTCAGGGATGATATCTATCGGTATGTCTATTCGGTATATTATGATTGTCAATCAATCTCCTTTTTTAGAAGGTTTTTTCTAATTGCAAAAAAAGCAGTCTCAGAGATGATATATATCGGCATGTCTATTCGGTATATTATGATTGTCAATCAATCTCCTTTTTTAGAAGTTTTTTTCTAATTGCAAAAAAAGCCGTCTCAGAGATGATATCTATCGGCATGTCTATTCGGTATATTATGATTGTCAATCAATCTCCTTTTTTAGAAGTTTTTTTTCTAATTGCAAAAAAGCCTTCTCAGAGATGATAGTTATCGGTATGTCTATTCGGTATATTATGATTGTCAATCAATCTTCTTTTTTAGAAGGTTTTTTCTAATTGCAAAAAAAAGCCGTCTCAGAGATGATATCTATCGGTATGTCTATTCGGTATATTATGATTGTCAATCAATCTCCCTTTTAAGAAGTGTTTTTTATTCCAATTGCGAAAAGGGCCTTCTCAGAGATGATATCTATCAGTATGTCTATTCGGTATATTATGATTGACAATCACTCTCCTTTTTTAGAAGTTTTTTTTCTAATTGCAAAAAAACGCCGTCTCAGAGATGATAGTTATCGGTATGTCTATTCGGTATATTATGATTGTCAATCAATATTCTTTTTTAGAAGTTTTTTTCTAATTGCAACAAAAACCGTCTCAGAGATGATATCTATCGGTATGTCTATTCGGTATATTATGATTGTCAATCAATCTCCCTTTTAAGAAGTGTTTTTTATTCCAATTGCGAAAAGGGCCTTCTCAGAGATGATATCTATCAGTATGTCTATTCGGTATATTATGATTGTCAATCAATCTCCTTTTTTAGATGTTTTTTTTTCTAATTGCACAAACATCCTCGCAGAGATTGTCTAAAATCAATAACCTTGTCTATCTGCATTGTGTTAGGCACTATTACCAAAGAAAGGGGATAAGAAACATGCGGTAATGTGTTGTGTCGTAAAAATTGGCGTCATTCGTAGGAAGACCAAAGCTGGGGTTCGATTGGCTTATGTGTTAGCATCATATGTTGAAACTATGTACGTCATCAAGTATATGACTAGATACTCCCATAATCAAATTATTTGTCAATTCATGTAATTAGAGAATATATTAGTTAAAAACTTGCAGTGGTCCTTAACTTGCTTCTTAGGGGTTAGTTTAGTTATGTCCATGTGGTATCAGCTAAGAAAGTGGTCTTGGTAAATCAAAGGTTTCCGTTTCATTGTTAAAGAACAATGAACATTTCCTATAAGGTTTCACAGATTCCCATAAAGGTTGCACCCTTCAATGAAATTACATTTGATACGTTTTATGATAGTTGTAAAGAACCGTGTACGTGTATTTTCTGACTCATGTAATAAATCGGGAAGTTATTCTAGTGTGATTTGAAGTAAAATAATGTATTCTGTTCAAATCCAAATTCCTTGACTCTTTATTGGTTATCCAGTATATGATTTCCAAACAGTACTTTGCCACTATTCCTAATGTAGAATATTCTAGATCATTCATGTTCTATTAATGTAGTTATCAAGCTGGCAGTTTCAGCATAAAAATAAGTTGTAGTCTCTTAGTCTGGTATGACTTGAGCTAAAGAGTTCAATATCAATATACACGAATAGATATAAGAAGATGTGGTATGAGTGCCAATAGTCTGTTTATTTATTTCACATTTTGTTAAAACGGACGTTTTTATAATTGACGGGTATGTTTTAACATGTAGATTTAGCTCTAGTTTATCCAGCATCTCATATAAAATTAAAATTACTAAATACGTTATCAGAACATTAAAAATCATTGTACATCGTCTATAATAATTGATTCTCCTACTTCAAGTGTTGTCTTGGATACCAAAAAATCTAACAACAATATTGGAAGTTTCTAGATGATTTGGTGATTGATATTTGTTTATTTGTTATTGTACACTTTTAATTTTACCTTTATCATTATTGTTTTGCCTATATTGGTTTAAATTTAATTGCAAGCTGTACAATTGAATTCCATAACAAACATAAGGAACATTTTCAATTTTTCAGTCGGACATGACTGACACTGAAAACAACAAAACAATCAATGATGGTATCGATTTCATCACAACAATAGATGGAGAGATGGCAACGAAATACAACAACATTCCACCTCAAAGTCACATGATTCTGTCTTCGTTCAGCAATACTCCTTCAATTCCCAATATAATGGTTTTAGAGAGAAATTCAACCAGTGGAAAAAGTGACATATTTCATGTAGAAGCTTCCGAACTGTAAACTTGTTTACAAAACAACTATGTGTTTGATATTTGTATTGAACATTATAATGCACCTTGATAAATCGTGTGTGTGTGTGTGTGTGTTTATAAAACAGTGTGATGTTGAAAATATCTTAAATACAATTTGTTTCTTTTGTACAAAAGGGGAAAAAACAAAAGAGAAATTAGGGCGACAGATGTTTACCGATGGTTCAATCTTGTACATCGATTATAGGAAGAGACAAAGGTTACAGATAAAACCTGAGGAAATTGCATTATCTTTAAAAGGAGCAAGCTAACCGAGTGTGTACTATTTTGGTATCTAACATGTCAAAGACCGCAAGACTGTGAAAATTTTTAGTAATGATTTGAGACACCGACACATAGTATTGTTCAACCAATTCGTGATGGTTACCATCAATTGATGTTATGTCGATTTGCTGTAAAGATCACACCTGTGGTAATGTAGTTTGTACAGTGTGAAAATGCATTACTGAAACTGATTAGCTGATATATGTGAACAAACTTGGAGCAAATGGTATGCTCCTGCAGGAAATGCAAGATGTTGAAAATTGGGAAGTTGAAATCATCTCATATGCCATAGAATTTTTTTTGATTTCGTCAGTCTGTGTCAATACCGAGATATGAATTCAATGATAATTTCAAGCTAGCTGGGATAACCACTAATTGAAATGACGGTCATTCATTGACAGAACATCATCACCCATTCGGCAATTCTCGGTAGAATCCGCTACTCTCCATCTACGGAATCGGCCAAGTTGAGACGAATGCATCATCACCATAAAGGAAAAAAAATGATTATTTGGTGTTATATAAACAAATGATTCGATCAATAGTATATAACAATACGGGATTTTCTTATTATTGTATATCCTTGACCAGTCGGGGCACTTAGCGAACTCAATAATATTATGGAATTGGCTAATTTTGACTGTATTATAAAAATCCATAATATTATGATACTAAATAATATTTCCAGCTATATTATGCGAGCCCATAATTTTGAAAGGTATTGAATTTCATAATTATGCATGAAAAAATTAAATTTGATATGTCCGAAAAACAATGTTTTGGGCAGTACTAACAAGTTCCGTAATTTTTGTATCTTAGAATGCTATTTTTATGATCATCTATTGATTATGACAATCGTCGCTTTCTCTACGTCTTCATTATGAATGCTTACGTCTTAGCTGTCCCTAATCTGGTTCAGAATTTTGTACAAGAAAGACAACTCGTGTCGTCTTATATGCCATATTTTTGTTAAAATGGTTATCGTTCCTTAAACAATGAATACATCGTCTTGTAGAAAATAATTGTGGAAAATAAGTGTGTCAATTGACCTCGTTTACAATACATTAGTTTTATTAGGGGGAGAGGTTATCAAAAAGTAGTAAATTTCCTTCAGAGTTCTTTTAAAATTGTAAATGACTATATACACATTAGGTTTAGAAACACATTAATTTCGCATGCATCTATGTCTTGATTTTGACGAAAGTTAATTAATGGTCAAATTCACAACTACAATAAGCGAATTCATTACATGGAATTTTCATTGTTTCAATCCAGTTTATGTTGCATACATGTGATCTATTTTCTAATTTCAGACGTATGAATGCTACCTTTTTGTTTGTATATATCGGATAAGATATATAATTTGATAAACACATACAACCTATTTTTCCTATCACCATCAAATGCATTATGTTCCTTTCCAAATCCTTTGAACTTAACATTTTCTTTGTAAATAAAATCTTTTGTTTTGTTGGTGTTTTACGTGTATATATACAATTTTGCTTCATTTTTAGACATCACGACAGAAATAAAAAAAAATCACATCCTTAAAACTAAAGCAGGTAGAAAAAAGATATAAATGTTGATGTGTTACATTACATATAAATATTTATTATGACGTCGGCAAATAGTTGATGATAGATAAACTTGAGTATTTATAACAGTATCTCTACACAACACGTCGGAAAACAAAATTAAATTATATTGATTTACGAGAACCACAAAATCCATTTATATACAACAGGGAAAAAATATGTAAAGATTAAGCTATTTCAGTGCGAAGCAATTAAGGTCATGTAATACAATATTATTTAGTTTAGCAGTATGTAGAGTTGATAAAAAACAGATGACATAATTTACGTTTGATATGAAAATGTAAACAAATTACAGGTTGAACTCATAGTTTTAATTTCTTGTTGAAATTAATGCACGACGTCGCTTAATATCTTAGTGCAACCTGTCAATATAAGTTTGAAATGTGGATGATGACTTAATTCAATTTAAAGACATATATAATAGACTTTTTTTTTTATATATATATATATATATAACTTGTTTACGTTAAACAAACTATTTTTTTGTTCATTTTTACTAATCCAAATTTTTGCGATGACTGCCTTTGCACATCATTCTATCAAATACATGAAGTTTGTAAGACAAAATATAAGACAGAACAATATAAATGAAAACATTAATTATCAATATAAATATCTGAACACTCAATGAGAAAAAAAATTGTCAATTACTAAATGTTAATCGCAATTTATTTAAGAATTGAATGCTTCTTTTTGTAACCTCATTGGGGTGTAAAAGCGTTGACCGAAGTACATTTTGTATGAAGCACGGAAGCGCTTCATTCTTAAAATGTGCGCACGGTTAACGCTTTTACAACCCTATGAAGTTACAAAAAGAAACATTCAATAATTATAATTACATTTTTTAGCTAGGATCATGAAAAAAACGATTGTTATCAAGTTTTTATTTAATTTACCTGTGTACTTTATTGTGGGACCTCGTGTTATCATGAATGATAAGTTTTATTGTGTAATGTAATTGCTTAAGGAATAACATGTGATGTGCAGTTAGCCAATCAGAATAACGTATACTAACACTACAAACTCCTCAGAGTCTGAATTGACCAGTTTTTGTGCTCGACCAGTAAAATCGAGCACACATTTTACTCGACTAGTCTCGACATTGTCTCGACTGTACTTAACTGTACTTAAGTGTACTCCACTAGGTCTGGACTTTACTTAATTAGTCTGATTCAGTACTTGATGATCTTTGTGTAGTCTGAAATGGTCTTGACCCAGGCTCGACCTGTCTCGACCTGTCTTGACTAGTCTCGACCTGTCTCGACTAGTCTTGACCTTCAAATTTAGTTTTGACTGGTGTAAATCAGCCCATCTAACTAAATTAAATATTGATCTTACAAAATTCAAGCTTATTAGGTAGTTTGATTTATTGCTGTGAAATGAAAGAATTTAATTTTACAATATGTAAAAAAAAAATTATTACATAAAAATTCAGATAGGCATCTTTAATTTTTTTTATAACTTTTTCAAATCAACTTGGATTTTCATCAAACTATGCAGATATCTTAGATATATATCCAGCTTACTGAATCCCATTTCATTAAGTTTTTTGTTGTATTGCTGTAAAATTTAAGAATTAAAGTAATTTTGGTAAAAAAAAAGCTAGGATTTGCAATTCGGACAAAATAGAGATAGTACACTTTAATTTTTTTAATAACTTTTTCAAATCAACTTGAATTTTCATCAAACTATGCAGCTATCTTACATATATATCAAGCTTACTGAATCCTATTTCATTTAGTTTTTTATTGTATTGCTGTAAAATTTAAGAATTAAAGTAATCTTGGTATAAAAAGCTAGGATTTGCAATTCGGACAAAATAGAGATAGTACACTTTAATTTTTTTAATAACTTTTTCAAATCAACTTGGATTTTCATCAAACTATGCAGCTATCTTACATATATATCAAGCTTACTGAATCCCATTTCATTTAGTTTTTTGTTGTATTGCTGTAAAATTTAAGAATTAAAGTAATCTTGGTATAAAAAGCTAGGATTTGCAATTCGGACAAAATAGAGATAGCACACTTTAATTTTTTTAATAACTTTTTCAAATCAACTTGGATTTGCATCAAACTATGCAGCTATCTTACATATATATCAAGCTTACTGAATCCCATTTCATTTAGCTTTTTGTTGTATTGCTGTAAAATCTAAGAATAAAAGTAATCTTGGTAAAAAAAAAGCTAGGATTTGCAATTCAGACAAAACAGAGATAGTACACTTTAATTTTTTTATAACTTTTTCAAATCAACTTGGATTTTCATCAAACTATGCAGCTATCTTACATATATATCAAGCTTACTGAATCCCAGGTTATTTTGTTTTTCATTGTATTGCTGTCAAATTTAAGAATTAAATTAATCTAGGTCAAAAAAGCTAGGATTTGCAGTTGGAACAAAATAGAGATAGTACACTTTAAGCTTTTTAATAATTTTTTCAAATCAACTTGGATTTTATTAAAACTATATAGCTACCTTGGTAATCTTACTAAATCCCAGGTTGTTATGAAGTTTTAAAATATTTTTTTGTCAAATTTAATGACATGACACTATACATGATTTAATTACATCAGTACACGTGAGTTTTACAGGTAAAAATAAAGACCTACTTTTCTTAAACTCGTGTATTACTTATCTAGTGAATTAAAAGCCCTGCGATTTAGATTTAACAGGATGTTGCAGCTTTGGATAAATGTTTTTTAGAATTTAAAACTCTCTGGTAGATGTGATCTTTTTAATAAGTTTGCCCCAAGCAGAAGGTATTGCTTTATAAATCACCACAAATCAGAAGAACTATTTTAATAATTTCTAATGTTTCATTCCTTTTTGATATATTTATATAGTGTATATCAAAAGGAATAAAACATTAAAGGAATTATATTAATATTTTATATATACTTTTTCCCAAATTATGAGAAAAGATATATTTCTAATATCGTAGCTTTTTGACCTAGGTTAATAAAATTCTTAAATTTGACAGAAATACACCAAACAAAATAACAACCTATGATTCAGTAAGATCAATATATTGCAAAGATATTTGTAGAGTTTGATGAAAATCTAAGTTGATTTTTAAAGTGTACCATCTCTATTTTGTCAAAACTGCAAATCCTAGCTTTTTTACCTAGATTAAATTAATTCTTAAATATGACAGCAATACAACAAACTTTATAACAACCTGTGATTCAGTAAGAAGAATACATCACCAAGGTAGCTATATAGTTTCAATAAAATCCAAGTTAATTTAAAAAGTTATATAAAAAAAATTAAAGTGTACTATCTCTATTTTGTTCGAACTGCAAATTCTAGATTTTTTGACCTAGATTAATTTAATTCTTAAATTTGACAGCAATACAACAAAAAACAAAATGACCTGGGATTTAGTAAGCTTAGTATACATTTAAGATAGCTGCATAGTTTGATGAAAATCCAAGTTGATTTGAAAAAGTTATTAAAAAAATTAAAGTGTACTATCTCTATTTTGTCCGAATTGCAAATCCTAGCTTTTTATACCAAGATTACTTTAATTCTTAAATTTTACACCAATACAACAAAAAACTAAATGAAATGGGATTCAGTAAGCTTGATATATATGTAAGATATCGGCATAGTTTGATGCAAATCCAAGTTGATTTGAAAAAGTGATTAAAAAAATTAAAGTGTACTATCTCTATTTTGTCTGAATTGCAAATCCTAGCTTTTTATACCAAGATTACTTTAATTCTTAAATTTTACAGCAATACAACAAAAAACTAAATGAAATGGGATTCAGTAAGCTTGATATATATGTAAGATAGCTGCATAGTTTGATGCAAATCCAAGTTGATTTGAAAAAGTGATTAAAAAAATTAAAGTGTACTATCTCTATTTTGTCTGAATTGCAAATCCTAGCTTTTTATACCAAGATTACTTTAATTCTTATATTTTACAGCAATACAACAAAAAACTAAATGAAATGGGATTCAGTAAGCTTGATATATATGCAAGATAGCTGCATAGTTTGATGAAAATTCAAGTTGATTTGAAAAAGTTATAAAAAAAATTAAAGATGCCTATCTGAATTTTTATATAATAATTTTTTTTTTACATATTGTAAAATTAAATTCTTTCATTTCACAGCAATAAATCAAACTACCTAATAAGCTTAAATTTTTTAAGATCAATATTTAATTTAGTTAGATGGGCTGATTTACACAAGTCAAAACTAAATTTGAAGGTCAAGACTAGTCGAGACAGGTCGAGACTAGTCAAGACAGGTCGAGACAGGTCGAGCCTGGGTCAAGACCATTTCAGACTATAAAAAGATCATCAAGTACTGAATCAGACTAAATAAGTAAAGTCGAGACCTAGTCGAGTACACTTAAGTACAGTTAAGTACAGTCGAGACAATGTCGAGACTAGTCGACTAAAATGTGTGCTCGATTTTACTGGTCGAGCACAAAAACTGGTCAATTCAGACTCTGAGGAGTTTGTAGTGTAATGAAACATACATCTAATGTAATTATTGATTGATATATCAGTTGATTCATCCAATAGAATATACAATTAAAGCTACGAAAAATATTGCATAAATGTCTGACAATTGTTCTGTTATCTCAGCTAATATTCTTAAACTAAACTGTGGGGATAAAACCTGTATTCCTAGATTTCCGAATTAGGAAGTATCTTTTTTCAAATTTTTCAAAATTAAACCAATTACACATAAAATACATTAACACCAACAAATTGAGAAATACCGTACAGTTGATTGCATCTTATTAAAATCTCCTATGCATTGTTACGCAAAGAAAAATGAACACACTGTTAACGTTCAAACTCATAACCTTTATTTAAAGTCTTTTCTATTAGTAGAGTACTATATATGAAACTTTACATATGCTATGAGGGTACCGCCTCGTTGGTGATAGCGCGCTCACCTATAGTGCGAGAAGTAGATGCTTGATCCCGGTCGGATCAAACCTAAGACTTGAAAAGTAAATGTCCGCTTTCTTCTTCTCAAATTTTAGATCGAGAATAATTACTGATTGCTCCGGATTCTCAATAGTATGTTCAGGTAGGACGACATGTCTTATTGCATAAAATTGAGAATGTAAATAGGGAATATGTCAAAGAGACGACAACCCGACCAAAGAGCAGACAACAGACTGATACTTTGTGAACTAGCACGACTGAAATCCTGGCCAACGTGTCAGACTAGTACAAACCCGGGTTCATATGACATTATTGTGTTTTCTCTTGCTATCAAGGAAAAAGTCTTTCTCCAGTTAAAGTTTAAACGAGTGAATTTTTATATGATATATGACGTCCCATTGAATTGATCTACAGTATTCCTCCTTTAAACCAACACAATTATATATAACATATCTGAATGTTACTACATAAGTATACAAACATGTTGCGTTCACAAAATGCTTAAAAAATACAACCACTACCCGAGTCTGTGACAGTAACCTATGATCTACAACATACAACAATTCATAACCATACTCTATCGATGCACTTCTCGATTCTATTACATACGTTCATTAATTTCAAAGCTGAGCAACGCACTGATTCGTGCATTCAAATTAGGCAGTAAATACAAAAAATGTAAACATATACTCTTCTGAATCTGTATAAAACAATACTTACATTCCTACATACTTTATTAAATGGATTAAAGAGCCATATAAACGAACGAAAAAGCAGACGATTTCGACACCATTCAACCTCTTGTTTATGGACATCTTTAATAAACTAAAGCTAATGAACGAATAGTTATGAAGAAGGCTTATGTTCTTTGGTAAAGTAAAAGACAACTTAATTTTTCCCGAAAGCGACATACCAACCGTATATACAAGACAATCCATGCACTTAAATTACACCATAATGAGTATTATGGTATCCCATAATCTAAGATATATCATGAAAATTGATAATATTATAATATAGCATAATGTGTGAATTAAAATTATGCAATCAAATAATTTTGGAAATGCAAAAAACAATGCATCAAAATATTAAAAAATCGAACACATCGTGATAACGATTTTATTGGAATATGTTTTTGTTTCGATAGACATATCAATCAGTTTTGTCTCACCGGCAATGTTTTGTAAAACATTTGATTTGCATTATCTTCTTAACATGGTTTCGTATCTAAAGTTGCAATCAACATGCAACTTCCATAAAACTGTGATTATCCAGCAATGGCAAGCAAGATTTTAAATTAAGTTGTGCTTGTGTGTTGTGATAACAAAATATTATTTTTTCTTTTATTGAACTTATTAGAAAACAGATAAAAAATGTTTGAAACAACTTTTTTCCGTTGCGTAGAAATACCACAAATTTTGATTTTTTTTTTTTACAAAATACAAGACCCATAAAACAAAAACACTATAACCATGATAATATGCTTGTGATTGATTTTAAATCCAACAGCTATGGAGAATTGTTTTGTTGTGTTATGTCAAATATAAATTGTTGTGTATTAAATGGTAGAAATGGTATAAAAAATGATTTAACCTACATATCAAAACGGGGTTCATCAGTTGTCGATTATTGTGTCGTACCATATGAAAATTTAAATTGTTTCAAGAAATTTGAAGTACTTAGAGCTAGTGAATTAGCTAATGAAGGTGTTTCTATAGGGTCAGTTGAACCCAGATTTATTCCTGATCATTCCATATTATGCTGGGAAATGGAAAGTTATATGTGTGGTAATATTGAAAAGGAAAATATCAATGTAAAAAATCAAAATGTTCAGAAACGTGTTATATATGATGTAAAAAATATTCCAAATAGTTGGTTTGAAGATGAAAATGTGATTACTAGTATAAATTCATGTATTAGAAAAAAGTAATGGTGATCAAGATGATGTAGACAATATATATTGTGAATTTGTTAATATAATGCATAATGAGTTGAATTCAAAACTAAATACAAAAACAAAACTTTTGAATAGTTGTAACAATAAAAGAAGACGTTTCAAGAAACCGTGGTGGTCCAATGACTTGACTTCAAAGTGGAATGAGACATGTTCGGCCGAGAACCAGTATCTGCGTTGTACGAACAATAGCAATAAATCTGCATTAAGAACTCTGTATTTGAACAAGAGAAAGAACTTTGATAAACTTGTTCAGCAATCTAAACGCTGGTATTGGCACCAATGACAAGAAGACTTGTTATATATGAACAATAATGACTCCAAACAATTTTGGCGGAAAATTGGTAACATTGAAATAGGAAATGAAAGGCATCGGCTATTCCGAATGAAGTTGTGCTGTCAGACGGCTCTGTAACAAACAATTTGGACTCAGTATTGCATAAATGGAAGGATTGTTTTTATAATTTGTTAAATCAGAGTAACAACTCAAATCCTAAACTTGTAAAAGATGATTTAAATTTAGAAAATATTATTGTTTCTGATTTAAAATTATTAGATAGTGAAATAACCTTTGATGAAGTTCATAATACTGTCATGAATTCTAAGAATAATAAAAGTCCAGGTGTAGATTTAATTCAATCTGAATTGTGTAAAAATTTCTTAGTTATTAGTACTTAAACAAAATTATTTAATTTATGTTTAAAATCTGGTAAAATTCCAAATACTTGGAATAACGGTATAATTAATCCAATACCTACATGTTCAACTTCTGATCCTAGAGATCCATTGTCATACAGAGGTATTACTTTAGCACCATGTGCATACAAACTTTATTGTAGTGTTTTAAATAATAGATTAACAGAATGGTTAGACGAAAGGGAGGTAATTAATGATGAACAAAATGGTTTTATCAAAGGCAGGAGTACTATTGACCATGTCTCCACTTTAACTTCAATAATTGAAACAAGGAAAAAATGTAAATTGTTAACTTTTGTCTCTTTTGTAGATTTTAAGAAGGCATATGATACAATTGACAGGTCACTATTGTTTAATAAATTAACAGATTTAGGTATAAGTACCAAGTTTATGTGTGCTTTGCAAGCCATTTATTCAAATATAGAATGCTGTGTTCGTGTGAACGGAAATACTACTGATTGGTTCAGTGTAAATACTAGTTTGAAAGAAGGATGTGTTTAACCACAGTCATGTTTAATATTTTAATTAATAACTTAATTGATGATATAAAAGCATTAAATATTGGTATAGACATTGACGGCGAAAAGGTTGCTATTTTATTATATGCAGATGATCTTGTGTTATTGTCTGAAAATACAGAAGATATGCAGAAATTGATTAATGTATTAGGTGTATGGTGTAATGATAATTGTTTAAAAGTTAATTTAAATAAATAAAAAATCATGCATTTTAGAAATCCCTCTGTGATAAGATCAGATTTTGTTTTTAATATAAATGATGAAGTCATTGATAATGTGTCTAGCTATCAATATTTAGGATTAGTATTAAATGAATTTTTAGATTATAAAGTTTTGGCAAAGGCAGTTGCAAAGTCAGCAAGTCGGGCATTATGCCTTCTTATAGTAAAATGTAAAGCACATGGTGGCTTCCAACACAATATGTTCACCAAATTGTTTGACACTTTAGTTTGGTCAGTCATCAATTACGGCTCACTTATTTGGGGTACAAGTGAGTTCTCCTGCATCTCAGCAGTTCAGAACCGAGTCATGAGATTTTATATGGGAGTTGGAAAGTATACCCTCAATGATGCTGTTTCAGCTGACATGCGTTGGAAGCCTCCAGATGTTAAACAGTGGTCTGACATTTTTAGACACTGGGCAAGATGTACAAAAATGGATAAAGACAGGATAAATTATAAAGTATTCATATGGTCAATTAGAAAAAGTAGTTATGAAATAAACAAAATTGGAGTTATAAAGTGATAGAAATGTTGAAACTTTACAATATGGACAGATTTTGTAATGTAGATGATTATATACTGGTTAAAAATATAATTCAACAGTTAGAAGTTAATATTTTTGATAATTATAAAACTGAATGGAGTACAAGGCTTGATTCTTATGGTCAAGGAAATAAGTTAAGAACTTTTAAATTGTTTTAATTTTCATACTCTACTGAACAATATTTGTTGCAAAATATACCTATTCGATATCGCAGTGCATATGGGAAATTTAGATGTGGAGTAGCACCTTTCAAAATTGAAACTGGTCGTTACGAAAGATTAGATTTAGATAAAAGATTATATTTCAACTGTGATAATATAGAAGATGAAAAACATGTATTCTTAACATGTCCATTATATGAAGATTTAAGACAGTCTTTATTTATAGATATAATTCAACAAAATGATATGTTTTTAACTTTGTCAGATGATGAAAAATTTATATTTTTGTTCAAGAATGAAAATGTTTGTAGTTATGTTGCCAAAACCTGCCATAATATTTTATTACGACGAAATAGTATCTTATACTGTTAAAAATCAGTGATTTTTAGTATGTACATATATCAGGTTTTATCCTTGGATGTGCATGGTGATATTGCACTTTTATGTTTTGTATAAATAACAAAACTATGTTTTAATTCTGTTTTATAATTGTATATAACAGTCTTTCATAGTTCTTTTAAGAATGGCACATGCATTCTAAATTTTATATTGTGTACTTGATATTATATTGTGTTTATACTGGTATGTATGTGGTGAGACTTTGATAAACTATTGAATCTGAATCTGCTAAAATAATATATCCGTTTAAAATCTAAAATCTGTATAGATTACACGTGCGTAATTAACGGGTTTTGGTTGAATGAACATTAATTTCAATCGATTACACATAGATGACAATCAAATAGAGTGTAGCACGTGTCGATAAAACATTTAATAGCACTCTAACCATGGTAATTACTAAAGATAGGATTATAGAATTTGGAATTATTATTTTATTTATAAACATGTAATAAAATAGTCTACTTTTATATATTTCATGTTCTTTGTGCCAACTATATCTTCACATCAAGTCCCTAGTGATTATTATTGAGGTGGTCATTTGCGGTATTTATACGGACGTCTTCATTTCAACATGTTGATTCCTTCCGTATTATATTCTGTATAGACAGTTAATGTAAATGTATTACAAGAACAGAAAAAAGTAAATTGAACTCATGTTATTAGTCTCTGTTGTATTGTTTTAAAAACTTAATATTGACATGGTTAGTGATTTCTCTGACTGTTTTTCTTACATGTACACGTACATGTACCAAATGTACAAGTTTGTTACTTTTCACGTGAGTTTTTTTTTTGTGTGTGACTTATTTTTGTTTACCTGACTTTTGTTTTTTATTTGTTTAAACGCATTTTATTTTCAAAAGTACCAAATGGGATTGAACACAAGTTATAACACCTCTCCTTATACAAACACAAAATACATAAGATAATAACGGAAAAACTAAAAAGGAATACATGTAATACAAACTATAAACAACAACGAAAATGCAATATAATAATATTGTTGTTATATATGAACATTCGTCTCAACTCGGCCAATTCCGTACCCTCATCTAGAAGGATAGTAGCGGATTCTACCGAGGATTGCCGAATGGTTATATGAACTAGCGTGAAGTGTGAAGTAGTAGGAATCCAGAATTTTAAGTGTATGCGAAGTTCTGAATCTTTGTGTAATTCTGATATTAGATTAAACAGATTCAACAATTGCTTTACTGTGCTTAAAAGTATGAAGGTCATCGTGAACAGCCAATAGAAGCTCAATTTGTAAAGCATATCTTTTTTTAAAATCAAAACCAATATTTCTCTTGCTTCGTTGTGAAATGGGCACTCGAAAATTTTTTGAATACAATCCTCAACAGCATGGTTACAGCTGCATGCGGGATTTAGTTTAATATTAAGGTATAGAACCACTAATTTGGCCCCCGGTCGGAAAGAACATAAAAGAAAGTAGTACATATTTAAAACAAAATAGTTCCTACACATAGCTGTATCTTTGTCAATAGGTGACATATTTGGGTAGTATTGGTATCAAATGAAAGCTTGGGGACTTGGGATCACTGTAAAACCATTGTTGAAAGATTCTTTTGAATAATAAAAAAGTATATACAATTATAATAGGAGGGCACATTTGCCCTGTTATTCAGATCTGAAGTACCTGTTTTGTACTATCTAACTTCCGGGAACCAGTACGCTCTAATATGCAATTAAAGGTATGTTGAATTGTTCAGCACACGTCAGGATAAGGTATTGTTTTGACATTGACATTAAATGACTGCCACTTTATTTGAACTTAAAACAAAGTAGCCATTAATGCTTGATATTGCAGAATTTAACATAGAAAGCAATGTAGCTATGAATTAGTGGTTTTATACCTAAATACGGTGCAGATCTGCATTTGAAGAGCTTCGCATATTTCTGAACCATGAATGATATTAATTTTTTCTAACACCACAACTAAAGTAGAAGGGTGGCTGTCGGGGTTTAGAATTCCATTCAATAGTAGTAGATGGGAAAACAAAAGATGTTCTGGTTATATATAGTCTATGACGCGGGGTATTTCTAATTCGTAAATCATAATTTGAATTTGACCAATGAATAAGTGGGAGCATTAAATCGTAGAAATAATTAAGGGCAGTCTCTTTATATAAAGAATATAGCACAATGAGCTTTCTTGCCTGACTTTCATCTGTCTACTAGCAATTTCCGGCTTGTTTCGAAATATGTAGCTTAACGACTGACATATGTATGCATATTCCATATTTGGTATACTAAATGTTAATTTTATACGAGCAAGATTATTTCTATATAATAACATTGAGAATGGAAATGGGGAATGTGTCAAAGAGACAACAACCCGACCAAAGAGCAGAAAGCAGCCGAAAGCCACCAATACATTTAGGTCTTCAATACAGCAAGAAAATTCCGCACCCGGAGGCGTGCTTCAGCTGCCCCCTAAATGCATATTTCAAGTTTTGAAGCAAATATAGGGGAATTGATTTCGAGAAATTTCTTTTATGGATTCTCTCATGGTTTATAGTCATAATTAACTAGCGGTGTCCGTGTGAAATTGTTTCCAATAATCTAATTTGTTCATAACTTTTTTTTTTATCTGGGACTAATATACGTTTATCAAATCTTTTTGTGTCCCAGTCTTTATATAATACCTTTATTTAATTCCCTAACTTGACAATTAGCATGGATGAAGGAATTATTGCCAGAGGTACTGTGAGATGACACTTCCAGGTATTCAAGCGATTTCCTGTGGGGCTTAAACACTCTGATTACACGTAATGCAGTTCTACGCACCACCTGCTCAGCAGTGTACCCGCGGACGGTAATTGGGAGATTTATATTTAAAAATTATCTGTTATATATCATCATGTGTTCATTTTGTTTTGTATCTTGAGTCCGACATTGATATACTATATATATTTCTAAACTAATACGTGTAGTCAATTTTACTACCGCTTGCTTATGAAATACATTTCTTGTGCAATGAATGGAATGATATTTAATTCCAACCATAGATTTGAGGAAGTAACACTTTATTGAGATATTTTCCATCGGTAAAATTAAAAAAGTGTAATAATTATTGAGATTTTAAAACATTTAAATATTGATTCACAAAAATGTACGCACTTGTCGATCGTTGGTTTAGAAAGATAGTCGCAATTTAAAATATGTATTTTGAAAATAAGACAAAAACCTTCAGAACCGATCTGGTTTAAATCCAGGGTCCATATATGCATACTCGTCTGGTATTTAAGTTAAAATTTGCTCCGAACGGACGGATATTTCTACATGTTCTACAATAAATTAATAAAACGATTGGATATCGTTTGATGAATATCAGTCCAGATCTATATCTAACTTGTTTTGCTTCTTCGAAAGTATGAACATAGAAAAATTACAGATTTATATTTAAACTAGAACATTCTAGAACAGTTTAGGAAATTTGTCATCACAATGGTTAGTTACATGTATATTGTACTTGTATAACTATAATGCGAACCTTGTGAAATAACACGTGAAATCCGAACTAAGCACGAAGCATGGAAAAGCGACGGTTCTATTTATACCTATTGTCAATTTCAAGTTCTGTTTCAACATTCATTGTAATATATGTCACCGGACGTTAACATTCCATCATCAATTTCGTCTTCGTCAAATACTGCTGTTGGTTTCATTTTTTTTTTACATATACATGAATACACTCAAAGTTCTCATTTAGATATTAAATGCAAAGTGAATTTTAAAGATGAAAGTCCAATCGTACGATAATGCTTCATACCAAATTTAAACTGAGAATATATATATAACTGCCATATTCCGAATCCCTGACATTCAAGTGTGCAAAAGAAGAAAAGATAACAATGATCGATATCTGAGTGAATCTACGTCTCACTCAAGCTTCATAAAGATATTACAGAAAATTCCAGATTTACAACTTTTCTTGAATGAAAAGATGTGGGCTATGATTGCCAATGAAATAGACTATGAAGCAGAGACCAAATTAGCCAAATTAATTTTTGTGTGTACTTATAACAACTGAAAAAAGTAAAATCACAAAAATACTGAACTTAGAGGAAAATCAATTCGGAAAGTCCATAATCACATGGCAATATCACAAAACAAAATGCATCAAAAACGAATGGACAAGAACTGTCATATTCCTGACTTGGTACAGGCATTTTCAAATGTAGACAAATGATGGATTAAACCTGGTTTTATTGGCGTTTTTCAATAAAAACGTATTTTCTTGTCCCAGCCACTTTAAAAAAAATATGTTTGATCTTTGCAAGTAATTTTTTGTGCAGTCAGTACATTGAATTAGATTTAACATTTTTAAGCAAAAAAAACCAGTTTATTTTTAGAGGGATTGATAAGATATTGACTCCTGAATGGTCCAAAACAACCAAAATGGCATGTCCCTAGACCGCCTGTTCAATATTCATACTCTAAAATATCGTAAAAAATGAAGAAATAATTGTTATTTTTACTTTACATAAGTTCTTTAATAATTCAAAAGTATGTTCAGAGCCAACATATTTTAATAAACAGCTTTCAATATAGAATTTTCAATTTCAGAAGGTATGTCCCTCACAAAATGTCCACTACGAAACGAAGTCATTAAAATTTGCCAATAAACAGTCTTAGAAAATCAATGTAATTTTTGTTTGCAAGAGATATAAACATTAGGGTCTTACAAAAGAAGTGATGCTTTTATAACGGCAATTAAATTGTTGGTAAGAAAAATTGAGCACATCAAATGGACCAGAGTGATACCGTATTTTTGTTAATGTCCACTACGAAACGGGTCAAATCTCCTTCAGTATCTGGTTTTAAAATTATGAAAAAAATATCAGTGTACAGCTTAATAAATGCTTTGATGAATACAATCAGTCTTGTTACTATTGCAATATAGGGATTGTGGGGAAAAAATAAAACATGCGAAAATGTCCCCTACGAAACGGTCACCTACGAAACAAGTATGGGAGAAACACGTTTCGTAGTGGACACTACCATGCAGTCTTTTTTTAATCTTTTTTCAATTATATTCGTGCAAAACAAATAATAATGGTTAGTTTTATGTAATTTTTATTATGTTTTGATGTCAACTACGAAACTTTTTGTCCACTACGAAACGGTTTTGTCCACTACGTAACGCATCAAAATGTCCACTACGTAACAAGAGTTGTACCTTCATATGTGAAGTATTGTCTAATTTTTAACGATAACAATGGTTTTCCAATTCAGAAAAAAATGAGATTTTTCTAGTATTAAAAGTAAACAAAATGGAATGTCTACAGGAAACATTTAAAATTGCAAAAAAATATGTGTGTTTAGAAGAAGTTTCGTAGGGGACAAGAGCCCCCTGCGAAACAGTACACAACTTATGAAAATAATATCATTTTAAAGAATATCTAAGATTGCACTTTTTGTTTACAAACATGTCTATAATAGAGGTATTCAAAATAACTCTTGAAATTAAATTTTAGACAAGTTGATTTTCCATTTTTTTAGGTCTGAAAGTTACGCTTTTATCATGAAAAAACGCTTTTATAGCGCTAACCCTCTCACTTTGATGACAGTCTCATCAAATTCCGTTATATTTACAATATGCGTTAACTAAATAGACACAATAAATAAAATAGTCAAAGTAAGGGTACAACAGTCATCATCGTGTAACAATTTTAAAAGAAACAATTTAACAGAACACAAAAACATCTATCTACAAACACATTCATTGATTTGCGTGTCTGACGTCAGAAAATTTTATACGTCACAACTGAAACCGTAATACCGCTGCAGTGTACATCGATCGTATCTGTAACAGGAAGGTGTATGGTAACCAGACTACCTTACTAAGTTAGTTCAAAAGTACATAACAACCCTTTCTTTGTGCATTATACACTCAGGGACATACATCTTACTTTTTAGCATGGATTGTTAGCGAATGCTACTTTTCAACTGTAGTCTTACACCAAAGCGTTGGGTTTTTTTTTCATCTGACAAGCTTAGTTTTGTATTAAGTGATAAAACAAGTACGGAGGCTAGGATTTATAATTCGAGTAGTCTGGCTGACTTCGTGCAATACCCACGCTCCGTACTCATTATAGTTTTTACATAAATAATTCAAATTTTAGATCCTTTAGTTTGCATGTTTAAATTTCGTTTACAAACTTTACATACCAGAGACGAAAAGTAACGTATGGCTTAGATCAACATGCATTACATTTTAGTTGATGTCACAAATTGTAAAAATTTAAAATGAAACAATAACTTACTATACCAACATAGACTTTTGAAGTATGATTATACAAACCGAAACCACTGTTAGATGAGGGGGATGACACGCTCAAATTTATAAAATTGTGTTTCAGAGAACCGATGCACCAAATTTATTTTATAGGATTTAGTTTTACATTTAGACCTGTTCAAGGAATGTATTACTGGACAAGAACGATTGAAATGTAGGACAAAATCGGCTTACAACACGAAATTTGTTCAAAGAATAGTACCAAGCATGTGACAAAATTACGGGTATGTAACAGAAGTATCGCAATTGCAGATAGATTGGTGGGTAGTTGTCGTTATGCTAACGTTCAGTGGCAAGTATCTCATGCATATTCAAGATCAAACTAAGTTGGACAGACGACAAAAGCGAAATTGTGACAAATTCATTGTTCAAAATGTTTTGCCAAGTGTTATTTATGGAGTCAAATATGTATTTATAAAGAAAATTTTACTATTATTCATTGAACAAAATAAAAAGATCAAAACCGTTAAAAGAAAATAAACCCGCTGAATGAAACTCCTTGTTGTTGAATTTGGGTTTTGGCTGACCATCATTGATATTATGTTTTAAAACAATTATTTAAATTAAATATACAATTATTTTACTTTGAAGGGGGGATTAATTGGCCCTTAGAAAATTAACAACAATCGAGGCTTAGAGTATTATTGTAATAGAAAAATGCAGCTTATTTTATTTCATATAGTTTATTAGTTCATGTCTGTAAGTTCTACTCTGTTAACTATTTTATATAAAATTATTGTTTAACTGTTCTATTTACACCACTGGGTCGATGCCACTGCTGGTGGACGTTTCGTCCCCGAGGGTATCACCAGCCCAGTAGTCAGCACTTCGGTGTTGACATGAATATCAATTATATGGTCATTTTTATAAATTTTCTGTTTACAAAACCTTGAATTTTTCGAAAAACTAAGGATTTTCTTACCCCAGGAGTAGATTACCTTAGCCGTATTTGGCACAACTTTTTGGAATTTTGGATCCTCAATGCTCTTCAACTTTGTATTGATTTGGCTTTTTAACTATTTTGATCTGAGCGTCACTGATGAGTCTTATGTAGACGAAACGCGCGTCTGGCGTATAAAATTATAATCCTGGTACTTTTGATGGACCTTCGATTATATGTCTAGCAAAGTTAATAAAACATCTTAAAAGTTCGGACAACGGTCAACCTACGTCAGCAACTTTATTTGTGTTAAGCTATAAAGCACAAACTCATAAATCACAATTTTTTGTGTGTGTTACAGTCAGTTAAGGGTAAATAGGACATTCAGAACTAAGTATACAAACTGATCAAGCCGCTATGATATTAATAGCTAGTTTCTTCATATTCTAGGTGTCAGTCGATCGCGGCCTGCCTCTATATCGGCAGCAATGCCATGTGCCATCCTATGCATTGTCACAGCAAGTTTCCCCACAACATGTTAATTGTTGTTGGACAACCTTTCAAAGCTGACACCAACATTAACATCTAGACCTTACATCATGCCAGAGACTAAGACAGTGTTTTGACAATTCGAACCGGAATATTTTCAGTTGAACATATTTATTTTTGTACCGTTCGGACTATTTAATTCTATATATTTCCAGTAAATGATTTATTTGTGAATTATCAGAATACACCATCGAAAAACGACACCAGCTGAATATCAAGAAAACATATTATAAGAGAAGAACTTTAATCAGTGACATTAATATTAAATTTATATTATTGTGTATTTGGATGGTAAACATATATTTTCATGAAACTGTAAGTACATCAAAAGCTTATTTTTAAAATTTAAATTAAAATTTTTTAATTTAAAATTTTTAGCTATGAAACAAAATATTCATTTTCATTTAACAAACCGTATTGCGTTTCATGTTTTAAAATTTTAAGAAAAACTTTTCTAATAGACTGTGTAAATAAGTTATAAAATTATGTTTTTCATAAAATGTTGTAAAATATGGTTCATTCAAGTCATCCATTGAATAACTTTTCAGAATGATATTAATTTGAACTGTATGTTTGTGTTTCAAACGCTTGTCAATATTAATATTTGCAATCAGTCGTCTTTAACATGTTTAAGATTAGGTTCAACTTTCATTTAGGGTTACATAAAGTAAATATCCTTGTTTGTAAGCTACCTATTAGGAACAAGTTAGTCAAATTGTTGTTGCCGTTTACTGTTGGATAATCTTATACCGGTACAAAGTTATAATAATTTAATATATACATATATAGGCATGCATATTGCTCAGGCTACCTGAATAGCAGGAACGCCACTAATAATAGATAATGGGTCACCTCAGGAGCAGGGACGCCACAAATAATTGACATATTGGGTTACCTCAGAAGCAGGAACGCCATAAAAAAAATATACGCTGGGTCACATCAGGAGCAGGGACGCCACAACAATTGACAAATGGGTTACCTCGGGAGCAGGAACGCCATCAAAATGATGAAACAGACTGAATTAAGCAAAATCAAATTCTGTTTAAGATTTATTCAAGTTTTTCATATTTCACTTATTTTTGCAACATTTTGTTTTAACACTTTGCATATATTTCTATAAATTTTCATCAACTGTAAAAATTAACGTTCATTTGTAAGCATGTGGGTAACAAACTTTAAAGAACAACAATTTATAATTAAGACTGAATGATATCTTATCATCATAACATCAATTGAATAAAAAAACAAATTAAAGAATAAAACACAAATTAAATAGTATGATTAAGGAAGTCTAAACAATAAAAAAAAAAGAAAAAAAAAGGCATTGTCACAGCTGGTTAACCCCATCATGTAAAGACCCAGAACCAGCTCTCACAGATGTAGTTCGTCTGTTGAGAGTCTGTCAGGAATCAACACAACGGCTAACTTCACAAACTAACAATCAATATACCATTCACTTGGATTGTAATATCGTCTAATATTTTGTTATAATAGTATTTTGAAGCCTTTAAATGAAATATTACGTAGGATAATTTTTACATATAAAAAGAAAAGCAAGTCTGCCCATAAATGATTGATATTTCAAAGAAAAATGTATAGTGTGTTCATAGTAAACTTGAACCAAAATGCCTAATGATGTCTTTGCTTTAAACAGTCACAAATCACTTCTAAATTTAAAAATCAACGATGTACCATTCATGCATTATTATTTTATCGAAAGTGATCGAGATGCGCTAATTGCGTTATTCAAATTCTCGGACACTTTTTTCCAAAACACGGTATAGTTAATATCAGAGACATATAATACATTTTACATATATAATATTCTCTGTTAATATGCATCTTCCTTTGAAAGTCTTATTTTTTTTAAACACTTTAGGACCGTATCTCGGGGGATCTGTCGAAAATAATCTTTCAAAAATCAAATTTAAATTACCGCCTTTATATCAGATAAATTTGATCACATGGCAAGAAATACTACAATAAACATTGGTCATGCACGACATATTCCGATGTAAGACACATGCTGTTACAATGTCATAGCCAGTTTGCACGCATTAGCGCACACAGATTTGTTGAATAGGCCAGTTGATTGGAGGAAAAATGATCGAAAACCACACCTACCTTAAACTAATACCAAATCAACCGCTTTTGACAAGTTTCGCAATGTTACAATAAAGGACAAGGTATGATAAGGGGCATTTTTGGCCCCCTCTTCAAATGACTTCATATTCAATCCATCATTAGTCTATGCATAGTGACTTAAAAAAATGTTGAACATTTTGTGTTTATGTGATTATTTGGTTGCCTAGCAACGGATTTTATAAAACGAACTATAATATCCATCTCTATTGCAATTGCCCTAGGAAAAAACTTCTGAATCTATTAAAATGAATGGTAACGTGTTACCAAACACTTGAATATTTATTATTGTTGGGTCTATCATTTTAAAATGTTCTTAATAGCAACCTAGCAACCACAATGTTGCCTAGTGACCACACAAAAGTACTTTTTTATCCGATGTTGTCCATAAAAAAAAAGGAAAAACTCAAATATTTTCATACAACTCATTATTAAGTCGACTCCTATATTGATATATTTAGTAACAACGTTTGCATGAAAAAAAAAACAATTTGATTTTGTATCTATATAACCTGTCAAATCAACCCGAGTTTTCCTTAGCAACGCATAATTAGTTTTAAGTTCACAGTTGAAGAACACTTCAAAAAATGTTTAGTATCACTGAGTGTAATCTTTAAGCTTGCAACGTAGAACTAAAGGATATTTATCAGTACCTTTAGTGCAGATGTTCAATTCTAATATAATTCTTAATTCAGTGTTTCCATGGTAACACAGGAAAGTATCCATGATATAATATCTTGCTTAGCAACCATTGCAAATCAGATATATAATAATAATAATGTATATCTAAGTATGTATTTTCATATAAAAGAGAGACAGCAGATACATATTTTTTTAGTTTTGCATACTGTGTATTATAATCTAAGATTCTTTGATGCTAACAACAGGCTTATGACATGAACACCCCCCCCCCCCCCCCCTGTTTTCACAATATTTATTTTTTTCTCTATTGTTATTTACAAAACAAAATCAATTGTGCATGATCTGATGAATAGGCAATGTTATTTATGACTATAAGGTTTCAATTAATTTCCTTATTTTTTTTCTTAGCCCAAAGATTGAATAATTTAACTTAAATAAATTGAGAATGTGTCCATAGGGACTCAGTTGATGCTCCCGTTAACATATAAAGATATAGAGAGACATTACTCAAGAACTTTAAAATTGACACTACCAAAATTTGAACTTAAACTGAGTTTTGTGGCAATAATCATTATATATGCATTTCATAGCATTTAATTGAGACAAACTTAAGTTAGAGATCGGAAGAAAAAAAAATCAGCATTTTTTTCCATTTGTAAAGGATTATAACCCTAGAACAGAAAAAAGGAAATTACCAAAATTCATACTTGGTACGTGTTTTGTGGTAATAAGCATTGTTTATAAGTTTCATAACATTTTAGGTTGAAGCAAAATAAAGTTAGAGAACAGAAACGAACAATACAGCAATTTTGCTTTTAGTAAAGGGGCATAACTCATGAACTGGAAAAGTGGCACCATCAAAATTCAAACTTTATCTGTGTTTTGTGGTAATGAACAGTGTGTATAGTTTTATATCATTTGGAAGAGACAAACGAAAGTTGGAAAACGGAAACGAAAAATTCACCATTTTTTCCTTTTGTTAAGGAGCATAACTCTAACTGGTAAAAGTGACGCCACCAAAATCGAACTTGACCTGTGTTTTGTGGTAATAAGCATTGTGTATAAGTATTTTAACATTTGGTTGAGGCAAACTAAAGTTAGACATCGGAAACCAATTTGGAACGTACAGACGGATAGACGGACAAGGGTACAACTTAATGCTCGCTCCGCTAAAGAGGGGGCATAAAAAATAGAGGACGGATGCATGCTCTTTACTACTTACGTGGGGCACACAAAAATAGTTATTAGAATTATTAGAGTAGAAATAATGGATGTGTGAACTTGGCTGCTGACTTTCAAAATTTACATAAGCGTCCATTTTTTTTAAACCTCTTAGTTGTAAAATAAATGTTATGCAGTAAAAACTTAAAGTAGTACCATTCATATTATTTCGAACATTAAGTAAATTGGTGCATACTGTACAGTGTGATTGTTAAATTGATCTACATATTGATATTTTTTAACTGGGGCTGAGAGGATAGGAGCGATGACTTTGGGTTCTTTTACAATTTTAGACAAAAGATGAATATATCATGAAAAAATAGAATAATAACATATCTATCTTTGGGCAATACGGACAATGATAGGAGTTAAGTGGTTTTAGTCATTTTATTGCATTATGCATTTATTATAAATAAGAAGATGTGGTATGGTTGACAATGGGACAAATCTCTACAGAAGACTAAAATGACACAGAAATTAACAACTATAGGTCACCGTACAACTTCAACAATGAGCAAAACCCATACCGCATTGTCAGTTATAAAAGGTCCCGAAATAACAATTTAAAACGATTCAAACGAGATAACCAACAGCCTAATCTATGCACAAAAAAAATGAAACCAAAAACAAATATGTAACACTTATGATAAGCAAACGGTAACCACTAAATTATCAGGCTCCTGACTTGGGACAGGCACATACATAGAGAATGTGGCAGGTTTAACATGTTAGCGGACTCCAAAACCTCCCCTGACCTTGGACAGTGGTGTAACAGTAAAACATAAGAACGAACTATAAAAATCAGTTGAAAAAGGCTTAACTCATCAGTTTAATAAAAATACAAATACTACAAATAAGTGGACGTGGTACTTGCACATTTCAAAAACAAAAAGACACTGAACCTTTTTGTTCCTCATTATCTAATAGATCCATTGTGTGCTTCTATTGAGTAAGGATATGTCTTTTCTACATCCCGTCAGAAGATACTCAAAATACAAGTTTAATATACATGGTCTAAAATTCGAATGGACTGGATAGGGAATGTGTCAAAAAGACAATTTATTTCTTTTACAAAAATTAGATATATTATCCTGTTATCGATTATCAAGTCACATATAGCCAGTTCTTCTTTTTTTATTAGAGAAAAGATTCTAAAAAAGAAAAAGTGAAAAGAAATAAAATAAAATAGTCACAGAAAAGATAGTTTTTTTTTTTGTTTTTTTTTTAACTCAAACTGCTGTCATGTTGTAATGTCAGCTAGCAAGTAATAGCTGATCAGCTTATATACAAGTAGGCGCATGGATTTTCGTTTTAAAAAATTAAGCATGCATCTGTAATGTATCTTCGGATTTTGAAAATCTAACTTATTTGGGATTAATATATAGTATTATATTTGACTTTGTATTTTTTCAAAGGTTTACAATATTTGCATACACTTAATTAAAGTTTCAAAATTATGTCTAAACCTTGCAGCATTTCTTTTTAATACATGTTATATATTTAAAATATTTATAATAAATTTAATGAGTTAAAACTTTTTATCTTCAGAATTATCTTTAAAAAAATATTTCAAATAATTTCCTGTATAATCCATTGACAGGGGAGGTAGTCTCGGTCCTAATTTAAATCGATTTAAATTTTAATTTCATTTCATTTGTAAACGTACTATGTACTACACGGATAAAAAGGTTTATAATTTGATAGGGTCTTATATTTATTTAATGATGTTAAATGTTCAGTTTGCTGGATGTTCTTTGACAACACTGACACTGTCACTTTAAACAAAAAATGATGCATAATCATATGTTCCTTTTCTTTACCCGACTTAAAAAACCAACATAAACATGATAAAGAACGAAAAAGCTTTTTTTCTTCCCGGCATTGAAGTTTTGTTACTTAATCAAGATCACCTGAGTTAAAATAAGATACTTGAACAAATTCGGAAATACAAGTTCGTTCCTGTCCTTGGTTCACATATTATCGACGTTTCCGTAAAAACAAGGAATTTTCAGTGTAGAATTATTGAATTTTGAACATGAGCGGACGCGAGTACCACGAATATATTTAAAACAGTGAATCATTTCCTAACAACAAACAACACATTGAAATATCTTCGTGGTGCTCGTGTCCGCTCATAGTTAAAAATTGCTAAAACGGACACAAAAACCTCGGATTTTCATAAAATTTACGCTTTTCATGAGAAAGAGAGGGGTGTGTAATAATTTTCACACACGGAAAAAGAAAAGTTATATTGACTTTTTGTTAGATGAGACACTATTCTCTTTAGAAATAGCCAAGTTTCTTGGATATTAATCGTTCTAATTTCACCGAAAATAGGGGGCCAGTTGCAATAGCTTATCGTATCCTTTTATACATAATTTTACCTACCTAGTGAGGAAAAAAAACCAAGTTTACTAAAATTTGCAAATTAAAACTATTTCGAATTGTTCTCTATTCCCGAGATTACTATGTTTTAAAATAGTCTCAGTCTATTCGTACAAAAACCACCAGCAATTCTCTTAGATTAAAAAAATCAAATAGTTTTTTCACCTGTATCCAATCGGAAAAATAATTCGTTTTAGTCTTTGATCTAGATGCAAAAGAGGACAATGCTCCTAACATTTAATACAGTCTACTGTAAATTTCATAGTGTTTGTAGGGCTTGGCAGATACACATTACTGTCCAATGTAACGTTGCAAATGATACATTTCTAGAGTAGACTTCTTAAAGGAAAAGAAAGTAGAATTTGTGTTGTATAACACAATCGTGTGCTTTTATATTATACTTATAACGGAATAGAAACTAAGTGGATATTATATATAAAAAGTATTTTTGAGAATTGCGGTATCATTATGTCTAATATATGGAATGCACAGTTTGCTGATAAATGGGTGTAAAATGTATTAACAGAAAATTCAAAGACCAGTTTCAACAAGAATGCTTTGCTTTTGTTGCAGAATCGCATAAACTTTGTGTTATCGTATTTTTAAAAAGAATTCACAAATTGAAAACTACTTTTCATTTTTACCTTACAAATTCAGTAGTATATTATGCAAATATAGATGTGGTAGTCACCACTTGTCGTTTGAGTCTGGAAGGTGGCAGGATTTACGGAGATAAGTCATAATCTGCCGTGTCTGTGACTCAAATGACATTGGTGACGAGTACCATTACATTATGAATTGTAGAACATTTAAACTAGAAAGAAAGAATTTTTTACCGAACTACTGTTGGTAAAACCCTAATATCTATAATGTTGATCAACAGTTTAACTCATCAAATATTTTAATATTAGAAAAACTATGTAAATTTATCAAAGTTACAAATGTGAAAGTCAGGGCCCGTATGCATATAACATCTTAACTTAAGTGTTCCTTAAACTTAGATTTCACTAAGAATTCCCTTACTTAAGTACAATTCTTAAGTCGTATGCATAAACTAACTTAAGTGTCCACTTAACTAAGGTATAATACATAAATCGGAACCTTTCTCTAATTACCGTATAATATATATTAGCTCATCACATGTACTCATCCGTGTTAAAGTTTGTTATGATTATTTACATTGATTGTTCAATACATACTTTTATTTTAAAGAGCTAGGGTTAGATTGACATTGGTATGTAAAACAATTCAATACATGTAGAGATTTCCAATAAAATGACATTACTCGACATAACCGACCTATCACACCGTATCTCGGCCTATTGAAGTGAAGGACAACGGAGGGGGGCATAGACTGCATGAATTGTTGGCTCGTTGAATACACATACTTTGTTGGAATAAATGTTATTTAAAAATAAGCACAAACTACTATTTTAATTCTTTACATATTTTGTTATTAAATTTGGGGTGATTTCATTGACAACAACATTACAGGGAATAATTAGTTCAGTTACCGGTAATCAAATACATCGATCATTACTTCGTCATTTCACTTGACCCATTTATTTTTCTCCCAAACGATGAATTTTTAAAGCTCATTAATAAAAAAAAAGTTTGAACAATTGAAAATAATGGAATCTGAAGCGTGATCATATTATCATTTTTAAGTAATAAGATTAAAACAAGAGTTTCAAACTCACTGGTATTAAAGAGATAATAGTAACTGCAATTACGATTAGATTATCCCAATATGGCGACGGTAGATATAGGTAAAATCTTTACACTCATTTTTCTTAAATGTAGCATGCATTTGTCAATAGTTACTCAGCTGCAAGGTTTATCTATACCAGTACATCATATTTGAATCGTAAAGGTGCACTAGATTAGTCTAAGCGCTTTGAAAATTGCCGTCGAAAAATTCAGGATGATAATCGTAACTCGGAAAAAAAGATAATCGTAATTATGGTATTTAAAAATGGAAAGATAATCGTAACTGGAAAGTGTTTTATTGATATTGACACTTAAAACATATATCTAATAGCATATAATGAAGTTATGTCGATGAATTATTTACGAAACGTTCCAACATCTTATGACATTTCTTTTTATGCATATATTATTAACAGTTCTTAGGAAAACAGCTACATATGTGTATTAATTTATGTTTTTTGATTGAGTTAAGTCTGCCAATTGATATTTTATTGTGTGTTTTTCTATGTTGTGATGTTATGCTATTGTTTTTTTACACTAGTAATTTTGGGGCCCTTTATAGCTTGTTGTTCGGTGTGAGCCAAGGCTCCGTGTTGAAGGCCGTACATTGACCTATAATGGTTTACCTTTTTATAAATTGTTATTTGGATAGAGAGTTGCATGTCTCATTGGCACTCACACCACATCTTCCTATATCTACATACTAGTATATCATAAAATTTAGTTTTTTTAATAAATAATGCCGTTAGTTTTCTCGTCTAAAGTGTTTTACATTGTCATTTCGGAGCCTTTTATAGCTGTCTATGCCGTATGGGCTTTGCTCATTGTTGAAGGCCGTACGGTGACCTATTTTTGTTAATATCTGAGTCATGTTGGTCTCTTGTGGAAAGTTGTCTCGTTGTTAATCATACCATATTATTTTGGCATTTTAGCTACTTCATGACTGTCACTGAAATTTCGATATCTCAGAAAATAACTATAAACAACACAAATTTAATTTTGAATTATAACAATATGACATCCTTTAAACAGTTAATGCTATATAAGAATAGAGAAAGGTTGGGATTTTTTGTGTATTATGAAATTAAGTAACGTGGAGTTCTTTGACAAACATGGATTTGTGTTCTCTTATAGTTTGGCCAAAAGCCCGAAAATGAAGAATTGAAGTTGATGTGGCTTTAAATTGTCTTACAAGGAATACTTATTCAAAGAATGACTGCAAAGTGGAGAATAAAATAACGCATATTCCGCAATATTAGAAACAAACTAATTCAAAAATTCATAAATACTCGGTATATGAAAAGTATGATGCATACATATGCATGGAAGATATTGTAGAGACAAATATTGAAGGTACTAAACAAGGAACATTTTTGTATTTGCATACTTGCCATACAATAAGTTATTTTCTATTAAATGAAAACAAAAATTAGCCTAACCTAATTGTCATGTATTTTTCTGAAGCACAAAATATTTGTTGTAAAATCTATAAAAATCTTTGTAATTAAACAAGTTCCGACTGTGATGATGTACATGTTATGCCTTCTGATGTAATTTATCAATATACATATTTGTGTGTGTTTTTTTCAGTCCGTCAAGTGCTTCGTATTAAGACTATAGGTAAGGCAAAAAAAAAAAAAAAAAAAAAAAGTAACTATAAACAAAAGTAACAATAAACAAAAGTAACAATAAACAATAGTAACAATAAACTGTAACTATTTTAGATCCTTTACCATACACACTGTTTAAAGAAACGTCCTAAAATACATGGGTATTTGATTAAAACATTTGAAGTAAATTTTTAAAATCATATATTATATCAGTATAAAATAGAAAAAAGGGAATCAAAGGGGAAAAAATGGACGGCTATATTTATTGAATTATAAGGAAAAGGGAAATATGAACACTCATATCTACCGATAAAGGTATCAACTGTTAAATCCGATAATGCAGTTATAAAGTTATTGACGGAAACTTTTGTTCATTTCGCGCAGAATTTTAATATAAACGTGATATTGGAGGCAAAACATATATATGACATATGAAAATGTGGTATACGTGACTTTCATTTTGAGCAATGAATTGAAAGGATTGCACTTTTGGGATATGGGATATAGCTAATCCCCCCTCCCCCTCCCCCCTAAAAAAAACATAATTATTACTGTTTCGCAAATCGTGTTAATATTAAACCCAGTCCCGCATGCAGCTGTGGCCACCCTGTTAAGGATAGTATACACTATTTTTTACAGTGCGCTCTTCACAACGAAGCCAGAGAAATACTGTTTTCAAAATTAGAAAGTTATGCTATATCCTTTGAGCTTCTTTTAGCTGGTGACGGTGACCTTTCTTTTCAGCAAAACAAAGACATTTTGAGTCCGTACAATCTTATATCAGAATAACACAAAGATTTAAAGCAGTCAATTAACATTCTAAATTTCTACTTTACAACCTTTCACTTCAGTCTAGTTGTTTCATTATTATTCCTTATTATATTGTATTTTTTTTTCTTTTTTCTTTTTATTTCTATTTTTTGTTTGAAGTATGTATTACATGCATTACTACTATGTTGTGGGTTTTTTTTCGCCATTATCTAATGTACTTTGTGTTTATATTTATATTGGGAGAGGACGTCTCTAATGTTGTCATAACTTGTGTCCAATCCCTTTTGCTACTTTTGCAAGTAAAATATGTTTAAACTAAAAGGTTATGCATATTGTTGTCAGTTATAAATAGATATACAAGTTGAAATGATAGGACTTTTTTTTACTGGGAACTCACTTTAGTCCCATGACTGTATATATATATATATATATATAGGTAAATTTGTCCTAGATATTAACCTGTAAGTTTCTTCATTTATTTTTATATGCGTTTATGTCATCGTTAAACTTGACATTTGCATTTTTAACACACAAAATACCATTGAAATGCTGAAAGACACATTTATTATGTTTCAGTTACTATTATCCGATAAAGAAAATTACGATTATCAAAGAAGAAAAATACCATAGAGTTACGATTATCATACTGAATTTTTCAACGGCAATTTTCAAAGCGCTCAGACGATTCCAGTGCACCGTTACGATTCAAATATGATGTAATGGTATAGATAAACCTTGCAGCTGAGTAACTATTGACAAAAGCATGCTACATTTAAGAAAAATGAGTGTAAAGATTTTACCTATATCTACCGTCGCCATATTGGGATAATCGTAATTGCAGTTACTATTATCTCTTTAATACCAGTGAAACTACCCGGAATGTACACGACTTGCCTCTTCTTCTTTTTTTTTTAGCATATTTCTATAATTTATTTCAAGATACTTTTCAGTGTATATAAAGTGCGAATCCAGCTAGTTCATTTTCACTGTCATATGCGGGTATGTCTATTGTAGAATAAAGGATCATGGGAAAACTGTATTTGTTTACGTTTTGAAAATACCAAATTAATTGATTTGAAGGAAAGTTTTTACATATTTTCATTGTGATATGTCTTTATTATGTACAAACATAGCATTAAAGTTCAAATAAGTGTTATAAAAGCAACATAATATAGCATATCGAATTTTGAAAGCGATCCATTTTAACTATAGATGCGATGAATTATCACCGTTAGTGCAGTCATTTCTGATGTGGAATTTTCGAAGATGCGAGGAATTTTTATTGTAGAATTATGTGATAAATGCACTTGAAACAAATGTCTTATGAAAAAACTTAGTTGATGACTTTAGAATTTATGATATAAATGTATTTTCAAATACAAACTCCTCATTCATTCTTTACCAAATATATAGCTTTTCAAACTTGTAACAAAAACGCTTCTCAAAATGCCATATTGTATTCTTCAAATTACGTTTTTCCTTGTTAAAAAAAAAAAAAAAAGATATTTCTGTATTTTTTTGAAGTCAAAGATTGATATTGCGGAGTTTAATCAACTTCAATGCAAAAATAAATGGTACATTCTACAAAAGAGAGAGAATACACGCCTGATTATAGATAGGATTACCGTGGAGAACATATTAACAATTACTCTGAAGGTGTAAATAATATTGAAGATAAAAACGATTCATTGTCTAACAATACAAACAATGTAAATATACTCACATTGAATGTATTTGGTTTAAATAGACGAATTCAGTATCCAGAATTTAATGAATTATTCAAAAATATGATACCTAATGTTTTGTTGAAACAAAGACCGATGATATAGATGAAATAAACATACCAGGGTATACTGTGAAAATGAAAAATCGCTGTAAATATGCAAGGGTTAAATAAAGGGGAATGATCCTTGCTTATGAATCTTACTTATCTGAGCACATTCACCCTATTGATAAAGATAGTTATTATATTTTTTTATTCAAAATTGATAAAAAAAAGTTTCATCTATGTCAAGATATTATTGGAATCCAATTTTTTTTTACGATGAATGCAACAAAATCTTCATGTGGAGCTTCCGCAATATCGTTTCAGGTGTTGATTAAAAAACTATACATAATTGATGATATTTTGCGAGAAGTGAGTTAAATTTACTGTAATCTAACCTCGTGTCAAAATAAGACCTTATAAAATCTATTATGAAAAAAGTAAAATCAAAAAAATACTGAACTCAGAGGAAAATCAATTCGGAAAGTCCATAATCACATGGCAAAATCAAATAACAAATATGACTGATTAATCTTTCTGAACTGGAGACATTAGACAGCACTACCACATGTAAACTCCATATGAATTTGTGCACACAATATATTTATATGAAGCGCTCAAGATATTAATTTAAGCCCATAATATTGTTATATAGAGCACATTAAATATTAATTTGTGCGCACAAAATAGTATATTGTCGCACGAAATATATTTTTGTCAGCATATATCGCTAACAGGGTTTCGTAAAAATCATTCTACCTCTATAACATATACTTTCTTCTTTCATTAATATCAGTAAGAAATTTAAACTCCATCAATCAACGGAACGAGTGAAAAGCAACTGTCATATTCTTAACTTGGTACAAGCATTTTCCGAAGAAAATAGTGGGTTAAACCCGGTTTTATAGCTAGCTAAACCTCTTTGATAAAATTGAGAATGGAAATGGGGAATGTGTCAAAGAGACAACAACCCGACCATGCATGGAACAGACAACAGCAGAAGGTCACCAACAGGTCTGCAATGGAGCGAGAAACTCCCGCACCCTGTTTTTTACGAGTTAAAGAACTGATTATTTAATTTTGTAATAAAACATATGAGAGTATATGTAGTGGAATTGACTATTGTTAAGAGTGTAAACATTCGATGTTTTAGTTAATTTACGTGCTTTTGATGGTCCTTTTGATTCGGTCGGCTGTTTTGATTTTTCAACTCCTTACACTACACTTTCACACAACATAATCAAACAAATCTCTCCCTATCTAATTAAATGGTCGTTTGAAAAATCAGATTGCAAATGTATTTGCTGCTACTCATATAATGCCTTCACCTTTAATGAGAAAGTTGAATATGCTAAATATACTTACTGGAGGTGTGATGGAATGATTGAAGCTGTACATTTTCTTCTTGACAACATTTATGTGCAGTTCGGCAATCAAATTTATCGACAGGTTAAAGGTATTCCCAATGATATTAATTGTTTCCCTTTAATAGCTAAGTAGTTCATGTACTGTTAATATTCACAGTTTATAGCCAAACTCAGTAAAGATTGTATATCATTGACAAATTTAATAACACTTACCGTTATCTTGATGATTTTTTGCGTTAAATAATAAAGAATGTTGTAAATATACTGCCGAAATTAACCGAAAGGAACTAACTTTAAATAATTCAAATTCAAACGTTAAATAATTCTCCTTTCCAAGATTTAGATATTTTAGTTTTATACGTGAAACTCTACACAAAAATTTACGACAACAGGGACGATTTTTCGTTCCCTAGTATAACTCTACATTTTTTGGAAGGTGATGTTCCTTTTGCACCATCTTACAGTGTTTATATATCACAACTCATACGCTATCCCCATGACCGTAGTGACTTTTTGGAATTCATTCAACGTTATTTATGTTTACTAGAAAATTGATGAGTCAAGAATTTCGTTACCTCAAATAACGTAAAGCTGTCACCATATTCTTCCATAGAAACACAGATTTGGTTTGGAAAACTGTACCTGAAGAAGACTTATTACAAACGGGATATCACATTCTTATTTCTATAGTGATGTTATTTACCGAGCTTGTAAATTAGATACGATCCGGGTAAATCTATCGATGCTTTGAATAAACTCATTCTAAAAGGTTACCAATTCAACACTGTAATTATATCTTTGAATATGTTTTTATCGGTATAAATATTGACTTTCTTTTCAGTAAATTAAGACCAAACTAAATATCATTGTTAAATACACCTGGAAAAAGTATTGCAACACCTTGATTTTTTAAAACTTGAAAAATCAGACTCCTTTTTTTGATGAAATATAATAAAATATATGTATAATATTATTGAAACATAGTTTATGATAACATTGGCATTGAAACGAACAAAAAATTGTTGAAAAAAAAATGATTTATATAACCACAATTTTAATAACAAAATGAAGTGTTTTTTTGTACAAAAAAATGCATTTTACAACTTTTACTGTAGTCGAACTTTGCAATGTCAGACATTTCAAAATTAATGTTCAGATGACTGTTCACATCATGGTTGTTCGTTATACGCCAAAGAATTAGTACTTTGTGCGCAGCCTCCATTCAAACAGATAACCGCATCTTAGCGTCTTCTGATTCCTGCCACAAATCGACTAATTTGTTGCTAAGGCAGCAACAAGCATTTCTGATGAAGGGCATTGTTTATTTCATGATGTGTTTGAACTGGGGTGTCCTTTCGCGCACTTTCCGCCCAATAGTGTCCCAAATATGCTCGATATGGTTCAAATCCGGGCTACGATCGGGCCAAGGAAGATGTTCCATTTGAACATTGGATCCTCCTCCACGCACGATGCTTATTTCCAACTTTGGCGAGCTCTGCACTACGTGTGATACGGAAAACTGTGTGTCTGTTCGTTAGCAAAGGTCTCCGAAATGGTCTTGTCGCACGATAACCAGTAGCGATGAGTCGATCTCGAACAGTTTTTGTTAAAAGGCTCCTGTATGGCCACCACTCTCTTTTTAGGATTGTCTTGTATGCAATGGGTTTCCTTTTGACCAACCTTCATTATGCTTGATTTTCCCTAGCAAATGGTATAGGGGGTCTTCATTATCTTGGAAGGTCTTTAACAGCGTTTATTGCCTGATTTTTATTCTCAAAACGACTTATAGTGGAATGGTGATGACCAACAATACTTGCAGTTGTTACAGCGACATCCCTGCTTCTCTTATGCTGAAAATCTGCCATCTTGCTGCAGTTAAGAGTTGTCAAGGACCCATTACAAGGTGTCAATCACATAATTTTAAAAACTTGGTTATTTAAAGTGTTGAAAGCAATGAGGATGAAAACATCTGTTTTGCTGTTTACGGGTACAGTAGCTGCATATGCAGATACAAACTTATCGAGTCGATATCTATTGATTAAACTCATGTGATACTTAAATAATGTTTAACTAGTTATATTTTACCAAATTATATCATAAAAAAATAAAGAGTGTTTTTTTAATTTCAATTTCAATTTGGTGTTGCAATACTTTTTCCATGTGTATACATATTCACGGTTTTACAAGATGTCTATACCTATAATTGACATTGCACAAGGTAATGTTTTCCTCTAATTGTTAATGACGTCTTTACACTAAATCCATTGGATGTTTGATGAGTACTGATTGATATTTAAGTCTTAGACCAATTTTTTTTATTAGTTGTTATCGGCTTTGAACTAGCTTTCAGTAACTACGAGTACTCTCAGATCTGTACTTTGTGTCTTCTTTGTTTTGTAAGTTTTTTTTAATGTGCTTTGTATCGATCTGATGAGATAAGCCTTTTTTTAACTTTCATTTAAAGGATGAGGACATTAATAACAACTACTGACCGAAACCAATCCCTATGGCATCTGTTTTAAACTAAAAGTAGTTTACTGTTACGACTAAATTTGATATGCTTTTAAAATTGGATAAATTGATTAAAAATTTTTAAAACAGTGGGCAAACACTTCAGCAAATTTTTTTTCGTCTAGAAGAAACTCAAATTTGATCTGTAACTTTTATCATATAGCTGAGTATAAAAGTGCGAAAAATAAGATTTCATCCAATTTCACATTTTCAAAGATCCACAACTTAATTCAGCAATAATGTATATTTTGATGAAGGCTGAAATTTGTTATTTGAATCCAAATATTTCTTTTTTGATGAATGCAACGAAATCTTCATGTGGAGCATAGTATTTTCGAACGAAGATTAAAACGAATCTTCCGTAATATCATTTCAGGTGTCGATTAAAAAACTATACATAATTGATGATGTTTTGCGAGAAGTGAGTTAACTTTCCTGTAATCTAACCTTATGTCAAAATAAAACCTTATAAAATCTATTATGAACTGAACTCGAGACAGTAGACAGCACTATCACATGTTAACTCCATGTGAATTTGTGCGCACAATATATGTAGCGCACAATATATTACTTCAAGCCCACAATATTTTGATATCGGGCACACACATACTAATGTGTGCGCACTTAATACTTTAATGAGCGCACAAAATATATATTGAGCCCACAAACTATATATAGAGCGCACAAAATATATAGTCTACCTAGTATATAACAGATACTTTCATCTTCCATTAATATCAGTGAGAAATTAAAACCTTATCAATCAACGAAACGAGTAAAAAACAACTTTTATATTCTTAACTTGGTAAAAGCATTTTCCGAGGGAAAAAAGTGGATTATACCTGGTTTTATTGCTAGCTAAACCTCAAACTTGTATGACAGTGGTTTTATAGTTGCGTTATATATTGAGAAAATTGGGTGAGCAACCCAAACTGACATTCAAAGTTGATGCTCTACCTGTTAACGTATTAATACATCTTTTGACTGAAACTCATTATAAATTACAATCTATTTGAATTTGATAGGAAAATATAAAAACAAATAATTATAGGTACGGCAATTGGAGACAGTTCATTAACCGGAAATCAGTGGCATACTTATGTTTGCAATAATGAATCAAATAGCTTCTGCCTTTCAACATAAAGACGAAATATCATGGCATATACAGGGACGATGGATTTGTAATATATCATGGATCATCAGATGAAATCCAAGATTTTTTTTTCGTCTGGCAAATATTTAATAAATGCATCTCTAAGAGGATCATCCAAAGTTTTAAGTGCAGAAACACTTAAATAGTGTCTGTTCTTATCATGCAACGTGGGATTCGTGGTTGCATTGTGATAAGACAAAATGTACACGGATATATATTACGGATTACAAATGTGTCGAGTTTTGTAATTGGATAACAACACAGAGATGTCAGTATATATTCAGGAAACTGCCGGGGTATATACGACGTTTTAATCTCCAATCGGAACCTTAAAAATGTCGTCATAGCACCTGATGTATTTGTTTGTAATTGATATGCCTATAAGGGCCCTTTGATTAGGAAATAAACATATTTGATTTGATTTGATATGTGACGTAGTCACAAGCTATACAGAACACTAAAGAATGTCAGAGGTTCATAGAGGGAAAATAATACATTTTTAATACAATACAAAATCACGCAATTTACACTTCAAATATTTTATTTTAATGTTTTAAAGTGTTATAAACATTATTACATACACGATAAAACTATTTTCACAGTAAATCCTTCACGTATGCGGAACATGTCAGGTTGAGTTATTCAATCTTTGTGTTGTAAAAAAAAAAACAAAGCCACACACACATACAAACACAAGACATGAAATCTATAAACTTTATTGAAAACATTTTCTTAACGGAAAATAAATTGTCAAGATAAAAAAATTGCATTTAAATGGATAACTCAAAATATTAAGAAACAATAAACATGTACTGAATATATATACATGCTGCATGGTGAATGTCGAACAAATACCTGCACTGGAAAAAAACATTAAGACAAGGATAATCCGTAATATACATGTATGTGTAATTCAGGTCTCAGACAGGGTATATACTGTGACATTCCCGCTTAGGGCTTATATCTCCTTCGCCTGCGGCTCAGGGGATATAAACTCGGAATGTCACAGTATATACCCTGTCTGAGACCTGAATAACATATACTATTCATTTTAACAATCGATGAATATACTCGTGGTGCTTCCATAGTCATTCATGTTGGTATGTTATGTGTCACATCAATTTAATCATCGAGCCAGACTCTCACGAAAATAGTTCTTTTGGTGTTGTTGCTTAACAAAACAAATGAATAACAAATGAAAGCAAAATAATTGTGAAATGATATAATTTTAGTCCAAAATTTATTTGTCCATTGATTTGTGTTAAAATGTCAGGGTAAATGTGATATGAAGTATATTCGTATAAAATGTTAGAGTAAATGTGCTATGAAGTATATTCGTATAAAATGTTAGGGTAAGTGTGATATGAAGTATATTCGTATAAAATGTTAGGTTAAATGTGATATGAAGTATATTCGTATAAAATGTTAGGGTAAATGTGCTATGAAGTATATTCGTTAACATTTTCACAATGTCAGAGAGCTTTTTTAAGTCGTTGGTGACTCCTGACCGGCATCTGTCTCTTAAAGATCTGAACATTGGTTATGAATTGGCATAACAAAAGTTATACACCAAACATTCGGGATATAAATGGTTCCTATAAGTTAAACTTCAGATCAACCTGTTTAATTTAACAATTTAGTTGAATTTTGGTTTTGAAATGGTGATATCTGACAGCTAAACAACACTTCTAATATGTTAGTTTAGTATTTTATCAACAAAGAAATCTAGATTTGGTGAAGCTAACTACTGATCTCGTGCGAGTAACTAACAATTTATTGTTTACAAAGTGCAAACCCGAGTTCGTCTTCTTTGTGATTTATAAAGACTGGTTTGGGCACATACTGACGGGAGGCTAGGCTACTGCTTTCTGTATACCAAACAAATCGGCGAAATAGACCCTTCCTAATCAGTGGAACGAATTGTGAAATGTACAAGTATACTTTATAATCTGTAATGGAATGATGCTTTATCGGTACCTTTAAAAAGTATTGCAAACTCTCCTGGGACATTCCATGCTTAAATATAAAAACGTGGGTATATTATAATTTGTTTAAAATTAGCTATAGTATTGTAAGTATTTATAAGAACACCCATTAAACTCTGATAATGTGAATTTATGAAAAGATTTTAAAAGTTTTTTTTCTAATTGCGGCTGTTTTGTAATAGACCCAGGAGGAAATTGGCTCTACACCATTGATGTTAAAGTCAAACATACCTTTTATATAAATATATATTTAGGTGTTGGAATAGGAATATGAAAACACATTCGATGGAGACAGTCGGTTTGACATTTTTTACAAAGTCACGACAAATCGGACTGCGAATGTTTATTGCATATATTATCCGGCGTTCAGACAATGCCTTGCACATTTCTCTTTCAGTTGTCCTATTAGATGTCAACCCTCTATGCCTACAACAATTACCAAACTGATAAACTGTTTAAATATTTATCTACCTAAAATTAATTAAAATATTTGATACTGGACGTAAGAAAAGAACTACAAGTTACTTCTATCAGTTTTCAGAGAGATTTTATTCTGAATTAATTATTTGCCAGCAATTAGATATCGGGTTCATCATTGCTAAGTGCTTTGATTTAATTTATTTTTGAATTTTTATTACTTGTATCTTGGTATAAACAGTAAGTCATCCTTAATTTTTAGTCAATTTATGGTCGCAACTGCTTTCATGGTATGGCTTTTTCTTACAATAAGCATTGTCACCGGAATTGGTATTTTCAATGCATTAAAAAACAAATATTTCAATACCGAAGGTAAAGGGATATAAAAACGATGCAAACTACTGAAATCAGGGGACAACTTGCAATCTTATTATATTTTTTAACACCCCGCGAAATAATTGTTCAGTAAGTAAATGGGTTAAACAAGTTAGGTTGTCCAAAACGTTAATACACTAGAACATTTGTTTCAAAAAACATAAGGAAAAATGAATTATTTTTAAACATATTTATCAAACAAGATTTCCCCTTCCAACAATCTTCGATCATTTCATGGGAAAATTATACGATACACGTGAATTTAATTTTCCAATTAAAATGCCGTTATTGAAGTATACACGGTCATGCATAATGATATCGACTTTCGCTAAATATTTTATGTATCTTGTTGATATTTATATCAGTAGAGGAAAGAACTACTTTCATAACCCTACAATAATTTGGCTTAATGAGTAGAAGAAGAATTAGAAGATGGATTTTCGCCTAAGATTATTCCTCTTAAGTATTGTTGCTTTGAAGACTTTAGGTAAGACTAACATAATATAATCCATTGTATTGCTTGAAGTATAGATGCTACATATACATGTTTTCGATTTTCAAATGTAACAAGTTTTAAATGCATACAAAATTTCATTCTTTTGTTTTTAAGTAATTATAAAAAAAAAATCCTATTTTGCACTCGAAGTTTTTTAGGCCAGCCTATTTATTAAAAAGTCCTCTCTTCCGTTGTTTCTGTTATAATGAAATTATCGTCCTCTTAGAGAAAACAGGTCCTTTTGTGGTGGAACAATATACAGTTGGTATTTTTGGTTGAAAAGAAAGATTATAGATGCCTGATTTCAAAACACTCTTTACTTTGAAGCTATCATTTTGCTTATTTAATTTTAGTTTCATTATAAAATTCAAAGGTTTAATTGAGAACGGTATTAATTACATTGTGTATCAAATTTTTGTTTCCACTGCAATTAAAATGGCATTGGATATGTCTTTACAACTGAGTACCTAGTAAGAATATTTGTGACGTCATTTTGATTTTGTACGTTTTCTACTAATCGGGAAATTGTTTAAAATAAACATTGAGAGAGTTTTTACTGCTAGAGAGGTTTCATATGCGAGAACAACCTGAAAAATCTTTTATCTCTATAAGTTTGAACCATGTACTTCCGAGAGAAAAACCCCGAAAACTCGTTATTTTAACTTTGTAGATTATCGGCATATATAAGTCAAAGGTACAGATTTTATTAAAATTATAAATCTGTTTTCTAAATTTTCATCAAATACAGAACAAAACAATTACAATTTACTGAACTTACTTTAACAGTTTCAGCAATGTATTTTTCATTTTTATTATTAATATACTGTATGAACGCGGACCGCAAAGAAGAAACTAAAAAACTCTTATAATTTGAATACTGCCGCTCGCTCATAACTACAGCAGTAAACAACATTATATGTTCTATGCATATCGCATACATTGAAATGTAGACTTTTATTCGCATAGTAAAACGGTCAGGTACAGGATAAATAATGTAAGTCTCACCACACGAATTTGAATAATAAAAATAAGAAATACATGTAGCTTTCACATTCTACGCCATTCAAAAATATTTGACTAATTCTTCCCCTTCATTCATATTAAAGTATACAATAATCTTATTGATAAAATACACCAAAAACATTATCAAAACAAAAACCGTTCTTATTTTATTGGTAGTAAGCCGTTTTGTTTGGTTTTCACTTCCTATAATATAACAGGTGTATAAAGACGTTTGTAGCGAAGTATTAATTAAGTTTGTTTGTCCTTTCGTTTTTCTGTCATGGCATGAGAAAGATTTTTTCTTCAATTTCTGAGTTTTGTTTTCTTCCTTTAAAAATGAATAACATCATTAGTTCAGAAACAATCAGACGAATTTCATAAAAACTGAGTCCTCCACAAAAGGGGTTTAGTTTCAAATTGTATGCAGCGTTGATGATTCCGAACAGAAATCGAAACGATGACTTTTTAATAAACAATTTCGTAATTTACCTGATTGGTGTGCCCTTTTTAAAAACTGAATTGTAAGAAGTATGTCACAGCAAATTAATTTAGTAAGTAAATGGAATAGACTGGTTCCCTTTCCTTTATCTGTTTGGCTCCAATAGACAAGCCTAGTAAACGGAATTTTGCTTCTTCCCCTGTTGTTTACAAAGTTCGTTTTAATGTTTTGTGTTATGTTTGTCTTTTCGTCTTTTCGGTCTTAGTTCGGAATTAACAAATAAGAATATAGCTAAGTGTTTTGAACTATTTTCGAACTGTCTTTTTTTTTCTTCTTCCAGTCATGGTGCTGTCTCTTTGTTTTTCTAATGGCCCTTTAGTACAAGTATCCTACCCACCTTGTTTTATCATATAATTTCCTATCTTACTTGAACTTGATTGGTTGATATATATTATTTTATAGGACTGGTAATTGAAAATACATTTACAACACCAAAGATTGCATACAAGAGTTTTGTTCACATCGCTGATTTTTTGCAGTACGTTGTTGATATCAACAAACATGGTCTTGATTTAAGTGGAATTACGACACTAACATTTACGGTAAAGGCGTGTCATGGTGTTAGAATTATTATGTCAAATTCTGACGATGGAGATTCCTCAAAGCCCATGTATAATTTTGAAATTGGTAGCAATAAAAATCAAAGGTCAGGTTTTCAAAGACGGAATGATGATTCACTTACACCGGCTAGTCAGAAAACCGTCTTTTACGACACCCCTGGCGCTTGTTCATGTGATGAATACCGACCATTTTGGATCAGTGTCAAAAACGGAGTTCTAATGATAGGAAAAGGACTTATCGTTGGTATAAATGTTATAGCTGAGTGGACCGACCCAAATCCTTTTATAGTAAGAAGCATAGGATTATTCACAAGTCAACACATTTTAGGAGAATGGAAGGTACAGATAGAAGGTAAAATTTGTTTCCTTTTCTTAATTTCTTAATCGCTTCAATACAAGCGTTATTGTTTATAAGATATCTAATCAAAATAAACTTTATAAAAGAATTTGTAATTCTTGATCTTTAAATTCAGTTGAGTATGAAAATCATTTTCTGACGGAATGTCTAGCATTCGAACAACAGCGACAAGTAATGTTAAAGGAGTAGGTCCGGTAAGGACCGATTTTTGCCTCAAATTTCAGGTTCATCTGACGAAAGATTTTGACCCCTTTTTAAACACTAAAGTGTCTATTTTATTTGAATTAATTAGTTTATGTGAAAGATTTTAACAGATTTAGTCATTAAAAACGATCCGATTCAAGCTCAAATATGAAAAATCTACCTAATATGCCGAAAAATGTCACTTTTCAGATGGTTTTTGGTAAAAATGAAAGTGGCCGCATCCGTGTTCATCCTCAACCTTTATATATGTTATGTATTATCATAAAATACAACTTACATTTCAATATTAAGGATGAACACGAATGCGGCCACTTTCGTTTTACACGAAAACCGTCTAGAATTTAACTAAAATGCTAGAATTATGAGGATTTCAGTAATTTAGCATGACTTAATGGTGCTAGTACCGGATATATGTGCATTGTATTGTCAAAAACAGCCCATTTTTATGTAGCAGAAGCATTCTACTGTCCAATAAATAACTAAAGGTTTACATTTTAACAATTTTGTAAAACTGCTATATTTTGGGGCCAAAAAGGGGTCTTACTGAACCTACTCCTTTTTCTTTAAAAATATATAATTACTCGAAATTCAGAAAAAAAATATATTTGGCTTCCGTCTTGTGAGTATGAAGAAATATGCAACATTGTGGCTTTTATTTGTTATGAATGTTTTACGATAAGAAAACGACTGCTATAGTTAAATCCATATTATCATAAGCATTATCATTATTGTTTTTTCTTGCTTTATCTATTTGTAATCGTTATATGTAACTTGCCCTTAAAGGGCCGATAATTTGTTTAATAAAGTATTGGTATTCGTCTTCGAGAGGCCTTAATTTAAGCGTTCTCTAGTAACGTTTGCAATATATTTTAGATCACAAAGCGCTTTTAAAGAGTCCTTTTTAGGTTTTCATAGTTGAATATTTTCACACTTTATTGAACTAATAAAATTGAGAATGGAAATGGGGAATGTGTCAAAGAGACAACAACCCGACCATAGAACAGACAACAGCAGAAGGTCATCAACAAGTCTTCAATGCAGCGAGAAATTTCCGCACCCGGAGGCGTCCTTCAGCTGGCCCCTGTCCGTTGTTTAGTGTCCAACGAAGTATAACAACTAATGTCCTAATCAAGATATGGAATTAAGAGATCCCCATTCAGGTTTTATTACATGGATAATGACATATAATCTAGAGAATGCAGCGAATATTAGCAAACGTACTATGTGAAGTATATATTCAACTTGAAGATTTTAACCATTTAATATTTAAAAAAACATAAACTATACGACTTGTAACCTTTTAATTATAATGACAAATTAGTTTTAACCGATGAAAATTCAGACTCACTTTTACACATCTTTTCACCGAGCTAGTCGAGATCACTTAACATATACGACCCTTGAATTTTTAATCTCAAACAAATGTGAAATAAATAAAATTAACAAATATATCAACAAATGTATTGAGCTCTCTCGTGATCGGTCGAACATATATTTGGAGTTTTTTTAAGGGTAAACTATATCCCAGTATTTTGCATATGTAACGCCATATATATGCATTTTAAAACCAAATCTGTATCGATCCAAGACTCGATATGGACATAACAGCATAAGCATCGGAACCTTGCTGGAGGTATTTCGGAAAAAGGAAAAGCCTCAACACGATGATATGATTTGTGTCCTTAATGGCAGTTTAGAAATTCTTGAGAAAGTACAGAATTTCGCCAAGTAGTTTTCTCTTCTGAGAAGTAGGGGCCTCGGTAGCCGAGTGGTTTAAGTAGTCCAGAAACTGTTTAACTCTGTCAACACTAAGGTTTTGAGTACGAATCTCGTACGTGCTAGGCGAATACGAATCTCGCACGTGCTAGGTGAGCCCCGACTCTGATCTTAATTGACTAGGATTGTCCGTGTTCCCGCCAAAATGTCATGAAATAGAAGTTCCTTCATAATATAAGTTTTAAGTGGAAGAAATATTCTGTAATATTAATTCCACTGGAACAAATATAACAGTGTCTGTTCCTAACGGAATATATAATATCGAATATTCGTTTCAACTGGAACAAATATTAGGATGCCTTTGTCAATAACAAAGTATCAAGGGGAAATTCTGTTAGGCGGAACACATATAAGTTGAAACATGGTTCAAAATTACCCGTTTTAACAACCTTATTATGTTTAAATTCACCAGATTGATTGATTTATGTTTAATGCCACTTTAAACACTCTGGTATTTCTAGGTGGTCACTTTTTAATGGGTGGAAGAAGTCGGACTGTCCAGAGAGAACCACCGACCTTCTGAATAACACATATTTCATGCAAGATTAATGAATAAACTGTACCAGTGCAAAGGTCTTACATATACAAAATCTTTGGTACAGTCTCAAAATTACTTTTGTAGACAAATCGAATCAACTGAATCTCTTAAAATGCGAAAGAATTTTTTTCATTTTATGTTACCACAGCACAACCCTGGGGTTCCAAATAAGGGGACGACCATGTGATATTCAAAAGGTATTAGGGGGATTGGTAAGAACTGAAAATATACCGCCAAGCGAAGCTAAACAATCATATGAATCATAAAAACATGATGTTGGTTGTTTTTTTTGGTCGATCAAAGAGGGGCGAATACCCACTACCCTCTTTTTAAATCGGCCACTGAATAAAGGTTAATCCCTTCTAAAAAATAACCTGTGTTTGATGCAGACAAGAGACTTGTGTCTTGTGATCAAATGTTGAATTATATAAGAAATATGTAATATCAAATTCAAGAAAAACATAATCTGACTAAAAAGCTTCGGATAAGTGGCTGTATGTATTTATTAGTTTAGGAGTGAACGCTTTACTGCTATTTCAACAAGAGAGCATTCGGCAGTAAGATTATTCATTCAATGCTTACGCATTCAAATATCCAAACATGTATTTGAATATGTTTTGCAGTTGTGAACAACCTTTACGATGGTAGTTTCTCCCGATGTACAACAGACTATAAAGCAGTCCTGGATATTTTATTCTCAAAGGAAAAAACGTCATTGTTGCAATGTGCTGCCCTGTGTGATAAGCTACTCGCATGTATTGGATTCAACTATCATAATCAAAGGTAGGTTTTGTTCTTCTTCATTGTCGTTCCTCCAAATTATCTGAACAATTAAAAAAGAATACTGAAGTTAGGTTCTTTAGACAGACTTATCGCTAGCAATACCAAAATTCAAAACAGTGGTGACATAAGCCACACTTATTTACTTTGAAGAGAGCGGAGGATACGACACGAAAGAAAACGCTGAATGGGGTTTGTGTAGATACATGATATACGCTTTGAGTTTCCTGATAATATTGTGAATAGGAAGTAGTATACAGATGACAATTTCCGCTACTGCTGCCACTTGTTTACTTTTGTTACATTTTCTTAGCTTAACTATTGTGGGTTCTTTATTAATCGCTAGGTACATTGCTTGTTAATGGATATAGCCGAATGACTCATTTTAATGTTACATCAAAATACACATTTGCCGACGGACTTTAAAATCGCAACACACGTTTTGGTGACTTATTTTTACCAATTCATGATTGATCCTCATATACTACTATTCACGATTACAATACTTCTTTCTGTTTAGAAAAATTCAAGACCTGACTTACCTAAGATTATTGGACATTATAGATTATTGAAGTCGCTCGAATTTCTTAAATTAACATTTGAAACCCATAAATGATTTTTTAAAGTTTTTGTTTCTTCGTGAAACAATTCTTTCAATCCATACCCACACTTAAATCAGTAAACAAATGTTGCATTTCCATATTGCCGAGACAGAGTAATGAAAATCTAAATCAGGTCATAAGTATATTGCAAGTAGAAATACGTGAACGTGATGTTGATAGACAATTTCATGTCAGAAACTCCTCTTACTGTCCTTACATTAACGGTACAGGCAAACGGGATTTATTGATGACTTCCTTCCCATGACCAGATTGATATGAAATGACAACGCCACGTCAATAAAGTTTGATAACGCAACGTTACTTGCTAGACATGTTTACGGCGACAACGTCAACTGCTAAATAAGTCGTCGAATGCTATGGCAGACGGATTAACGCCATAAATGTTTCTAACATACTGAAATACCAAAAAATATCTTGCATAGGAATATTTAAAGCCCTAAAGTTTCAACTGCTTTGTTGACAAAAAATACCATAATGGATCGGACAGACGCCAAATCGGAAGGTACAAACAGAACTCAAAACATGCCCAACACAACTGGTTTACCTTTTTGTCAATCAATTGATGGTTGGTTAGAGGAGGTCACTTAAAAGTGTGTATGTCGCATTTGTGAAAACTACAAAATGAAATAGCCACGAAACACACAAATTTTCCTAAATCTACGTAAATTGGTACAAGCGAAAATAAATAAATCCACATAATTAATATGAAAAAGTTACTTTTTTGACATATTGCCACTGTCATCCAGGAAGGCCTTAATGGGGTTAACAGAAAAAAGATAAAGAAAAAAAAGGGGAAAAAATAAAAGTTGAGATTAATGAAATGCTAAATATAAAGAATAAAGAAAAATGAGCAAACATGATAGTAGTAATAAAGAAAAGAGAAAAATAGGCAAAGATGATAGCAGTAACAAAGAATAGAGAACAATAGACAAACATGATAAAACCAACAAAGAATACAGAAATATTGGCTAAAAATGATGATCTTAATAAGAAATTGGGAGAAATGGCATAAAAATTAAATAATACAGAAAAGAAGTAGCCTTTCCCCATCCAGACACTCATGATGCATATTGAAACAGCAGATGATTAAAGTCTTTTATATCTAGAAAAAAAAAACACATCAGTAAACATAATTTATTTTGATGAAAACACCGTTAAAAATGTATCTACTAAAAACGCGTCTGAATTTCAAATAAAAGAGAAAGACACATCTTTGACATATTGTGGAATATCCTTTACGTCATTTCCGTTTTGGAAGAAACGATTACTAGTATTATCCAAGAAGATATTTTAAAGAAAGATTTAAGACTTAACGCTAAATTATATAAAAAAAAATACTTCTTCAAGAATAATTATGATTTAATGTATTTGTTTCAGCTGTAAACTAGTAGAATTAAGCCCTGGTGTTGTAACACAGATCCCAAAGAATCAAGAAGACGGTTGGAAATTTTATTCAAAATGTTACAGATACAATGGTGCATGTCTTTGGTGTTACTTCTGATGGTGTTCGTCTTCATCTAAGAGTTTGGTGTTACTTCTGATAAATGGATGTTACTTTATTCGAGTATGTGTTACTTCAGTCGACTTGATGTCACTTCTGAATGATGAATGTTACTTCTGACGGGCTGGTGCTACTTCTGGAGACTGAGTGTTTGACTTACTATTTTTTTTTTGATTAAATGTTACTTCTGGTCGTGTGGTGTTACTTTTGTTTATTGAACCATTGAAGTAACAAACTTCCAGTGTTGAACAGTGTCAACGAAAATGTTCAGTGAACGGTGCGTTTCTAATTAGACCTGAAAAAATGGTTTGATGGCGTAAACATTATTTCCCATATATAGATATCTATTATATATATTCCAAATTATCAAAACAGGTATCACCCACATCACAGTTCACTTTCTAAAGGTGGTATAAGTTGCCAAAGAGAGAAAAAAGTAGTCGTACTAGAATATCTCAAGCCTTTCAACACTGATGTTGTGAGTTCGACTTCCGCACGTGGCAGATGGGCTTACGCTAATTTGAATTGACTAGGATTGTCAGTTTTCCTGTTGAAGGTATGTGGTTCTTTCTGTGCACTAATAACAAATAACCGCTAAGAAATAGCACAATAATACTAAAAGTGGCGTTGAACACCAATCAAACAATCAATCTCTTCGAAATGATCTTCGTTTTTGATTTTGTTTTCTAACTGTTTTGATTAAAGCCCCACTGATAAATTTGATGTAGACAAAACTAACGTCAACGTACTAAAAGAGGGACGTTAGATACTAGAGGGACAGTCAAATTATCTAAATTACAAAACTATTTTTGATTCATACCAAACTTCTAGACAACCGATTGATTGATTGGTGTATTTTCGTTTTCTTAACGTCTAGTGGCCAATTATTCATCCTGTTTCAAGACTAGAACAAGTTAACAATGAATTGGTAGGAGATGTCATGTAGGTCGACCGAACTGAAAATGTTGGGATAGGGAAGACATATTGTATTCCTTGCAATAGGCAACATACAGAATTCTTCGAGATGTTGGATAGGTTCTGTAACATGCAGAGACCGTGACACTAAAATAGAACTTACACAAAGTTGAGCGATTATTTGATTGCTGCCAGGTTGTAAATATTTCAAGCATATTAAGAACGAGAAACATTTTACAATTAATACCATAGTTATGCTCTTCAAGAAATGTCGAACTTGATCAAGAGCAAGACATGTTGACTGTTAGTTAGAAATTAGGGCAGTAGACGATTACAGAAATCGGGCCTTTTGCAGAAGGTCACATACGGACCCCTTAAAGAGTTGTTACAAGGGTTCGTTAGCGTGTTCAATCCTACACAAGGCATCGAACTTCACGTCCCCATTCCTGCTTATTATATATCCTGTACAACCAAATAAATCTCCCACTTTAGCCAGTGATTTATTGCCGGACAGAAGCAGTTCGTGGTTTAACATATCTTTTAACCCCAGTCAACCTTTCGTGTAAATAGAACGTTAGTAGCTTCAACTTGTACATTTACCCACGATGCAACGCAATAGTTCAGACGGTCCGTTTAGAACCTATCAATAACCGAAACAGATGTCGGAAAAATTGAATTTTTACGTCGTTCAAAAACGGAGTAGATGCGAAGGGAGACAACACTAATAACATGAAAAGTAGAAATTAAATCATAAACCGATGACAATCAGGAAAGCCGGTCCAACGAATTACAGAAAAGAGCGACAATTTACAGAAAATAACAGAAATGACCGAAAAGGAACAAAAAGTACATAAATGAACAGAAAAGGACCCGAAAAGAGCATATATATATTAATTTCGTATTTATATACACACGAAATTTTGATATTGTTAAAATGTCTCGTAATAAATGAACGCATGTAGAACTCTAACTTGGATTGCACATTTTTCAGTGACACAAAATTAAAAAAAAGACAGTATAACTTGTTTTTAGAAAAAAGAAAGAAAAAAATACACTAGTATGTACAATTAATCATTCGCATACTGTACAATATAAATAACAGCTGTTATACACCATACAACAAAATGTTCCTTTTTATGAACACATGAAAGACTTTTATTCGCATAGTATCAAAATACAATAACTATTTTAATAAAATAATGTTGTTGTTTTTAAATATAACTAGATATAAGCGATCCTAAGTCTTTGAATTAAAGAAAAATTAAGGAATAGACAACCTGGGACCAATGCGACAAATTGTCATTAAATAAATAAATAAATAAATAAATAAATAAATAAATAAACTATAAACTTGTTTTTTGACTATTTAAAAGTATTATAGATTTGAAGGAAATGTTATCGGAAATAGATCAGCAATATACAATCAACAAATAAGTTGGGATAAGTTAATTTGAAATCAACGCCTTAACATTAATTGTCCTTAAATAATGATTTTTCTTCCTTTTCTGCGTATTTTGTTTTATTTTAAGAACAGTACTAGTGTAGACACAGATAAGTGTGGATAGTATATTTGGATGTTTGACAGTGTTTTCTGAAAAAAAGAGTTCTCTATTTTTCCCATAGGGTTCTATGTTAAACATGTTAAACTGTGTTGCATAGTGACAGCCAACCTTTACCAAACACTGTTAGCAGTGTCGTTTATTTAATATTTAGATTTAATGTTCAAGACTGTCATAGAGGAGACACTAATTGCATGGTTTACAAATGGTTCTGATAAAATATGTTCCACAACTAAGTTTTTGGGCAATGACAGGAAAAAAACCTTATATTTATAAAGCTTCTTCTGTTGATATCATGAAAATTGTTGATAAAAGACAACGTAATAATAGGTCTAATGGCAAACGTATCAATCGAAATCAACGAATTAAGTATCGTATAAATTAAACACTTGATGATCTCCTATCTATTTTTAAAATACAATGGTAGACATCGATTGTTATGTTAACAGGATCAATTACCAATTAGTTAATTACATGATTATTTTCAAGGAGTGTGACACAATCTCGATCTTCAGCCCACTCTATGAATATTCGCGTAGAATTACTTATCGAGTATATTTAATGACTCTACCATTCAAAACTTTATACCTCCCTATTTTAATAACACTTAAACAACTATTATTTCGTAAACATACAACATTCCAGCATAAATTTAATCAGTAACATCAGACGTCAATGTAGAAATCAATACTCCTCTAACTTGAAACTGTGAATCGTCGAATTTTAGATGTGATCCTTATGGCCATGTAATGATGGGGGACCTCAATACCCTACAAGACAGAGGTTAAACACTTTTTGAAAAAAGGACTAAAATTTCGGCCTCCATCTAAAATAGATTGGAAACAGTGTCGTCAGGTCACAAAAGACGCTTTCTCATCGTGTTGTAAAAATTGGTGTGAACGGGAAAAATCTGATAAAAATCTCTTGATTCTTATTTAAATAAATGTATGCATGTTGTGGATATTCGAATATCACAATTTGAAAATAATTCAGAAATGAATAAAAGAGAACATAATACGCCTATTTATAGAATAAGAAATAAACTTCGAGAACTTTCAAAGCGGTGTCTGTTTGTACCGGCCGACAAAACAGCCAACAATGTGGTGGTGGTATGCCATAAATACTTCACGTCCGTTCCTAAGAATGAAATTTTAAATTCATCTACATTCAAGTCCGTTCGCTCCACAGATAGTCATAGAGTAAACAAACATATCATAACCAAATCACAGCTTAAAGACTCTTCTGAACATTTGAAGGTCCCTACTTTGTATTGGTAACCTAAACTACACAAACAAAAACAGAAAATATCGTTTCATCTCGAACTCTAGTAAGTGGTCTACGACTAATCGTTCAGTGCTTTTAACTAGTTTCTTAACTGCTATCAAAGAACTATCAACTTTTGTAATAAAATATATGAAAATAATGGAAATAACTATTCTTGGAGTGTAAAAAAATCTTTTGATGTTTTAGATAAATTACGTGCTCTGCATGTTCCTTTTGATTCTGATGACAGTTTTGACTTTTCAACTCTTTACACTACACTTCCACACAATCTTATCAAACAAAAGTTTTCCTATTTAATCAAATGGTCGGTTGTTAAATCTGAATGCAAATATATTTGCTGCAACTCATTTAAAGCCTTCTTCTCTCATGAGAACGGTATATATGCTAGATATACTTACTGGAGGTGTAATGAGATGATTGAAGCTGTTAATTTTCTCCTTGATACTATTTGTGTACGTTTCTACAACAAAGTTTATCGACAGATAGTAGGTATTCATATGGGCACTAATTGCTCTCCTTTAATAGCAGACTTGTTCTTGTACTGTTATGAATCACAGTTTATGACAAAACTCAGTAAAGACCCGACGTAATTGCATTTAATTGATAGATTCAACAACACTTACCGTTATCTTGATTTTTTTTTTCGTTAAATAATCAAGAATTTTTTTAAATATACTGCCGAAATTTACCCAAAGAAACTTACTTTAAATAAATCAAATATAAACGGTAATAACTGTCCTTTTCTAGATTAAGATACTTCAGTTTTACACGGGAAACTCCACATTAAGGGGGTACACAAAACCTAAGAAAGAGAACTCTAACTCATGTTCTGTTTCATTGCAGCGTTGAAAATCACATGCAATATGTAAGAACTTAAAAGATCCTGATCAGAATGTTCTCTTTGTTAATGGAGCAGATGTACACCTATTGTTATTCATTTAATCTTTTAATCCATTTTTAGTTACACATTTTCCATAAATGAATCCTCAAAGAGACAAAATAGGAAAATTTCAAAGTAAAATAAATTTACAAAAGAAAACCAGGAGGTCAGATTTTTTCAAAGAGGCAAATAAAGGGAAACAGACAGGACCATAACTGTTTTCGTTTTTTGACCCAGGCCTTACATATAATATAATAAAGTATAAAGTATAAAAAGTAAAAAGCCTGACAATAAAATTATAACCAAATAAATAAATAAACCAAGGACAATTATGTTTCTTTTCGTACCAAATTGATTAAAATCAAACCAGAATTGTCTCCATGATGATTTTTTGGGGAAAACCGCTGTTTTAAATGAAATACACTTCATAGTTTGTAAAATTGTAGGTTACGAATAAGTTATACATGACATGTGTATTAGTGTGTTGAAAAAACGCTGGCAATTGAAAATTTTAGGACATGTATGATTTATATTCATTTAAAAAGTCAGAAGATATCAAGGGGATAACCAACCAGTAGTGCATCATTTACAAGTCAAGGAACAAAGACAACAACAAGAAAAAAAAAACCATCAGATTCAGTCCACGAAACATTACACTATATCATTCAACTCTCTGTTTTCGACCTATATCCTGACAGGTGTCTTCTATTCCGTCCGCAATTTTTGGGGAAAGTAAATTCTAAATTTAGAACCATGGTTGAAACTGAAACTACACATGTATGATCAAAATAGAACATGTGAGTTTTGCTTTATCAAATTCTTATTTCGAAGGGATAGCGAAATTTGTTTTCCTTTGTTGTGCTTTTGTGTATCTTACCGAATTAGTGAATGCAATTTTATAAATTGAAAAAAAAAGATGTGGTATGATTGCCAATGAGACAACTCTCCACAAGAGACCAAATGACACAGCAATTAACAGCTATAGGTCACTGTATGGCCTTCAACAATGAGCAAAGCCTATACCCCATAGTCAGGTATAAAAGGCCCTAAAATCTTAAATGTAAAACAATTCAAACGAGAAAACTAACGGCCTAGTTTATGTACAAAACAAATGAACGAAAAACAAATATGTAAAACAGCAACAAACGACAACCACTCAATTAAAGGCTACTGACTTGGGACAGGCACATACGTACAGAACGTGGCGTACTCAGTTACTGACAGCTAGCTCAAAGCCAATAACAACTAATAAAAAAATCATGCATCTAAGACTCCATAATCAATCAGTACACATCCAACATGCAATGGATTTAGTGTAAAGACGTCATAAACAAAGTTTTCTTCTCAAGTCTCAATTCAAGATTATGACTGAATAGAGTATAAGGGGCCAAAAAAAAATAATGTGACACTTGTAACTGCAGTTTAATATTTCGTGGAATGAGAGGTGAAATGAGTTAAGACTCTCGCATTTTGACCGCATTTTTAAGACTGATTTGCTTTAAACTAAAAACAAGTTGTATCTAATTTTCATAACCTCATCAGAAATATTATCAAATTACATGTTTAACGAACTTAATGCTTATACATAAGGATCTTGCACGTTCAGTTCTTATTTATCACCTAGTTCGGATTTTCAGGAGCCGTGGTTCTTTGCACCAATGGATTCGTCGTTCATTTTTGAATCGTTTATCTTTTCTTTTTAGATCTGTAGACCAACAAAATTGAAAATCTTGTTAATGTAAAATATGTGCCGATTTGAAGAATTTCCCTATGTATCCTATGTATTTTTGGCGTCTCATGCTGTTAATTTCAACAGCTCGTATCTCAAAAACGAAAAACGGTTGCTCCCTTTTTTAATTTTATTATCTCGTGTACTTTTACTTTTCCATATGTGAAATTAAAAAAAAAACATTCTGTAGAGTAGTTAAGTATGTACACTTCGCCTCAATAGAAACTATACCTTTTTTGATTTTTTTATGTAACTACATGTCCTTTATGTATTCCGTGTGCATGGAATTTGTTGATTATCTTAATGTGTGTCTTTATTGTTGTCGATAAGAGCTTGTGTAATATGTATTTGTTAACTAAATATTGACTCTAAAAAAACTTTGAATTCAACTCATAACAAGCCAAAAATCTCAGGCCTAGGTCAAATGACAAAAGTCATGGCCTGCTCAAGTGTTTCTTGCCAAACATACAGTTTTCGTCCTCGGGGTCAAAGTTCAAGGTCACATGAAGGTCAAAACTTTAAGGGGCACAACACCTCATGATGATACATCCACATGCCAAAGGTGTAAGGTATAGGTCAAAAGACAAAGAAGTTATTGCCTGGTTGTGTTTCTTGCAAAGAAATTCAGTAAGTTGGTCAAATTTGAAGGTCTCATGAAGTTCATCGAGATAAAAAGACACTTAATCTTATGACTATACATCCACATGCCAAATATCTAAGGCCTAGATCAAAAGACAAAAACGTTATGGCCCATATGTACTATTAGAACGGAAATTGCTCTAATTTATTGAGGGTTGGGGTATATTTTAACCTTAAATTGAAAACAATCTGACGGTTAAATTGTTATAAATTTTTGCGAGAATAACAGAATGATATAGTACTACAAATGGTTAGTTTTTCCAATCAGTCATTTGTTTTTTTAATTTTTACATGATGTTCAGCTAGGCCTTACTCATCAATGAGTTAAAAACAAGAAAAAATAAACGACAGGTTTTTTTTGGGGTATAGTGTTGGGTATTCCCTTTAAATTAACGATAAAAGCGACGAATTTTCGTTCCCTATTGTTAATTTTCAAGTTTTAGATGGGGATGTTCCTTTGGCACCATCTTACGGTGTTTATATATCACAACTCGTTCGATATGCCCGTGTCGTTTGTGACGTTTTAGACTTTAATAGACGTAGTCTATGTATTGCTGGTAAATTATTAGGTCAGGGATTTCGTTACCACAAATTACCTAAAACTTTTATTTAATTCTTCCATAGATATAAATATTAGGTTTTGAAGTTTGGTTGTACATCTAGAAAACTTTTTTTCAAACGGTATTGCACATCATACTTTTGACGTGCCCGGAAATTTAGAAACGATCCTGGTAAACTTATCGATCCTTTAAATAAACTTATTCTAAAAGGTTACCCATTCAACACTGTAATTAGATCTTTGCATTTTTATTTGTTTTTATTTGTATTAATACTGATTTTGTTATCAGTAAATTAAAAGCAAACTAAATATTATTGTTATATACATATGCACATTCATGGCTCTACAATCTATCGATACCTGTGTCTTGGCATTGCACAAGGTCATGTTTTTCTCTGACTGTTTATGACGTCTTAAAACTAAATCCATTGGATGTTGGATGTGTACTGAATGATAATTTAGTCTTAAATCCATGATTTTTTTTATTAAGTTGTTATTGGCTTTGAACTAGCTGTCAGTAACTTAGAGTACTCTGTCTTTTTGTTGTTGGGATGTACAAGTAACCGGCCACGTCCACTCTGTGTTTTTGTTAGATGTATTTCTATTTGTATCAGTCTGAGGAGTTAAGCCTTTTTCAACTAGTTTTTATAGTTTGTTCTTTTGTTGAACTGTTACACCACAGTCCCATGTTAGGGGAGAGTTCAGCGCTCACAAACATGTTTAATCCCGCCATATTGTATATATGTGCCTGGCCCAAGTCTGGAGCCTGTAGTTTAGTGGTTGTCGTTTGTTCATGTCTATAATTGACATTGCACAAGGTCATGTATTTCTCTGATTGTTAATGACGTCCTTTCACTAAATCCTTTGGAAGTGTGATGTGTACTGATTGATATTTAAGTCTTAGACACATGTTTTTTTTATCAGTTGTTATTGACTTTGAACTAGCTTTCAGTAACTGAGAGTACTCTTAGATCTGTACTTTGTGTCTGTGTTTTGTAATTTTTTTTTTAATGTGCTTTGTATCGATCTGATGAGATAAGACTTTTTTTAACTTTCATTTAAAGGATGCAGACATTACTAACAACTACTGATCGAACCCAATCCCTGAGGCATCTGTGTTAAACAAAGAGCAGTTTACTGTTACGACAACTAAATTTGATATATTTTAATAAAAGTCGAATCAATTGATTCAAAAATTATAAAAAAAAGTGGGCAAAAACATCAGCAAAAAAATGTTTGTATAGAAGAAACTCAAATTTGATCTGTAACTTTTATGATATAGCTGAGTATAAATGTGCGGAAAATAAGATTTTCATCCAATGTTACATTTTTAAAGATCCACAACTTAACTCAGCAATAAGGTAAACATGGGTGCAGTTCTAACCTGTACACAAGTTAACTTAAAGCAGTCCTTACGACTGCTCTATAGGTTAACTTGGGAACATTTAGTAGACATGTAATTTAACTTTATCCCTAGCAGATAAGACCTCATGTCTGCTTTCTTAGGACCGCTGCAGACCAGTCCTGAGGACAAGTTTGTAAGAGCACACCTGTTCCCAGGGCAGGTCAGCTTGACTTGACCACACCTGTAGACAGGTCTGATTGACCAGACCAGACTTGTGGACAGGTCTGCTTGACCAGACCAGACCTGTGGGCAAGACTGGTTGACCAGACCAGACCGGTGGACAGGTCTGCCCTACTGTACCAGACCAGACCTGTGGACAGGTCTAATTGACCTGACAAGACCTGGGGAGAAGTTTGCTATTTAACAGATTTTACTGGTGGCATAGTTGGTATTTGTTTTTACATAAAAAAGACAAAGATCGTATGATTTTCACTGATTGGAAGTCGATACTCATAGGACTTCATCAGTCAAAGCAGTCCTCTTCACAGTTAACTTAGGATCAAGTTAACGTTATCTTAGAGGAGCACACCAGACCAAAGTTAACTTTGGATCATGTTAACTTTATCCTGTACCAAATCAAATTTAACTTTTATAAGAACAGGTCTGTTTGACTTTTGATAGCAGACCTGGTCATAAGTTAACTTGTGTGTAGGACTGCTTGTGGCAAAGTTATCCTCGTCTAAAGTTAACTTCAATACTGGCCATGGACCTGTCATGAAGTTAACTTTTCTAGCAACCATTAAACAGTCCTAGGACCAAGTCTGCTATTTAAGTTAACACAAAGCTGTCCTAGGACAGGTCACAGCAGTCATAAAACCTGTCCCAAGTTAACTTGAACCATTCATAACGTCTGCTTATTAAGTTAACTAGCTGTACAGGTTAGGACTGCACCCATCTGTGTATTTTGATTAAGGCGGAAATTTGTTATTGGAATCCAAATGTTTCATTTTTGATGAATGCAACGAAATATTCATGTGGAGCATAGTATTTTCGAACGAGGATTAAAACGAAGGTTCCGTAATATCATTTCAGGTGTCGATTACAAAACTATACATAATTGATGATATTTTGCAAGAAACGAGTTAACTTTCCTGTAATCTAACGTCATGTCAAAATAAAACCTTATAAAATCTATTACGACTGAACTGAGCTGGAGATATTAGACAGCACTACCACATGTAAACTTCATATGAATTTGTGCGCACAATATATGTAGCGCACAATATATTAATTTAAGCCCACACTATTTTAATATCGAGCACACAAAATACTAATGAGTGCGCACTTTATATTATAATAAGCGCACAAAATATATATTGAGCCAATGCAATATATATTGAGCGCACAAAATAGTATATTTTTGCACGAAATATATTTTGTGTCTGTTTATTCCACTTACAGGCCTTCGTAAAAACCAGTCTACCTAGTATATAGCAGATACTTTCATCTTCCATTTATATCAGTGAGAAATTAAAACCTCATCAATCAACGAAACGAGTAAAAAACAACTTTTATATTCTTAACCTGGTACAAGCATTTTCCGAAGAAATTAGTGGGTTATACCTGGTCTTATTGATTGCTAAACCTCAAACTGCGTTATATATTGACAACATTGCGTGAGCAACCCAAACTGACATTCAAAGTTGATGCTCAACCGGTCAACGTATTAATACATCTTTTGACTGAAACTCATTATAAATTACAATCTATTTGAATTTGATAGGAAATTATAAAAAAAAAAAATAGGTACGGAAATTGGCGACAGTCCCTTAACCGGAAATATGTGGCATACTTATGTTTGAAATAATGAATCAAATAGCTTCTGCATTTCAACATAAAGACGTAATATCATGGCATATACAGGGACGATGGATTTATAATATATAATTTAACATCAGATGAAATTAAAGATTTTTTTCGTCTGTCAAATAATTACAATCCCTTCCTGAAGTTTAAGATTTTTTTTGTCTGGCAAATAATAACAATCCATTCCTGAGGGTTAACCATGAAGTGTCAAACTATTCATAGATGTTATTGTAACTAAAGGTCAAATATTTACAATATATGGCATGCTTGACATTAAAATACATTTTAAAGAAGCACAATGTATATATCTGCATCGAAATTGATGTAACTAACAGCATGTATTCCGAGAATTTATTAAAGGTGAAGCAAAACGGTAGATAAGAAACAGCAAGTGACCATAACAAATTAATACAATTCTAACAAATTTTAGATAGGGGTTACTACGACAACGTCCAATCTAATTAAAGTAAAATATTCGCACTCACTCATTTATGCTTGGTCGCTGCTTCAGAAAAAGGTTGTGACCTTATTAAAATTTTGAACTCTGACTCGAACTCTAATGGGATCTTGTTAGATCTCCCATGCAGCAACCAGGCATAAAAAAAATTGAGCGAGTGCGGAGATTTTATTTTAATTAGATTGAATAACGTCAAAATATAGGAAACTTGTATTACATATGCTTTATTTATTGATCCTATTAAAAAATTGCTGCACAGACACTTTAAGGAAAAAGAATATAGTCATTTAGTGTAAATAACTAAATATAACTATAAATACTTAAAAAGATATCATAAAATATTAGCATTTATTGCAGTTTGACGACAAATGTGGTCAAGTGTTTAATGTTAACCACTAGTTATGTATAACAAACACAAAAGTCTAGGAAACATGCTTACTACACTAGTAGCACGATTTCAGTCTGAAACGGTAATTTTGGTCTGATCGTATCTTAATTGACTGGATTTACCGCTAGAGGAAAACGTCAAGACTTGTCAGATCGTTAAGTCTCCGTTCGGATCGATAGTCTCATTAGGTAAATTAGTCCGTTAAGGCATGTCAAGATATTTAAGACTGTATCTTCTAGCGAGCTGTTTGGATCCGTTAAGACCGTGTCAGACCAAAACAGACCATGGATACAAACTGACGTCAAGATGTTGTCAGACCGTGTCCAGTCGTGTTCAGATTTTAATAATTTGGACACAAAACGAGTGAAACTTTCCCATTATTTATCAGGGGTTGCTCCCCTTTCAAGAATAAAATAAAACTGTGAAAGAAGACGATTTTTTAACTGAAAGTCTACCACGTCCCCTTAATCATGTTATTTAAATAAAACAAATATTCAATTTGAATTCTAACTTCTTCCTATTTAATTATTTAACATTGTTTTATAATTATATAAATAAAAAAGGAGCTCAAAGTCATACTGCTGCACAAATCGCCGCGAATTGACTAAAAAAAAATCAACAGATTGCCGAAATAATATTTATTTATTGAATATAAGCACCTGAACCTTTATATTTAATGGTTTACAAGTGATTGCAATACGTTTTATATGCAATTACAGACTGTCGTACGTGGTGAAGAATTTGTCATTCATTTTTACACCCTTATCTAATAATAACGGATGTCGGCCGTGAACACTTGAAAACGTGATCTTAATATGTTAAATTAAATTTAAGATGTAAATATTTTTAAATATTGTAAATGAAAGCATTATCGTTTATCTTTTTATGTTACCTATATAAATTGCATTTGAGTAAATTTGAGGCAGGGAAAAATATATATATATATCTCTGTCTTTTGTCGTTTTCCGTTTATTGTCATGACATATTGTCCGTTTATTTTTGCCAGACTCATGCGTTTGACTTTCCATCTTTATTTTTTAATGTGTCTATAATTCGAGAGCCTTTTGTAAAAAAAAATTACATACCAGAAGCCTTCGTTAAAAAATAAAGTTTGAATATTATAGCAGAAAAAGGCTTATAAATTCATTTAAATTTATATTTGAAATAGGATAAATACTCAAGAAAATAATTATACGTCAGACACTGTACCTAAAGTACATTTAAAGACCAGGTTACATATATATTACATGCATACAGCATAATAAAGCTGGTTTAATTTGAATGACTATCCATTAGGGACATTTTTCGACGATAATTAATCAAATCTGACAAGTTTTATTAAAAACGGAAAATAATTTTTCGCCCGTAAACGATTTAACGTTACCGTACCCTCTTTATTTTTGTTGCATTCATGTCGCATGTGTGTCGGCAGTGTCAGCGCTTCTAATAGCAAACTTATTTTACACAAAATCGTTGACATGGTAGAAGGAAACTATAGTACAATATAAGCTGAGCTGGAAATTGCAATTGGTGAGTAGAAATGAATCATAAATAATATTTTAATACATGTCTATCAGAATAATCATTGATCATGGATCATCATCCAAGAGTTTGAAGGAAAAATGTTCACATTTGTTACATTTGTGCATACAGATATGAATCGACGTTCCAATACTCCACACTCTTGCATAGTAGCCTGTTCAAAGGCAAAGTAAGAATTTGGGCTTGTTAAAACAGTGTTCCTGTGATTGGACCCCCCCTTTTTTTAATGTTTTTTGGAAGATCAATGCATGATTTGAAAAGTTACATATAAACTAGTATAGTTTAAACCCCCTTTTAAAAATGGCTGGATCCACCCCTGTTTATTGCCTAACATGTGGGGTATTCACAATGGTTTGGTTGTGCAGGATGGCCTATTACAATAGTTACAAGACCTAAACCCCTGATCGAGTAAACCTACATATTGTATATTAATGTATTGATAACTGTCACGTCCTAAATTTGCATGAAATATTTGTCACTTTTTTTTATTAACCAATAACCAACCAATCTTCACATGTTACGATGTAGTCCGAGACAAGCTTGTCTGGCAAAACAGCCGTTTGGATGTCAGAGTAATCTCGGACTAGTTACGACGATGATATACCTATTTATATAGCTACTGGTGGGTGATGTACAATAATTATAATTTGTCACATATGTGTTATTAATACCTACAACATGTTCAAGGCTTGGGTTTGTATATATGCAATAACCTCAAAATTGCCCGGGGCAAAAAAAGAGTATATTGATATTGTGCCCTGACATGCCTGATTCCAAATGACGAGAAGGCATTGCGTCCTTAACAACAATTTTAAACACTTTTCATCTTTTGTGATAAGAATTTTAAGATTTTACCAGATATGATTCATTATTTTGTAGAACTTAAATATGTTATAACAGAAGAAAAAGAAATTATGTTGAAATTTTTATTTTTATCTTTTGTATATTATTCACTGTCATGACTGTCATGACTAAATAAAAATTAGATCCCACGCATGCGCGGCATAGTTAAATAAGTGCCCGACACGTTATTATCAGTATGTTGATGGATTATAAAGAAGAAGAAGAAGAATCTTATAAATACTATTTGCTTTGTCACCATGTCACGTTGGTAGTAATATTCAACAAATTCTATTTCAAAATAAAAAAGTATTATAAATTGATCACAACAAGTATAGTGCTATAGCCTCTATTAGACAGTAACCCTTCAATGAAGTATACACCTAAGAAAACATTGATGTAAAAAGAGAGAACATTTTGTTTTAGAAATAGAACCTCAAAAAAGGGTTTTATTCTTCTTCTCATAAGGGACTTATCAATTAAATTGTATAAGTCATAAATTCATTTCTTTACATCATTAAACTTTGTTGTCAAGCAAATTATGATTGCTAGTTTTTCTTGTAGATGAATACAAGTTTATATATAATAAATACTTTATTCTTAATGTATATTTTTTCTTGTAGATAAGATATCACATTGGTTTGAGCATGATTCCCAGCCAGATTATGAAACGGCATATATCATGTATATCAATGCATATATATAGGAAATATATAGTGTCACTAAGTTACTCTCATATGGTACCTCATTTGTACCTGTAGCTATAAATTGTGAAATGGTGGATTCATTCATAATTTTGTGTTACTTATTGGTTTGGAAATAACGTCGATAGAGCTAACAGCATTATGTCATGATGTACAGTTGATGGGATGATCTGATTGGACAAAAAGAAAATTGTGAATTGAACAAATAGCAAACTTACAATTCATAGAAAAAAATGGAGGAAATACAATGTACTACATTACTTGGTGACAGAGCATACCTTTGATATATATATATATATATATATATATATATATATATATATATATATATATATATATATAGAGTCTATAAGAATCTACCAACCAGTAAACTTAATAGGTATTGGATCATCAAAATTGACAATACTACACAAACAGGAAAAATTATATGAGTCTGAAAGATTGTGTAACAATACCGATAAATAGATGGAAAACAAAACACTAAAAAGTGTTGGATATCATTGCACAAAGATGGAAAAACTGAACAGATGATATAAATTATACAATAATTGCAAATATTTCGGCTCAACAAATGGCCTTCTTCGGTGACAAAAGTTTTAACAATAATGAGATATAATGTATAAGGTGTAAACATAGATCACTAATAATACAGGTAAGTTTTGGTCGATTGGTTTTAATCCAAAATCCTGAATATAATAATATAAACACTAGACTGTAAACTTAATTATTTCTTTCTATTGATTCCATCTGGATGGAGGACACCCAGTGTTTTTATCCAAAACCTCTCCCGATTTTCTCTTTGCCTATTTTGCCATGTGCAATCCTGTTCGATCACAAGGATCTTCATGTGATCAAAATCTTTCAGATTGTGATCTGGTAACCTGAAATTTTGGCTGACAGGAATATATGGTTTTTTTGTGAGGTCACTCCTGTGGCCATTGAGGCGTTTGTGAAATGGCTGCATAGATTCACCAACATATTGGAGACCACATCTAGGACATTCAAGAACGTAAATCACGTTTGAGCTTTTGCAGTTGACATTGCAGAAGATCTTGTATGTCTTTTCTGTGGTCTTACTGTGAAATGTTGATGAATGCTGCAATTGGTTGCAACATTTGCAGCGCTTATCCCCACAAGGCTGACAATTACCTACAGTATGGTTAGGTTTGGAAAGGTCAGCACGGACAAGTATATTTCTCAGGCTATTAGGTTGTTTGAAGGCAATCATGGGAGGCTCAGGAAAGATTTTGGATAACTTCGAATGTTTCTCGATTGCTGTCCAATGATCACGAATGGTCTTGAAACTATTTCTCAGGCATGGATGGTAGGTGAGCACACATGGGATTCATTTACTTTTCTGTTTATCTTTGTAAGTTAGCAAACTGCTTCTGGGGATGGATTCCGCTTTTCGAAAACTATTTTTGATGTTTTTGTGTTTATATCCCCTTCTTTTCAAATGTCCTTTAAGCTGCCCCAGACGTTGTTTTGCAGTGTCTTCAGAGGAGCAGATTCGCCTTATTCTGAGAGCTTGGCTGTATGGAATGCTCTTCGTGCAGTGTGGAGGATGGCAACTTTCAGGCGACAAGTATTGATGAGTATCTGTGGGTTTAGAGTATATATCTGTGTTTATTATACCTACAGAGAGGGTGCTAGATGTATCAAGGAAGTTTATGGTGGAATTAGATGTTTCATGGGTGAATTTGATGGTAGGGTGTTGATTGTTAGCATTTGTTATAAAAGTTTGTAATTTTTGGTCTCCCTTGTCCCATTTCATGTCAACGTCATCAATAAATCGATACCAGGAAAGCGGTTTTTCGATGGAGCACTCCAGCAGTTGCTTTTCAAATTTACCCATGAATATATTGGCATAAGATGGAGCCATTTTTGTACCCATAGCAGTGCCATTTGTCTGTAAATAGTGTTCTCCTTGGAATGTGAAGTTGTTCTTTTTCAAGACCATAGTAAGCATTTCAACTAAGCAATCAGTAGGTGGAATTTTAAGAGATCGAGAGTCCCAAACTTCTCTACATGCTTCAATACCATCCGCATGGGGAATATTCGTATAGAGAGAGGTGACATCCATAGTGACAAGAGTAGTATTGACAGGTAGAGGGTTTAAATCCTGCATCTTTCGTAAGTAATCTGTAGAATCTTTAATAAAAGATGGCAAGTTTTCTACATGTGGTCGAAGATAGTAATCAACGAATTCGGATATTTTTTCGGTGGGATGACCATTAGCTGAGACGATTGGTCTACCTGGGTTACCAGGTTTATGAATTTTAGGGAGCAGGTAGAATCGCCCAGGTTTTGAATTTTCAGGTTTTAAATATTTGAAAGTATCTATATCAATGATGTTATTGTCACACATTTCCTTTAAACATTCTGTTATATCCTCGCTGAATTGGAGGGTGGGGTCCGAATTAAGTTTTTCGTAAAACCGGTCATCATCTAATTGGCGAATGGCCTCTTGGACATAGTTAGATTTGTCTATGACGACAACTGCACTCCCTTTGTCTGCAGGTTTAATAACAATGTCGTCATTATCTCTCAAATTTGTCAAAGCCACACGTTCATCAGGTGTTAAATTATCATAGGTCTGATTGTTTATTTTTACATTTGTAAGTATATCCGTGAAAAGAAGGGGATATAAACACAAAAACATCAAAAATAGTTTTCGAAAAGCGGAATCCATCCCCAGAAGCAGTTTGCTAACTTACAAAGATAAACAGAAAAGTAAAAGAATCCCATGTGTGCTCACCTACCATCCATGCCTGAGAAATAGTTTCAAGACCATTCGTGATCATTGGACAGCAATCGAGAAACATTCGAAGTTATCCAAAATCTTTCCTGAGCCTCCCATGATTGCCTTCAAACAACCTAATAGCCTGAGAAATATACTTGTCCGTGCTGACCTTTCCAAACCTAACCATACTGTAGGTAATTGTCAGCCTTGTGGGGATAAGCGCTGCAAATGTTGCAACCAATTGCAGCATTCATCAACATTTCACAGTAAGACCACAGAAAAGACATACAAGATCTTCTGCAATGTCAACTGCAAAAGCTCAAACGTGATTTACGTTCTTGAATGTCCTAGATGTGGTCTCCAATATGTTGGTGAATCTATGCAGCCATTTCACAAACGCCTCAATGGCCACAGGAGTGACCTCACAAAAAAACCATATATTCCTGTCAGCCAAAATTTCAGGTTACCATATCACAATCTGAAAGATTTTGATCACATGAAGATCCTTGTGATCGAACAGGATTGCACATGGCAAAATAGGCAAAGAGAAAATCGGGAGAGGTTTTGGATAAAAACACTGGGTGTCCTCCATCCAGATGGAATCAATAGAAAGAAATAATTAAGTTTACAGTCTAGTGTTTATATTATTATATTCAGGATTTTGGATTAAAACCAATCGACCAAAACTTACCTGTATTATTAGTGATCTATGTTTACACCTTATACATTATATTTCATTATTGTTAAAACTTTTGTCACCGAAGAAGGCCATTTGTTGAGCCGAAATATTTGCAATTATTGTATAATTTATATCATCTGTTCAGTTTTTCCATCTTTGTGCAATGATATCCAACACTTTTTAGTGTTTTGTTTTCCATCTATTTATCGGTATTGTTACACAATCTTTCAGACTCATATATATATATATATATATGAAATAAGTAATATTAACAATTTGAAATAAAGAGAATTTAAGGTTTTCTAGGAATATTAGTAGTGCATCATATCTTAATTCCATGATTATCTTGGATAGTTATATCATTAAGAATAGAACATAGGAATAATGGAAATTTCTAGTTTCAGTGAACATCAATCATTGTCAATACTAAAAGTGCATCATCATGATCATACATCATCTGATTCACCTTGGATAATTATTCATTTGAAATAAGAGTTTGGATATAATAAGAGTTTCTATGCTGTCATTGCTATTGTTGGCTACATGTACCACCAGGGAGTGTTAAACCTCCTTTACTTTCCATGAGGGTATGTCACAGTCCATCACAATTGGTTAGTGTCATATGCATGATGATTGAAGTTTTTACCAACCTAGACAAGCTTTACAGCCCTGGCATGGTTGTTGGTTAGAGTCAAATGACAGCTTGCTGTATAGTTATAATAGTCTGAATATATATACATGTATTTTAATAATCTTCTAAATTACTGTTCATTCTGAAACTGGCATTTTATAATAGTAGTCAAACATATTAAACAATACATGTACTTCAAAGTATCATTTTATTTTGTCTCGCCTTTAGTACACAAAAGTCATGAAAGTTGGTTGTATACAAGAAATTTGTATTACAGTCTTGGGGTGATGATGTAAGCTATTTTATAGAGCTTTACATTTTAAAAGCTAAAAGAGCTGTATGTTTCTTGTCTTGTATTCAGATGCTAGTAGCTAATATGTTATGATGTTTCAGTTTGCCATTATATGTACATTGCACCTCACCCCATTGTCATGGTTCAATGACTGCATGTAAAATATACTGTTACTTAATCAGTGAAATGCTCTCTTATACTGTATATTTCAGTGGCGTAGCTTGCATGTATGCTCAGATGCTCAAGCATCCACATCATTTTGACAAAAAAAAAAAAAAAAAAAAAAAAAATATATATATAATTGCATATGTTGTGTCTGAATGTAAGGGTGAGGATATGTGAACATCGTCCAATCATTTCCAAAGCAGTATACGTGGTCTTTCCTTTAAGATCATTTATAGTTTATGTAAACAAGATGGATAAATTGCAGAAAAGTGCTGTCAATTTTTTCGTAAAAAGTCTACGTCTTAGCGCGTCGTCGGCAACGGCAAGCGCAGAGGATGATAATACGTAGACCTGCAGACATGTTTGGTCTGAGATTGAACCAAGCTGAGCGATGACAAAGCAACGTTACTAGTTAACAACGAACGCATCGTTTCCTGTGACATTAAATACGACCAGTATTTATTATGGAGTGTGATCATTTCTGGGCTAATAAATACCCGTTTCAAACTTGATACAATATTAATTTTATTTTCAAAAAAAAGAGTTCAAAAGTCCCCGTAGTGCACATATTTATCTATTCTAATATACAAGGGCAGCTACTTAAAAACAAAAGCATTTTTAAATATTTTTTTTATTTAATATCTAAAGAGATATAAAAGTTTCAGGCCAAATGCAATGGTATATCAATTATGATTTATATTTCAAACTGAAAGGGGACATAGTTGGTTAAATTATTTGATCAGGACTTATTTTTGCGAGGTTCAAAGACATTGCTGATGATATAAATTTCACAAAAATCTGGCAACACATGACGGACGACCGGCATTTCTGTCCCCTGCAACGCGTTAAGACAAGTAATAAAAAAAATCCCATGTGGAGGCTCAAATTCCGGCGAAGGTGGGTATCACTTCAGAGCCTATATTTCGAAATTTCATATACAAAAAGGCCTTTGTAATGGGTCCATTTTGAGATTTCGTATTTCAATTGGATGTGAAACTTTAACATCACATATTACTGTTTCTAATGATGGTAGTTACGAGAAAACAACAAAATTCTGTTAGAAACTTATATATTGATGGGTATTTTGAAATTAAACAAAAATCTAGCCATGGTCGGATTGTAGGGGGAGTCCACATGTAAACAGGAAAAACGTCTGGAAAAAAAATTTGCATAAAAGGTTCTAAAAATATTTTCGCCTCGCTCCGCTCGGCGAACAGTTTCGCATCCACATCATTTTAACCCTGGCTACGCCACTGGAGAGGACCATCGCTCTCTGCAAATTGAAAACTCTTCCTCAATTATGTTATTGGTCCCACTGTTGCGAGCTGTTGCAAGGCTTTTCTATCCTTATTAAATCTTCTCTCATTATCCAGTGGTATCTCAAGTTTACTTTTAATCTTATTGTCGAACGACTATTTGAAGTTCTTCCTATTATATTTAAAACTTGTGTTCTCGTTATGAACACGAATGAAATATTTGCCACTGGAGGTGAGGCAAACAACAATGAATCACCATCACTAAAATATAAGTATTTGTTCTCACAAAATACTTTGTGATTAATTAGAAGAATGATGACAATTTCTCATCTATTCACGTTTTGATCGAGTCGCTTCAACCTCAAATCTTGCTGCAATTGTTTTACATTTAGGCTACTAGTATTAAATACTATTGTATTCATTGAAGTTTACATGCGTAGTTTTTTTTATTCAAAAGAATAAATTAATATTTATAAATAAATTGGACTGAACAAACAACACTAATTATTTCGCATTTGCATGTAACGCAGTTTAGAAAAATAAAAGATTGGATTCTTTTTTAGATTAGCACCCATGCAACGCATCCCCACTTAGGAGTCCTCCAAAAAGGTAAAATTTACCTGTATTGGAACATGTATGTCTGGTGTATGTATATCACTCGTTCCATCTACAAATATACGGAAATGACACGACAGGGTATTGTAAAGCTTTGAGGGACTTTTAATGTCAAATTCATATCCCTGGGCGAAGAAATTACCAAGTTTGGAAAACACCGTGTGTACATTGACTTATAAAAGTGTTTATGTCTTTCATGCTGTCTAGTCTGAGAATAAAAGTTTGAGCAATTTTTGAAGGTAATAAATAAAAAAAGAAGACCGTCAAAAACTTTAAGTGAACGGAAAATGAGAATTGCAAACGTATCTCATTAATTTCGATTTAAAAAAGTTACTATAAAGAGAAAGCAATAGATATTTTAAAGAGTCTTAATAAATTCCAATTAATGATCACAAATCTAATCTAAATCCAATTTCAATTACTTCGTGATTCTAAAATACAGGATTTTTTTTCCAGAAATTATCATTTTTTTTTTTTAATCTGGTATGACTTTTTATCCTTTCTACGATCGACATTATTTCTTTTGCTGTATATCACAGCTAGCGAATTTGTCTAAACGTCCGTACAATGTATAGTAATATTTTTTTTCTTTACTTTTTTATTTTTAAATATAAGCGTTGTCTATTTTTATGGGCACAGGACGTTTGCGCTTTTTTACCTGTAAATCGGTAGGACATTTGCGCTTCAAACACTATGGACATTTGCACTTTAAATTTTGATTAACCTGTATTAAATTGACCGGACATTTGCGCTTTTTACCTATAGTCGTATATCTGTAAATTTTAAGTGAGAAGTAAGCATTACGTAAATAAAATCAACTTATATTTGGTATTAGTTAGTTCGCATTAACAAAGTCTTAGACATAAAGTTTAAAGTTATAGAGACTTTTAATTTATTAAAGGTAAAAAATGTACATGTCATGATGGATTTTTGTATCGTTTTGATCAAACTTTCAAAAGTGAAGACCTTTCATGGAATTGTACCGTGAAAAAGTGTAATGTTAGAACTAAAACGAACAATGGGAATACTAATATTTTTAGTCAGAAAAATGAACATATTCACTCACAAACGGACGGAACATTTAATTGTTGCCCAAATGTTTTATACCAGCTTTATACCAGACTGAGTCATGGATTTAAAAATGGGAACTATATTCCCCTTGTATTTATTATGTTGACTGGGAAGTCTGATGAAATTACAATCCTGCCGGACCTAACCCTGGAAAAGAGGAGGGAATTCATGACAACCAAATATTGCAAAAGCTTAAATGTCATATGTAAAAAGCGCAAATTAAATGTCCTTTTAAAACAAGCGCAAATGTCCTATGTTTTGAAGCGCAAGTGTCCAAAAAAAAAAAACGCAAATGTCCTATGAAAAAAAGTTAGTTACATAATCACTACTCGTTTTCTCTTTTCAGGCGAATTTCAATAACTGTTTTTACACTTTCTTATTCAACAGAAAGGTATTTAAATATGAACGTACCACATGTAACGGAATTTAACAAGCATTTTATAATGCGACTTGTGTTTTCCAGAACGTCCTATTTTCAATAGTTCATAGATCTCTGACAAAAGTAAGATCATACAAGTTTCATGTACCATGTGCATGAAAAAACACACTACCAAATCATATTTGTAAATTGTAAAAGATTAAGACACTTTTTATATTTGTACTAAATAATCCTATGAAATAAAATAAAAACATATTTCTCTCTGCCTGAATGAAATCGTAAGCACATTTTCAGACTATTCTTTATATATTTTTTGCAAAAGACGAATAATTCTCCTTAAACTGTAAATTATCAAACAGACAGACTAACTTTAAAGGACAAGCGTGTACTACCATCCCAATGGCGTAGCCAGGGTTGAAACGATGTGGATGCAAAAATAACGCTGAGCGAAGCGAGACGAAAAAAAAGAGACCATTTTAAGCAGACATTTTCATATTTAGGATAAACATAATATCAAATTTTATTTTTTTGCGAATTTTCCCTTTAATCCATTTATTTTTTGAACTTTGACAATCATATCATATCTCCTTAATTTTATATTGAAGGTATATAAATGTGGTTTGATAAAATGCTGTTCTCACTAAAAAAATCAAACTGGTTCGTTCGTTCGTCGGATGCTATAGGAATATTGAAAAGTTCCTGAATCATGACATTGATATAATAAAAAATCATGTTGAAGGATTTTGTGTTTTCTCTGTCTTTCAGATATTAAGTTCTCTCCCATCCTTGAACAATTTAATTTTACTGGAGCTTTTTCTACCAGTAGCTATAACTTGTAATAAACAGACATCTCATTTGAAATTATATACCACATGTTCTTATTTTAATAGCATGTTTATTGACCTATACGTGTCTTTTCTTGGATCCGTTGTAAACAACCACCATTCCATATTCGAATTCCTTTATCAAGTTATAATATCCTGATCCTGTGTTGAAAAATTCTTTGTTGTATTGTTTTCAAATATGTATTTATTATTTTTTTTAAATTGCTGGTAAATAAAGTCACCTTTTCGAAATATATAAATATTTATTTTGTACGAGCATTATTCTCATTTTTATTTTAGATTAGATTCTTAACATAATTTGTACTATCGTTTTCTTTTTGTGTTGAAAACTTATTCAGTAGTTGTTTGTTTATGCCTTACATATTTGTTTTTCGTTCATTTTTGTACATAAATAAGCAGTTAGTTTTCTGGTTTTACATGGTTATTTCGGGGCCTTTTATAGCTGACTAGGCGGTATGGGCTTTTGTTCATTGTTGACGGCCGTACGGTGACCTATATGGTAATTTCTGTGTCATTTTGGTCTCTTGTGGAGAGTTGTCTCTTTGGCAATCATACAAAATCTTCTTTCTTATATCTATTGTACACATTTTGATTTGTCTCTGATATAGTCACCTTAAAAGAGTTTCTTCATAGAATCTTAATTGTCAAAATGACTGGTTTTGTGGTTATTTTCATTTCAAATACCATAGATGAATGTAATAGGACAGACAAGGAACAACCAATGCAATGCATATGCAATGTATTTAATAAATTTGACCAAGCAATTCTACAGGAAAGCTCCAAGTGATTGTACAAGAAGGCCCCGAGTAATTGTACAGTTAACTTGCAAGCGATTGTACAGGTAATACAAATATCCGACATACAGAAAATGAATATATTTGGATTTCTACTGGGACAATGGCTTTGAAACTTTCAGAATTTATATATCAGAAAAGGTACATGTGAAAATTCAGGTAGCAAGCATTGATTTGGATGTTTATTTGACATTTTTGATCGCTGTTGTGCGACTATTTGGATCGTTTTACACGGAGCTCCACCATTCTAAGGAAAACGTTTGAAAGCATATATCTTTCTTATTGTTGTATTGGTTCATATTTACATAAAGAATGTTTAAGCTACCAATCATTGAAGCAGAAATGTTATATAGTAATATAAGAGTTCATCAAAGTTTCCATCAAGCAACTTGTTATCTTTCCAATGTAGGAGCCATGCTTCACAGTCTCTCGAATGACCAAATTATTTCACAACCGTACAGTTCTGTTCCCACATTGAATTAATATAACTGACAAAATTTAAAGACTCTTTTAACTAAACAATGGTTTGCCATGCAGCGCTCAAATATTTAGCATTATCTTTTGGTATCAAGTTTAGAAATATTTGATATTGTATAAAGATCTTTAAACTAAACTAAGCTATAATAGATTCAGATTCATTATTTTATTGAATATAACACATTTATATAGCATATATTAAACCTGACGGTCAAACATCAACAGCTTCAATACTAATAGTTTACGTATCAGAGGCGGATTTAGGGGGGGGGGGGCCAGGGGGCCCGGGTCCCCCCCTTTTTGGGAAAAAATTTGGTTGCTTATATAGGGAATCATTGAAGCGTGACTGGAGCGGGCCCCCTCTTAGGTCAGTCAGTGGGCCCCCACTTATGAAAATTTCTGGATCCGCCACTGCGTATACACAAATTCATCAATTCTTTTACTTTTAGCCCTACGGCACCTTTTTATTGTATATTGTAAAATAGTCATTTACTTCTTGCGTTATGGATCATTGATTTTGTTACCTGTTGACCCGGTTGATTACTAGCACGTGCCGTTGAACTCAAGCATTTTAACTAAAACAGAAATTTTTAATTTACGCCATATATATCAGGGGCGGATCCAGATTTTTTTTAGATGAATGTATTCAAGTACGAGTGAGGTTTTTTTTAGCGGAGGTGAGCTCAGATAATAATTTCTATATTTCTATATCTAAATCTTTTATTTTTTTTACCATTTATCTTTATACTGAATATTTGCCTGCCTTAAATGCATAAAATATGTGCCTTTGGATGTTAAACAACGAAACAATCAATCAATATGTTCTTTATATTTCATCATCTATATATTCTTTCTATCTTTATAAATGGTGACCTATTCTTATCCTCATACATGTACTATATAGATATACATATACATGGTAATTGAGACAAGAAAATACACAAATTTTAGAACTGTATGCTTTTAGAGAAAGTCCGAGATTCTGCTCCAAATCAGATCTTGTGAACAAAAATAGCATTTGATTGATGTCAAATTGAATTAATTTTCCTTGGATCGGAGGGAATAAGAGGGGAAGGAAATACGACATTCCGTTTAAAAAACAAATATTGTACATGTATGGTATTAAAAAAAAATTTAGCCAGTTTAATTTGTTGCTCAATAAATTCACAAATAGACGTTTTCGAAATAAATAAGAAAAAAGCATCCACAAATTTGTACCAATTCTTTAAAACACAGACCAGAAGTTTCACCTGTAAATCGATTTTAATCTGTATTGTATTATAAACCAATATAAATTCGTATTATTCAAATCAACATGCATGTAAATGTATTTTACATCAAAACTTTTGCAGAGACATTACACACAGGTGTGAATATTTACATTAATCACGTATATATAAACTACACATACATCTGGACGTTTAAATAACGGCCAATTAAGAAGTCAAATCAAGCTCTGCTGTGATGAATTTCCGCTCTAGACAAGAAGTAGCAAACAAATTATGTTAGAACATTTTTTGGGAACCTGCATTGGAAGGGGGCGGTCAGATAATCTGCCACTGCTGCTATATACATATGCATGGGTTAGAAAATAAACATAAGGATACATTAATTGTTTGGATGAAAATCTTTATACGGTGGTACTTTTATATTTATAGTTTTAACACTATCTCTACACAGACTGAATGCAGTATCATGATCAGCTTCGTGTACGTTGGCGACCTTGGTGGTGTTTAGACGCACCTTTGTGTAAAATAAATAATTGTTTAATGATATGTTGTACACTCTGAGGTTGTACAGTACAAAGCTATGGTAATAGAAGCGTTTCCGATTTTAACAGAATAACTAGGACGAAAATAATAATAAAAAAAAACCCAGCTCCAACGGTAATAGTAAAGTAGGACATATCAACAGAATACGAATTAAAACAAAAATACGCATGTGTTAATTTTTGCTTTGGCTTCATTTCAATTGATTGTCTCGTTGGCAAATACACAACATCGCCTTTTTTAGGATATGTTTAAGATATTTCCGTTTCTAATTTTCAAATACGAAAAATATGTTTACAAAGGGTTCATGTGTATATATAATTACCATACGTCCTTGCACAGATGGCGGATCTGTCATGATATCTATTGATGAATCACCTAAATATATATTATTCTACATGTAATAGTATAGGAATAATTTTAGAAATGCATCTTTATGTAAGAGTACCATCCAAAGCTTTAAGTGCCGAAATACTTAGTCTCGGAACCTATCAGGCAACATGGGATGCCAGTGGCGTAGCTTGCATGTATGCTCAGATGCTCAAGCATCCACATCATTTTGACAAAAAAAAAATAAAAAAAAAAAAAATATATATATAATTGCATATGTTGTGTCTGAATGTAAGGGTGAGGATATGTGAACATCGTCCAATCATTTCCAAAGCAGTATACGTGGTCTTTCCTTTAAGATCATTTATAGTTTATGTAAACAAGATGGATAAATTGCAGAAAAGTGCTGTCAACTTTTTCGTAAAAAGTCTACGTCTTAGCGCGTCGTCGGCAACGGCAAGCGCAGAGGATGATAATACGTAGACCTGCAGACATGTTTGGTCTGAGATTGAACCAAGCTGAGCGATGACAAAGCAACGTTACTAGTTAACAACGAACGCATCGTTTCCTGTGACTTTAAATACGACCAGTATTTATTATGGAGTGTGATCATTTCTGGGCTAATAAATACCCGTTTCAAACTTGATACAATATTAATTTTATTTTCAAAAAAAAGAGTTCAAAAGTCCCCGTAGTGCACATATTTATCTATTCTAATATACAAGGGCAGCTACTTAAAAACAAAAGCATTTTTAAATATTTTTTTTATTTAATATCTAAAGAGATATAAAAGTTTCAGGCCAAATGCAATGGTATATCAATTATGATTTATATTTCAAACTGAAAGGGGACATAGTTGGTTAAATTATTTGATCAGGACTTATTTTTGCGAGGTTCAAAGACATTGCTGATGATATAAATTTCACAAAAATCTGGCAACACATGACGGACGACCGGCATTTCTGTCCCCTGCAACGCGTTAAGACAAGTAATAAAAAAAATCCCATGTGGAGGCTCAAATTCCGGCGAAGGTGGGTATCACTTCAGAGCCTATATTTCGAAATTTCATATACAAAAAGGCCTTTGTAATGGGTCCATTTTGAGATTTCGTATTTCAATTGGATGTGAAACTTTAACATCACATATTACTGTTTCTAATGATGGTAGTTACGAGAAAACAACAAAATTCTGTTAGAAACTTATATATTGATGGGTATTTTGAAATTAAACAAAAATCTAGCCATGGTCGGATTGTAGGGGGAGTCCACATGTAAACAGGAAAAACGTCTGGAAAAAAAAATTGCATAAAAGGTTCTAAAAATATTTTCGCCTCGCTCCGCTCGGCGAACAGTTTCGCATCCACATCATTTTAACCCTGGCTACGCCACTGGGTGCGTGGTTGCATGAGGCGTTTTATGATAAGAAGAAATGTTCACGAATATCTATTCATTTTAACAATCGATGAATATACTCGTGGTGCTTCCATAGTCATTCATGTTGGTATGTTATGTGTCACATCAATTTAATCATCGAGCCAGACTCTCACGAAAATAGTTCTTTTGGTGTTGTTGCTTAACAAAACAAATGAATAATAAATGATAGGAAAATAATTGTGAAATGATAAAATTTTAGTACAAAATTTATTTGTCCATTGATTTGCGTTAAAATGTTAGGGTAAATGCGCTATGAAGTATACTGTAAACAATTTCACAATGTCAGAGAGATTATTTAAGTAGTTGGTGAATCCTGACCGGCATTTGTCTCTTAAAGATCTGGACATTGGTTATAAATTGGCATTACAAAAATTATACACTAAACATTCTGGATATAAATGGTTCCTATAAGTTAAACTTCAGGTCAAGCTGTTAAATTTAACATTTTGGTTGAATTTTTGGTTTTGAAATTGTTTGAAATCGTTTTATCTGACAGATAAACAGCACTTCTTATATGTAGTTTAATATTTTATCAACAAAGAAATTTAGTATCCACTGATCTCGTTCGAGTAACTAACAATTATTCGTTTACAAAGTGCAAACCCGAGTTCGTCTTCTTTGTGATTTATACAGACTGGTTTGGGCACATACTGAAGGGATGATAGGCTACTGCTTTCTGTATACAAAACAAATCGGCGAAATTAGACCCTTCCTAATCAGAGGAACGAATTGTTAAATGTACAAGTATAATTTATGATCTGTAATAGAATAATGCTTTATCGGTGCCCTTGGGACATTCCATGCTTAAATATAAAAACGTTGGTATATTATAATTTGTTTGAAATTAGCTATAGCATTGTAAGTATTTATAAGAACACCCATTAAACTCTGATAATGTGAATTTTAAGAAACGATTTTTAATAGTTTTTTTTTCTAATTGCCGCTGTTTTGTAATAGACCCAGGAGGAAATTGGCTCTACAACTTTAATTTTAAAGTAAAATATACCTTTTATATGAATATACATTTTGGTGTTGGAATAGGAATATGAAAACACATTCGAGGGAGACAGTCGGTTTGACATTTTCTACAAAGTCACGACAGATCGGACTGCCAATGCTTTTTTTAAATTATTATCCGGCGTTCACTCTCAGATCTGTACTTAATGTCTTTTTGTTGTTGGGATGTACAAGTACCCGGCCACGTACACTCTGTGTTTATGTTATATGTATTTCTATTTGAATCCATCTGATGAGTTCAGCCTTTTTCAACTGATTTTTATAGTTCGTTCTTATGTTGTACTGTTACACCACTGTCCAGGTTAGGGGAGGGTTGGGATCCCGCTAACATGTTTAACCCCACCAAATTCTGTATCTATATGCCTGTCCCAAGTCAGGAGCCTGTAATTTAGTGGTTGTCGTTTGTTGCTGTATTACATATTTGTTTTTCGTTCATTTTTGTGTACATTAATTAGGCCGTTCGTTTTCTCGTTTGAATTGTTTTTATATTTGCGATTTCGGGGCCTTTTATAGCTGACTATGCCGTATGGGCTTTGATCATTGATGAAGGCCGTACGGTGACCTAAAGGTGGTAATTTCTGTGTCATTTGGTCTCTTTTGGAGAGTTGTCTCATTGGCAATCATACCACATCTTCTTTTTTTATATACTCAGACAGTGCCTTGCACTTTTCTCTTTCAGTTGTCATATTTGATGTCAACCCTCTATGCCAACATCAATTACCAAACTGATAAACTGTTTATCTTCCTAAAAGTTATTGAAATATTTGATACTGGACATAAGAAAACAACTGCAAGTTACTTCTTACAGTTTTCAGAGATATTTTATTCTGAATTAACTATTTGCCAGCAATTAGATATCGGGTTCATCCTTGCTAAGTGCTTTGATTTAATTTATTTTGGAATTTTGATAACTTGTATCTTCTTATAAACATTAAGTCATCCTTAATTTTTAGTCAATTTATGGTCGCAACTGCTTTCATGGTATAGCTATTTCTTACAATAAGCATTGTCACCGGATCCTGTACTTTCAATGCATTAAAAAACAAATCATTCAATTCCGACGGTAAAGGGATATAAAAACGGTGCGAACTACTGAAATCAGGGGACAACTTGAAATCTTATTATATTTGTTAACACCCCGCGAAATAATTGTTCAGTAAGTAAATGGCTTAAACAAGTAAGGTTGTCCTAAACGTTAATACACTAGAACATTTGTTTCATAAAACATCAGGAAAAATGAATTATTTTTAAACATATTTATCAAACAAGATTTCCCCTTCCGACAATCTTCGATCATTTCATGGGAAAATTATACGATACACGTGAATTTAATTTTCCAATTAAAATGCCGTTATTGAATTATACACGGTCATACATAATGACATCGACTTTCGCTAAATATTTTATGTATCTTGTTGATATTTATATCAGTACAGGAAAGAACTTCTTTCATAACCCTACAATGTCTTAATGAGTAGAAGAAGAATTAGAAGATGGATTTTCGCCTAAGATTATTCCTCTTAAGTATTGTTGCTTTGAAGACTTTAGGTAAGACTAACATAATATAATCCATTGTATTGCTTGAAGTATAGATGCTACATATACATGTTTTCGATATTCAAATGTAACAAGTTTTAAATGCATACAAAATTTCATTCTTTTGTTTTTAGGTAATTATAAAAAAAAATCCTATTTTGCACTCGAAGTTTTTTAGGCCAGCATATTTATTAAAAAGTCCTCTCTTCCGTTGTTTCTGTTATAATGAATTTGTCGTCCTCTTAGAGAAAACAGGTCCTTTTGTGGTGGAACAATATACAGTTGGTATTTTTGGTTGAAAAGAAAGATTATAGATGCCTGATTTCAAAACACTCTTTACTTTGAAGCTATCATTTTGCTATGCATTTAAAACTTGTTACATTTGAATATCGAAAACATGTATATGTAGCATTATAAAATTCAAAGGTTTAATTGAGAACGGTATTAATTACATTGTGTATCAAATTTTTGTTTCCACTGCAATTAAAATGGCATTGGATATGTCTTTACAACTGAGTACCTAGTAAGAATATTTGTGACGTCATTTTGATTTTGTACGTTTTCTACTATTCGGGAAATTGTTTTAGATAAACATTGAGAGAGTTTTTACTGCTAGAGAGGTTTCATATGCGAGAACAACCTGAAAAATCTTTTATCTCTATAAGTTTGAACCATGTACTTCCGAGAGAAAAACCCCGAAAACTCGTTATTTTAACTTTGTAGATTATCGGCATATAAGTCAAAGGTACAGATTTTATTGAAATTATAAATCTGTTTTCTAAATTTTCATCAAATACAGAACAAAACAATTACAATTTACTGAACTTACTTTAACAGTTTCAGCAATGTATTTTTCATTTTTATTATTTATATATTGTATGAACGCGGACCGCAAAGAAGAAACTAAAAAACTCTTATAATTTGAATATTGCCGCTCGCTCATAACTACAGCAGTAAACGACATTATATGTTCTATGCATATCGCATACATTGAAATGTAGACTTTTATTCGCATAGTAAAACGGTCAGGTACAGGATAAATAATGTAAGTCTCACCACACGAATTTGAATAAGAAATACGTGTAGCTTTCACATTCTACGCCATTCAAAAATATTTGACTAATTCTTCCCCTTCATTCATATCAAAGTATACAATAATCTAATTGATAAAATACACCAAAAACATTATCAAAACAAAAACCGTTCTTATCTTATTGGTAGTAAGCCGTTTTGTTTGGTTTTCACTTCCTATAATATAACAGGTGTATAAAGACGTTTGTAGCGAAGTATTAATTAAGTTTGTTTGTCCTTTCGTTTTTCTGTCATGGCATGAGAAAGTTTTTTTTCTTCAATTTCTGAGTTTTGTTTTCTTCCTTTAAAAATGAATAACATCATTAGTTCAGAAACAATCAGACGAATTTCATAAAAACTGAGTCCTCCACAAAAGGGGTTTAGTTTCAAATTGTATGCAGCGTTGATGATTCCGAACAGAAATCGAAACGATGACTTTTTAATAAACAATTTCGTAATTTAACAGTCTCCGGGACAAGTTTGCAATTCCGCTGAGTGCAAAAGTTGTCACCTTATTTTTTGGAGTTAAGTCAAAATAAAGTTGATAACTTGGTTGGTATTAGTTCCCTGATATTTGTCCTAAAATTTTTTGGATCTAGCACCACTGTTGAAAAAGTTATGCCCCTTTTTTCAACAATTTCCTCAGAGGAAATCAAATTTCCCTGAAGGAAAAAGATTGTTTTTTCCTCAAGGGAAAAAGATTTCCCTTAGGGAATTTGCTGCATAATTATTTCCTTTGAGGAAATTCTATTTCCTTAGAGGAAATTCTTTTTCCTTAAAGGAAATTCTTTTTCCTTAAAGGAAATTCTTTTTCCTTTGAGGAAATTTGCAGCTTCAAATTTTCCTTGGAGGAAATTCTTTTTCCTTTGAGGAAATTTGCAGCTTCAAATTTTCCTTGGAGGAAATACTAGGAAATACTATTTCCTCACAGGAAAAAGTATTTTGGAGGAAATACTTTTTCCTGTGAGGAAATTTTTGACAAACACTTTTCCTTGGAGGAAAATTCAAGACAACAAATTTCCTCTAAGGAAATCATTGATCTTCAAATTTCCTCTAGGGAAATTTCTGAACATCAAATTTCCCTTAAGGAAATGTTTTTCCTCTATGGAAATTTCATAACAGTACAAACAGTATTAATATATTTTCTCCTAAACTGAATTATTGATACAAAAGATAATTAAAACTTTAATACTGTAATACAAATTTTCATGGTGAGTATTAAACATACAAAAACAAAAGGCTGACTGTTTAGCATGTTTAAGACAATACAATAATAAGCAAAACGCTATGAATATCATACCATTTGTGATGTTATTAATATTGTGCTCATATTTGCATATTAAATCAAATAAACACTTTTCATGTCAAATTAACTTGTCTTCTGTTTCAGCTGCTGTGTATTCGACCCCCTACATAACTGTTCAGTGCATAAATAATTCAATCCACAAGACATCTTCCTTCAATTGGTTGAATAAATTTTGGCAACATATGTTCTTCAAACATCTTCTTTGTATATTTGATATGATGGAGCCATGTACATGAATGGATAAAGCAGGTGTTTATTTCGACAACAAACATGACAAAGATACTACTTTTTTTCTTAATTTCTCCATAATCCATCAGTTAATATGAATGTAGGTTGTTACATTTTACACAATTGTGTTCTTTGATAGTACTCCATTTTGTTTATAGCAATTTTGTAGGATTTTTTCTATTTCTTTTTCCAGAAAAACACACAGTTGAGTTCATTTCACATTAATAATCCAATTAGCACATTATGTAGAAAAGTATTAACAATTAAGTTTCCTCTTCAGTATAGACCTGCAGGACCTGTTGATGATCATAAAAACCAAGATATTTGACCTATTAATACACAAAATAAAAAAAATATGTTATAAATGGAGAAAAAAACAGCAATATAAATAAGCTTATTTTATCATGTTTTAATGAACATTTTGAGAAACTTTCATTTGATATTCTTACTTGTCATGCTTATGCGTTCTCTTATTTCAGTGCTTTGTGTCCAAGATTTAATATTCGTTGTTTAGTGCCTTGCAGTGATATTTAAAGTTGAGCCACTTGCAATAGTTGTTATAGAATGTTCATATGTTGTGTTAATATTTGAACCACTGTCCTATATTATGGTCAGGTTGAGTGCTCACAGACATGAGGCCTAAATTAATATATTGTTTTTTTCCCTAATCCCTATTCTGACAAGCCAGGTGTGGGTAGTTAGGTAGGTAAATAATTTTATTTTTCCTAAAAGCCTGAATATTATCGGATGATCCGGCAAGCCCGAAAATCAGAAATGAATAAAATAATATTTGGCTTAGTTTTGACAATAAAATTTTATGAGTAGGGCCATTTTTGCAGGGTCAGTCAGGATTGGAGAAACAAACAATATTTTATATTAGGCATGATTTTTTTTTATTAATTGTTATTGACTTTGAACATGTTGAACTAAATTGGATTGTTTAAATCTTTATATGTTGAGATCTTTAATGGATGACCTATAAAGGAAGTGTTTTCTCATTATTGAAGGCAGGCCCATGATTGGCCTTTAATTTCTTGCATCCGCTTCATTGAACTCTGGTGGATAAGTCACTCATTTACCATACCACATTTTCTTATTTTTATATGAGTCATCATTCAAAGGCAATTTCTTTTATTACTGTAATTCAGAAATTATCGAAACTTTTTAGTAATGCGAATAATGTGACTGGGTGAGTATCGCAAAAACAGAAACATATATATATATATATATATATCATGTACCGGGGTAACTATATAGATCTTTATGCAGATTTTTTTTGTAATCACAATAAGTTGTCCATTCCCTGAAAAATCTGAATTTACAGTATATAGAAGTGGTCTTACCATTTAGGCCTTGTTGTATTCTGTTTATCTTGTTTTGCGCTCATTTCTATTGTAACTGTTTATATTTTTCATTATTTTTCTATATTTCTTGTCCTATAAAACATAAAAAGGGTAAAAACTATTATAAAACATCAGTTTGTGTTTTTCTTTATATTCAGTTATATTTAAAAAGAATGGAATATTTGTGCTATTTCATTTCACAAACTTTTTGCCAGTCATGACTTTCAAAGACTTTCACCCTGGTCAATAGTTTAAAAAACAAACATTCCCATACTTTTTCTTTGTGTTCGTACTAATTTTTCATTTGACAACAAAGACATGATTCAACTATTCTTCTAAAATTTGTTTCGCTTGACTACGTTAAACTCTGAAATATTGTTAACAGTATAATCTGTATGTGTCTCACTTGTCAAAATTTCAAATTAATATATAAATAACCAATAAAAATGCTATGCATGGCTCAGCTTGATACAAACGTACAGGTTGAACCCAGAACAGTTGGGGCAAGTATGGACACAACATTCAAGCTCGATAAACTCTGAATTTTAAATTTGGATTGTGATTCAATAGTTGATGCAGCATAGGTTTCTGACACAGAATGAATGCGGTCCAAGTACTTAAAAATTTTAAATTGACAATTAACCTCTAAAATGGTCCAATATTCAAAATCTCAATACATGGTTAGATGCAGCATATCAACATGATCAAAGAACCCCAATAATTCATTTTTTGGTGAAATCAAATAAAGTTAAATTTTGGACCTTTTAGAACTCAATGTGGACCAATTTGATAACGGGCCAAAATATCAAAAATCTTAATGAATGGTTAGATTCAGCATATATCAAAGAGCCTCATATAATCAATTTTTGTTGAAATCAAACAAAGTAAAATTTTGGACCCTGATTTGGACCAACTTGAAATTTGGGCCCATAATAAAAAAATCTAAGTAAATATTCAGATTCAGCATATTAATCTGAACACCAAGAATTTAAATATTGTTAAAATCAAAATAAGTTTAATTTTGGACCCTTTGGACCTTAAGGTAGACCAATTTAAACAGGACCAAAAAACTAGGAATCTAAATACACAGTTAGATTTGGCATATCAAAGAACTCCAATAATTCAATTTTCTATAAAATCAAACAAAGTTTACTATTGGCCCCTATTGGCCCCTAATTCATGTAATTCCTAAACTCTGAACAAAAATTCTGGTCACAAACCTTGTGTTTGAATTTCATAGATTTCTATTACTTGTACTAAAGTAATTAAGCGAAAACTAAATGTCCTGGGACAACGACGACTACATGATAAAATTGAGAATGGAAAAAGGGAATGTGTCAAAGAGACAACAACCTAACCATAGATTCGAGGGTTGGAATCCTTTTCTTTTACCGAGCAATGCATTTGAATGGGAGATATAGTTGGAACCCCTCTTTGCTCTTGGTTGGGACCCCCCTTTTAAAATGGCTGGATCCGCCCCTGAGAAGCATTATAGAAAAATCTATAAGCTTTAACTCAAAATAAGGATAATTTTATTTTTAAAGGGCAGGCACAGATCCAGAGAGGGGTTCAAGGGATTGGAACCTCCCTTTTTTCGGATTATCAATGCATTTCAATAGGGACATGTAATTGGACCCCCCCCTTTTCCCCTTTTGTCCTGGGTTAGAATCCAACCCCCACCCCTTTTTAAAATGACTGGATCCGCCCCTTAAGGGTCTATAATTAAGTTTGACAACATCAGACATACTACTTTATCAATAAAAAAAAATGCCACATTTCATCCTTGGAATTTAATTTCATCCCTTACTTGCTACATGTATTTCATCCATAATATTTAAAGAAATAAATTTGGGAGGAGTATGATTTTAATTTGCAAGTTATTAACTATCCAAACTAGAGACCTAATAGAGTAGATATATACTTGACTAATTTAAATCAAACTTGGGGTGACTGGGAACAAAGATTTAAGGGAATAGATGACAGTTTACCTACAATGACCTAGTTTCATAGCAATAGCATACATTAATAAAGACTACATGGTCATTCTTATGTTTAAACGTGGTTTAAACTTTGGGTGTTCATTTTTTAATGTTTAACATGTTTAAAGCTAACAGTTTCAACTACATACATGTATCAAGATTTGATCCTACATTATTTAAATATTGAAAAAAATAGCTTTTTAAATTTGGATTATATATAATTGTGAATGTCACATGGATGTATTTTAATGTAAAGCATCTGAAAAATCATTAGCCCTCTCATATTTATTTCAGTTCTTCAAAAGGCAAATTTATATGAGCTTATGCTGAAAATAGAGATTTCTTATTAAGGAGAAATCCCTGCCCCCCTTTTTGTGTGAAAAATTTTGTTGATTATATAGGGAATCACAGAAACATGACTGAGGCAAGCATCCCCCATCTGAACCCCTCCCCCCCCCAATGAAAAGTTCTGGATCCCCCCGTCAACCTTTCACTCAGGTCATTGGTGAAGAGTTGTCACATGTTTGTTTAGCTTGTGTAGGTGTAAGTCAGTAAGGAGGCAACCATTTGATGTGTAGGCCGGGTGAAAAATGTGATTATAATCTTGCTTTGTTAACTTGTGCTTTAAATAAAATTACCAATCCATTAAAAAATCTGTGAGCCCAATCTCATCCAGTGAAATAGATTATAGTCTGTTTTCGAAGTTATATGGAAGTAAGTTAGTAGTCCAGATAATTATGACGCATTGCAAGGCATTTTTTCTAAGGAGAAGTGTAGAATGGGGGAATGGAACCAATACACCTTATCGCTATTCCCGGCTGACCCGTCCGCTTGAACTTTTGACGTCAACAACAATCACTTTTCCATTGTGGCGTCAGACATTTTGTTTTATGACGTCAAAATTTTACGGGAACCTGTGTGATTTCCAGCAATGGCGGACAAATAGCGATAAGGTGTATAAATTGATCGGATCCGAAATGTTCTTCCCAGTAAAGGAGCACCTATTATATCTGTGGCGGGTCGAAGGGGATGGAATCCGGGGTTGGCCTCCCCTAGCATTTTGTGAGCAAGCATTGCATAAATGATAATCTCGGGAATCCTCTCAAGTTCCTATATACAAGGTGATAGGACGTTCCGTTGGAATAGGTTACCTGTGCATCAGGAAAAGTTTTAAGGCATAGCGTGAAAAGGTAACCTATTCCAACGGAACCGAACGTCCTATCACCTTGTATATAAGAACCTTAAAAATATGTGAATAGGTCGGGGAAAACTCACTTAAATTGACACTTAGGTATGCTTAGACACCCCTTATTTAATGGAGACATGTAGTTGGAACCCCCTTTATTATGGCTGGATCCGCCCATGATTTTACATGTAAATCAAGCCCCGGGTATTTGTTGGCATAACGGTAACCACGAAAAGGGGGGGCTAATTAAAAGCACGAGGAATTATAAATATACAATTCATCAGGGGTAGAGTGAATCGAAGAATGGGAATTAAAATTGTCTCTTCACGATGATCGAAAAAAGTATCTTGCACGTTATTTTCATCATCTTGTCTGAAACACTCTGAATAATGAGCTTCAAGGCGAAAACAAGGCATGTGAAATACTAATAACATACACTTCTTTTTTTATACGTTGTATGGACAAACCCATAAATCCCTCAACAAAAATTGCTTGATTCATGTCATATCAAATAAATTACAGCGCGGAAAGGTAACTTTAATTTAATATAAAAACTAAATTTTTGTTATATTTTTCAATAAATTTATAAATCTTAATTAGGCATGCGTTGCGTGAGTTCCATTTCATGAGACCTACACAGATTTCTTTTAAACAAATCAAAAATTATAAATACAGTTTTTCAATTCTTTCCGGCATAGATAAAAAAAAATATGTATATAATCAAGGATTTGTATAGTAAGAAAATCCTTGATATAATCTATATACGATTTGGTTGAATTATTTCACTTCATTATAATGATAAATCCTTTAGTTCTTAAAATTTTAATTAAAATGAATTTATCATTTTGATATCTGACGATAAACTTTTTAAATTGAAGTGACACGGTCAGTAACCTAATTAGTTGCATGGCTGATTACCATCTTACAGGTGACCCAGTAATTTTCCATATGACAGTAGCGTGTACCCTCGGGGTTATATCGGGTGTGTATAACTTATTTTCTTGGGAACATCCTGTCCACGTGTAGTACTTAGCATATATTGCAACAGATGACATTAAACAAATTTTCTTTGTAGCATCGGAGGCAATTTCATGTTCGACCACACAAAATATTTCACAAAAAAGAGTATGATAAAATCAAAAAAAAAAGATAAAGAAATATTAACAAATAAAGGTGGAATTGAGTAAACGGGGATTCGTGTTTTTATGAGCTTATTTTCAGTGGACAACAACAAATGGAAGTTTTTAACGACCTTGTGTGACCTATAGTTGTTAATGTTTGTGTCATTTTGGTCTTTTGTGGATAGTTGTCTCATTGGCAATCATACCACATCTTTTTGACTGGCTATATACATGATATAATATATATAGCACTTGCACGGTCGGTCCAGTGGACATATTTCATACTAGATAACTTATACAGTAATTCTTTTTATATATATGAAAATTATTGTCCGATCTGATACACGTACCTATAATGTACAGAATTTTGAACAGCTTCAAATATATGGGGTCCGTAGAAACACCGCAAAGGACCTCCTTAGTGGACTAAGAACAAAAATGTGCACTAAGGACCTGATGGAATGATACAACTGTCACAAAGGATATGGCATATGGAAATAGACTTTGTAAAAGGAGAAGGTCCGGTAAGACACATTTTTGGCCCCAAAATATAGCAGTTTTACAAAATTGTTAAAAGTAAACTTTTAGTTATTTTTTGGACAGTAGAATGCTTCTGCTACATAAATATGGGCTGTTTTTGACAATACATTGCACATATATCGGGTACAAGCACCATGAAGTCATGCTAAATTGCAAAAACCATCTGAAAAGTGACATTTTCCGGCATATTTGGTGGATTTTTCATATTTAATTGAGCTTTTAATGACAAAATCAGTGAAAATCTTCCACATACACTAATAGAATCAAATAAAATAGACACTTAAGTGTTTCAAAAGTGGTCAAAATCTTTCGTCAGATGAACCTGAAATTTGAGGCCAAAATCGGTCCTTACCGGACCTACTCCTTTCATAATTTTAAATTATATTTTTTCTAATGTTTTCTCGACACGTGCCTCAAAAAGTTGATTGTCACCTTTAGTATAATCGATAGCAATTCATGTTCGCTCAACCTTGGCCCGTGATCTACTAGTATACTGATGAAACATGTATATGGTATTTCAAATTGTTCTCTATTTTTTTTCATTTGTTTGTTTCTGCCGTATTTATTCTGTCTGCTATATTTTTTACTTCTAAATTAATAGCGTATTTTCAACTCTTTTCAGTTTGGGAATTTTTCATCCTTTTAATTTTAAAAAGACAAATAATTGTGAACACTTCACGGAAAAGTGAGGATTGATATTTGGTTGCTTAACGTCCAGTTGCCAATACTTCATTCATTTTTCTAATGTTAAGAACTATGCCATTTATCAATATTTCGATTTGAGCGTTACTGATGAGTCTTGTGTAGACGAAATGCGCGTCTGGCGTACTAAATTATAATCCTGGTACTTTTGATAACTATCACAGCAATGTTTTTAAACATGTTTAGGAAAGGAACATATTTCCGAATCGATGTTTATATACAAATGCATTACAAGTATAAATATGTATAGGTTGATGTTTAGTCCCTTCGATGTTTTAGACTGTAAATAAATTATGACCAATTTATTTCTGACATCTTCTTCATTTTTAACTTTTGTGGATAGGTGTTTCATTGACAGCCGTACCACATCTCCTTTCGCTTATTTTTGTTGTATATATTTTTTAATTCACTTTCCTTGTCTTTTAAAATATATTTATTCCATTATTTTTATTTGATGCCGAAAATAAGAATACGAAGTTATTTGTTAAATGCTATAAATAAGCGAAGTAAAACAACCGTTAATAATTATGTATATGAGCACAGCACAGGCGCCCCCCCCCCCCCCAACCCCTAAAATTTGCAAAGCAAGGGTTGTCCGGACGTAATAAAGTATCCGACGAAAGCTTATGTCGTCGCATTCAATCTGTCGTAACATTCAAACAAGTATTACTATATAAAACAGTAATTTAACAGATTCATTTAAAGTAATTACTAATCAACTGACCTTTTGTTTATTTAAGTTCTATAAACATGTTACACTTCAAAGGAAGGTGTCAAAAGCGGTACTGCGTTTGATGACAAATATCATAGGCTTTTAGCAGTAAGAATAAAAAAAAATGTGACATTCTAGTTGCAGTTTTAATATACAATTTCTTTGATAATCGAAGTTCAAAAACATCCCTACATCACTTTACCACGAAGAAGGTGGGAGCCCTACCCGCTATTTGGGTTACCGGTTGGTTATTTCATCATACCAAGAAAGCAGTGTAAGTTAGATTCTTTCTTAAGGAAAGATAAAGATTATGGTTCAAGCGAGAGGTTAGTTTGTTAATTTGACTCATTATTTAATATCTCTGTGACAATACATGATTTCTCACTTGCAACAAGTAAATTTTGCCGAAGCATGCATAAACGGTCAAGGCCCAAACCCGTAGGTACTACCGTATTACATGGGATCCCAAGAAAATAAGCACAATGAATTGTTTAAGGATCTCATTTTGATTTTAGTGGTTAGCGGCCATTTTTTGTTTGTTTTACAGTATGTAAAAAGTCTAGCACGACCTCCGAAAATAGAACAAATATAAAAACACGTATCATGAATTGACAAATAAATTGTACCAGTAATCATTTTCGTTTTCAATACCTTATATTGGTCAGATGAGCTATCGTCATTTGCTTCGTCTCACTTTTTTTATATGGAGAATCAGTTTGTGTACTCAGAATTGTTTCTATTCTACTTTTGTTCAGTCCCGTTTTCTGGTAAATATATATAGGTAGTCAATAGAACAGAAACTAATAGATTTTTTGTTAATTATGGTTAATGTAGATTGTCATTTAAATTATGCGGTTTTAGATTGAAACTTTAATTTCTCGCTCATTTTACCACAAATGTTTCTCGCCACACTTCGCTTGGCAAGATATCTATCTACATTGCACCTACTCTAGAAGAATATTTCAATAACTTTGATAATTTTAACCTCAAAAAAATTTTCGAAATTTTATTCTGCGCCCCCCTAACGTCAAATCCTGTATCCGCCCCTGCATTATATCTATTTATAAAATATTTTAAATACAAGCAGACATACCATTTGTGACACCAATTTCATTTATTTCCAAATCTTAAAATCATACATTTCCGTTCTTTAGCGTTTCTTAATAATGACAGAACGGGCTTAAGAGTCATATGATTAAATTAACTAAATAATTTAGTTCTCCCACATCATTAGCGGATTTAGGGGGTTAAAGCGAGCCCACCCCCGGTTGAAAATCTTAAACTATTTTTTGTATTAACCATTTCTTGTTTTGATGTTATCTTTACTATAATTTGAATATCTAGCACTGAATAGAGTGACACGTTGTCGCTACACTTCTTTAAATATACACAAGTCATAATAACATTGGCCAGAGGGTAACTTGATAATTAGAGGACCAAAGGATTTAATTAAGACAATCCAAGGCTGCTATCTCTATATTTTATTATATATATCTTTATTAGCCTCCCTTAGAGTGATACAACAATTGCAAAACGGGTAGATACGATCTGTAATCAAATAATTAAACTTATAAAATTAATACTTAAAATTTTATTTAGAGTAACCATATGCCGGATGAACAAAAAGTGTGCCATTTCTTGAAAAACATATGGTTTGGTATAACATGAAAACTTCTCTTAGTGTTTTAAACATTTCTCACATAACCCCTCCCCCAAACCCCCACTTCAAGCTCTGGATCCGCGCCTGCCCATAGTGCTTATTACATTATAAAATAAAATGGTATTCATCTTCAATTGTTGAAATAAAGATGAATTGTTAAAAAAAAAAAGCATTGACACCAGTTTAAAGTTATCGTTCATAGAAGACAGTTATGATTTATTCTATAATTCTCTTTTTAAAACGTAAAATAATTTTACCTCTTGGAGTTTTTCTATATATTACTGCTGTAATCGGATTTTGAAGAACCTCATGGACACCACATACTCTCAAATGTCTTTCAAGGAATAATGATAGTATGTAAACTCTTGTGTTGTTAGTAAGGAAATGAAATATCAAAAGCATTTGTTTCTCAATTTTAATCTCAAAATAGGGTTCTTTAAATAAAAAAAAGCTTGCATAGCAATTTCCTTAAAAACTAAATATATATAACAAAGGCAAAGTTTTATAACACAAATTTTTTTTTTTTTTTCTTTCATAAACTTGAATTTATACCACGCTAAACCGTTAGGTTAACAACCATTGATTAATCAATAAGTAACGATCAAAAGACAATTGTTTATTGGATTAGGTTGATTGAACATGATGATTCGGGAATCTGCAATAAACCGTTGGTCACGTGGCGAGTGGCAGGCGTTGATTAAAAAGTCATTTAACTTCAAAATTACAAAATCTATTGATACCTTACTTTATAGATTTGAGGTATTTAATCATATCCTCTTATATTCATGTTCGCTGTGATCTTAAAACATCGTTTTAGTGTCCTTAATGCAAAAACTTTCTTCTTAGTGCACTAAGAAGTCTTTTGCGGTATTTCTACACACCGAAATATATGGCCTTATTATTGGTAATATACCATATTAGTGTCACTAATGGCTTAACGTGTTACCAAATTAAAAAGAAGAAATAGACTCAAAACCGCATTTTTAACTTTAGATTTTTTTTCAATCCCAAAATAGAGAAGAGGTCCGGTATACAGACTTATTAAAAAGTCCAGATGAGAAGTTTAACTTGCTTTTCTATTCCCGGCACTTTTAACTGTTTCTTGACGCATGCAAAAAAAAAATGCAGTACCTGGTTACAGTTGCGCATTGACAAATTATAATCTTTCGATTAAATGATCTTTAATCTATATGGTCTTAATTTTAAAAGTTATAAAATCTAAATGTGAAGTGATCTAAAATGTTCAATATTAATGAGTATTTTCGCTGTGAAATGAATCTAAGGTCGTCTAAAAGTATATACATGTGTATTTGACCCGACTACTGACTACATAGTAAACTATATGTACCTGAGCGGGACTCGGGATTGTCGAGGCGTATTTTTTGTAAACGTGACACATGAAAGTCAAATTATGAGGGAGGGTAGGAGGGGTACTGATCCCGAAATCCCGAGCTTAAAAACACGAAATCCCGAAATCCCGGGCTTAAAAACACGAAATCCAGAGGTCCCGAAATTCGAAAAAAGAATTATCGTATCCCGAAAGGGTCAATCCCGAAATCCAGAGCTTAAAAACACCCGATCCCGCAGTCCCGATAAAGGTCCTATCCTCCCTCAAATTATTGTGCCGTGAAAACGCGAAATGAAGTTTAGCGGGACATGGGAAATTACAAAAATAGCAGAATTGTTCACTTACATAGTGTAAGCGGGATGGCATCATGCGAGAATCTAAAAAAATAAACTAGTAACTAAGCGGGATCCGTGAACGGCAAAACCCCCAATGAGACCCCCATTAGTTGTGGCTTATTTTGGTCTTTTTAGTTAGTTTCTTTCCCCTCCATTACTTGACCGTTTTTGTAAAACAACAGCACTCGAGGTCTGACAGTATTTTACCAAGAAATGCACAAACTATTCAAAAAGAAGGCCTAGAAAATTTAAATATTGGTATGCGCACATACTCCCCTCTCAGCACAGACAATTATATTTTTGTAAAGGCGCCAAACTCGTTTCTAATATTTATAATAGAACCGAAAAGAAAATGGAAATGGAAATGGGGAATGTATCAAAGAGATAACAACATGACCAAAGAGCAGATAACAGCCATAGGTCACCAATGGGTCTTCATTGCAACGAGAAAATCCCGGAACCTGAGACTCGGGTGGATCTAGTCATATAAAGGAGTGGTTCCTCACCCAGGACAATTTTTTTTTTTTGGGGGGGGGGGGGGGGGGGTGTCCAACTTCATGTCCCCATTCAAATGCATTGATCGTCCAATAAAGAAAGGGGGTTCCAACATGTCCAACCCTCAGCCCCCCCCCCTGGATCCGTGCCTGTGAGGCATGCTTTAGCTTGCCATTAAACAAAAATGTATACTAGTTGAGTGATAATGGACGTCATACTAAACTCTTCAATATAAAAAAAAGAAACTAAAATAAAAATCATACAAAGGTCACAAAGGCCATAACTTCTGGCTCCTGGATTAGGAAAAGTGCAAAATGCAGTGAGGATAAAAGCCTTTACTGTAAATTCCTGAAATTACAATTATATAAATCATCTCACATCTTTGTGCATTTCTTGAAATTGGTCATATTAATAAATGCATGCAATATTTTCAGAAAATTTCAATATATAGGCTTTTAAAAGTCAATCTCGTGCATGATTATCAATGATTATACTCGCATAATTAACACATGTGGTTCTCAAAACTCAGAGGTGTCTATGCTATTTATGACAACATTTTAATCAAGTATAAATTTACAAAATTTGTTTAGAACTATATGATTTTTAGGTTTTTAAGCATAGATATAGTAGGTCAGGATCTGCGAACTCTCACTGACTGACTGAGCACATGAATTCAACACTAGTTTTTTGGTGATGTTGGTGTTGCTTAGTGTTTTGTTTTGTTTTTCTTTTCTGCATCTTATGTTTTGCCTTGGCATTGTCAGTTTCTCTTTCATTGCATTTGGTTTTTTTTGTTATGTTAAATAACAAGTCAAAAGAGAGAAAAAACAATAAAAATATGTGAAAAAATGGCTGAGTTCAGTATATATTAAGGAAAGAGATAACAAATAGCTAAATAAGAAAAAAGAAAATTCCTTTTCTACAGTCAATTGTCTGATAATCTAGAAGATAGCCTGATTTGGTCTAATTCTCCTGAATTCTAGCAGGTACTTTATTCCAACTTTTTTAATTCAAACAAACCATGTCTTAGATAGTCTTGGAATTAGAATACATTAATCATAAAATTTTCATAATACTTTGGTGAATTATCTATTGATATAATCATGATAATTAAGCTCCTTTTTAATTTTTAGGGATTTAAAATTTTTGATTTAAAGTTAGGGATTTTATTCATAAAAGGGGGGATTTTTCCAGTACGTATACTATTAATAATGCTTTGAGCAATTTTCATGAAACTTGGTGAATTATTTTTGTATAACATAAACATGATAATTTTCCTTTTAATTTAAAAAAAAATCTGATTTATGTCATTGTACTATCATGTAGCAACTTTACCTGACCATATAGGAAAATAGGTATTTAGTCGGATCTTAACACGTACTTGTGATTTGGTTAAAACCGTTTTTGTTCAAAATATACGAAGAAATGTTGAAATGTTCAGGACTTAATTAAATCTGTATTTCGGTAGGAAGGTGCAAGCATACGATTTTTATTGCGTCTTACACTTTGAGAAGCGAATAATCTTCAACTACTTTATTCAAATATTGTGTAAAAACGTTAATTTTGAACTATGAAAGTCAAGTGGCTCGAGTATTTTTCTGAGGAAGTTTTAAAAAATTGCAAAGAAATATTTTTACATTGGATTAGCTTTCATTAGTCTTAACTATCTAGAGATTAACAATTTTTGGTTATATTTATAATTTAGAATCATCATTGAAGGTGGGGGACGATTTCGCAGATAATTAATTATATTGATGTGACATTTGTATGCAAGAGTGACATTTCGTTGCATTATGTGCCAATTCGAAAAAGTTATGCGAGTATTCTCTCCCCTTAACAAGTTCATTATTTTATAATTAAGTTTAGGTTTCTGATACAATTTTGAATAATTACAAAATGAATCAATTCAATATATTTCAGTTTCTGTTATTGGTGTATCAAAAACATTGATGTAGGAATATAATTTCATAAATTTGAAACGTTTAAAATGATTACATACCAATATAAAGAACCGTTCATCATTTTTGAAAAAGACTATGAACGATAATCGATTTATTTATCTTCCCTTGGTGACAGATTGATTGGGAAATGAACCAGCGTAATATAATGGTAATCACAGAGAGGGACCAGCAAGCAATTTTTAATTGTAGCTTATTCAACGTTAAAACAATGATCCAGGGGTTAAAAAATCCACTAGCCCGACGCCCAGGACTAGAGCATTACGCCTCGGGCAATCAAAACTTTTAACCCAATATGCCCGACGGACTAGTAACAAAAAATTCTTGGCGTTTCCAAATTAGATAGTGGAAAATCCCTTCATCGCTATTCTATCTTAGCCAATCAGATTCAATTACGTCATCCGGAATTCCAAGCATTTGAACTGGTTTTTACAGGTCCAGGATTGCGTTCAATATCGTAGCGGCTACTAACATGACAAAGGGCTACGTAAATTTATGACTATTGAACGTGTAGCTAGCCTAGCCGCTACATAGATATTGATAGCAGCTAGCTAGCTACTCGTTCAGTCTACGTAGCACTAAGTAGCCGCTACGATATTGTACGAAACCCTGTTGTACAGTTACATATTGTAAAAATAGAACAAATAACTCAGGGTGGCCAGGTATCATCTATTGATATCTCATACTTTCGAGATAATGAAGACCCCCTATACCATTTGCTAGAGAAAATCAAGCATAATAAAGGTTGCTCAGAAGGAAACTCATTGCATACAGTGTATAATGTCCCCTTCAAAACATGACACCCACCCTGTATTGAAATGTATGCAGCAAACTCTGATTTGTAAAGCATACTTGGGCTAGCAGGTCAGTTTTGATGGGCTAGCAGTTCTTCGAACAGGGCTAGTAAAATCCTGCTGCCAATAAGTTCTGGGCTAGTTAGCTGTAACAACATTTTTTAACCCCTGTGATCCACTATAAACGAATGTTAATTTATACAAATATAAGGACTTTGTTAGCTAAATCTACAAATTTTATTAGATATTATGACTTTTTATTGCAATAGATTAATATGCTATATCATGACTTGGGATTAGGATAGTCTCAAGAATGCTTTCACAAATTTTTATGAAACTTTGGTGAATTGTTTTTATATCTTGACAAACTCCCTTTTTAGCTCACCTGACCTGAAAGGTCAAGTGAGCTTTTCTCATCACTTGGCGTCCGTCGTCCGTCGTCCGTAAACTTTTACAAAAATCTTCACCTCTGAAACTACTGGGCCAAATTCTACCAAACTTCGCCACAATCATCCTTGGGATATCTAGATTAAAAAATGTGTGGCGTGACCCGTCAAACCAACCAAGATGGCCACCATGGCTACAAATAGAACATAGGGGTAAAATGCAGTTTTTGGCTTATAACTCAAAAACCAAAGCATTTAGAGCATATCTGACATGGGGTAAAATTGTTTATCAGGTGAAGATCTATCTGCCCTGAAATTTTCAGACGAATCAGACAACCTGTTGTTGGGTTGCTGCCCCTGAAATGGTTATTTTAAGGAAATTTTGCAGTTTTTGGTTATTATCTTGAATACTATTATAGATAGAGATAAACTGTAAACAGCAATAATGTTCAGCAGAGTAAGACCTACAAATAAGTCAACAAGACCAAAATTGCCAGTCGACCCCTTAAGGAGTTATTGTCCTTTATAGTCAATTTTTAACAACTTTTCATCATTTTTTGTAACTTTTCTAAAAATCTTCTTCTCTAAAACTACTTTGCCAAATTTAATCAAACTTGGCGACAATTATCATTGTGGTTTATAGTTTAAAAATGTGTCCGATGACCCAGCCTACCAAACAAAATGGCCAACATGGCTAAAATTAGAACATAGTGGTAAAATGCAGTTTTTGCTTTATATCTTTGAAACCAAGACATTTAGGGCAAATCTTTCAAGATTTTAATGTCCATCAGAATAAGATATATCCCCTCACAAATTTTCAGTTGAATCGGACAACCTGTTGTTGGGTTGCTGCCCTTAAATTGGTTATTTTAAGAAAATTTTGCAGTTTTTGGTTATTATCTTGAATACTATTATAGATAGAGATAAACTGTAAACAGCAATAATGTTCAACAAAGTAAGATCTACAAATAAGTCAGCATGATCAAAATTGTTAGAGGACCCCCTAAGGAGTTATTGCCCTTTAGAGTCAATATTAAACAACTTTTCCTCATTTTTGTAACTTGTATAAAAATCTTTTCTAGAACTACTTGGCCAAATTTAACCAAACTTGGCCACAATCATAATACTAGGGTATCTATTTTTAAAAAGAGTGTCTAATGACCCCGCCTACCAACAAAGATGGCCGACATCAGTAAAAACATTAACAGGTGAGCGACACAGGCTCTTGAGAGCCTCTAGTTATTATTATGACCCAAAGTGGAGGGGGCATAATGTTTAACACTTGTCAGATCGTTTGTCCATCTGTCCCAAAGTTGTTTTTTGTTCTCTTACAGTACTTTAGTTTGCCTCAACCAAATTCAATTAAACTTTTACAAAAGCTTGTTATCACAATTCTCAGATCAAGTTTGAATTTTGGTGATGTCAGTGTTACTGTACTAGAGTATCAGAGTTATGCCCCTTTAGAAATGGGGAAAATATGCTGAATTTTTTGTTTCCTGTTCTCTAAAATTTAGTTTGTCTCAACCAAATGTTATGAAATCAATACACAATGCTTATCATCACAAAATACAGATTAAGTTTGAATTTTGGTAGTGTCTCTTTTACTAAATTCTATAGTTATGTTCTTTAAAAATGGAAAAAATTGTTTCGGCCTTCTAACTTAAGTTTTCCTCAACCAAATTTTATTAAACTTTAAAAAAATACTTTTTATCATAATTTTAATCAGATCAATTTCAAATTTTGGTAGTAAAACTTTTACCGTTCTTCAGTTATGTTCCTTTAAAACTTTGAATAATATGCAAGCTGGAGTATCATTCCCTATTTATCATGTATATTTTTTATAAGATGCAGAGTTAAGGAACTTTAGTTGTTGCAAAGTTATTTTAAAATTGTCCATTTTCAAAAACTTTGAAAGGTTTTTAGAAATTTATGTATTTGTTAAAAAAATCGCAGCCTTAAACTTATAGTCACTTGAGATATATATCTATAAATGGAGCCAAATTATATACATGTTTTATGTCAATAAATACCACTGTTTGTGCATGTTTTTTTTTTTTTTTGGAGGGCAGGGGTCTTATTTGCACAGTGCTCATAGTTTTTTAGTTGATCATTAAAATTCATTTAAAGCTTAAAGACCAGCTATAAGGGCAAGAAGCTTATCAAGCACTCTTGGTTTAGATTTTTATTAAACACACATTAATATACATAATGTACATTAAACAGAAAAAAATATTGATGCAAGATGTCATTCAACTTTTACTCTTTTATGTATAGGACAAGAACTATAGAAGATACAGAGAAATTATATACAGCAGAAATGATAGGCAATGTGAAATTTGCAGAAGCCAACTAAACCTAAATGGTAAGGCACCTTTAAATATAAAAAAGTTATTGAACTTGAAAGATGATTACTGGTATCATGATTACTATAAAAATTAAAAGATGTGGTATATTAAATATGAAAACTATCATGGCTTTGAGAAAGCAATTGTAGGCCTGTTACGACCTTCAATAATGAGAAAATCCATACCCTATACTATAGTCAAAGTAGGCAGCTATAAATGACCTAAAGATGAAACATTGAAACAATCCAAACTGTAAAACTAATCATGGTAATTGCCTAGTTTATAACAAAATAAATTACAAAAAATAAATATGACTGGTATGAAACAACAACAACAACAACCACTAAATTTTAGTGTCAGACTAAACTGACAAAAGCTACAGGCTCTGAACTTTGGACAGGCACAATAGGAATATGGCAAGGTTATATAAAAATAAGATGTGGTATGATTGCCAATAAGACAACTCTCCACCAGACAACCAATGATGTAAATTTCCTGCAAACACGGACTTGACTTCTGTAAATCAACTAATTTTTCGTGAATACTTTATTTGGCATTTTATACTTTCTAGTCTACATCGCAGTTATTTATTTTTCTCGAGTTCAAGTTTACTTAATGTATTTTAATAAGGAAAGATACACATGAAAAACATTTATTGCTGTTTCTCTCTCCATTTATAACATTTTATTTGTTTATTTTGTGTATTTATAGGTAATCAGACATCTTGGTTTTCATGATCAATAGGTCATTACTGAAGAGGAAACTTAAAGTTGAAATTTATTTACATAGTGCATAATTGGATTAATTTGAAATGGAATGTGTGCTTTCCTGCAAAAAAGAAATAGGAAATTTCAACATTATCACATGATAATGACCATAAACAAAATGGAGTTCTATCATAGATACACAAAAACACTATTGCATAAAAGCAACAACATATCTTAATCAAAAGAAAGGAGAATGCTGAACAAATACTATTTTGTTGTTGAAAAAAGGAACACCAGTTTTATCCACTCATTTACATCGCTCCCTCATATCAAATATACAGAAGAAGATCATTGAAGAACAATTTGCAAAAATGATTTCTCTTAGAATTGAAGGGAATTGTTTAGTGAATGGAATAATGTATTCACTGAATTCTTACGTAGTGGATTGAATAACTGTATACAAGCTGAAACAGAAGAAATTCTAATTTAAAATAACACGAAAAGTGTTTATTTTATTATTTAATCTGCAAATATATAAACAAATTCTTTAGAACACCACAAATGGTATGACATTCAAATTGGTTGCTTATTAATGTATCGCATTGAAACAATTACAAAGAAAATAGAAGCATTTGCTCCCAAAAAAAATATAAATTAAAGTTAAATTTATATAAAAAGTATAAACAATACCTAGATCTAAACAGTCAGACTGTATTATTTTCAATGTCATTAAAATGTTGAGTCAAACATTTATTAAAGTTTTAAATATCATTTGCATCAATTATACAGTCTTGTTATAATTATATTCATACTGTTTGTATACATGGTGTAGTGAAGAAATGTTTAACAAGTAAAAATAAGGGAAAACATTTCCTTAAGGGAAATTTGATGTGCAGAAATTTCCTTAGAGGAAATTTGAAGAACAATGATTTCCCTAGAGGAAATTTGTTGTCTTGAATTTTCCTCCAAGGAAAAGTGTTTGTCAAAAATTTCCTCACAGGAAAAAGTATTTCCTCCAAGGAAAATTTGAAGCTACAAATTTCCTCACAGGAAAAAGTATTTCCTCCATGGAAAATTTGAAGCTGCAAATTTCCTCAAAGGAAAAAGAATTTCCTCTAAGGAAAAAGAATTTCCTCAAAGGAAATTATTATGCAGCAAATTCCCTAAGGGAAATCTTTTTCCCTTGAGGAAAAATCTTTTTCCTTCAGGGAAATTTGATTTCCCTTGAGGAAAATACTTTTCCTCTGAGGAAATTGTTGAAAAAAGAGGCATAACGTTTTCAACAGTGGTGCTAGATCCAAAAATTTTTAGGACAAATATCAGAGAACCAATACCAACCAAGTTATCAACTTTGTTTTGACTTAACTCCAAAAGTTAAGGTGACAACTTTTGCACTCAGCGGAATTGCAAACTTGTCCCGGAGACTGTTATTTACCTGATTGGTGTGCCCTTTTTAGTGGAAGAAGACGTCAAGTCTTTTGAAGACTTAAGGGGCTGACCCTTGGCATTGAGTCTCCGTATGCCGCATTCATTTCGTGTATTACAATTTCAAAACAACTAAGATTCCTGACACCGATTTTTACACATGATTAGGCATCTGAATCATTTAATTTGTAAATTATGATTGTAAAACAATCACTATCGTAAATATGACCCTTTTATTTATGTAAATTATTAGATTTCATCTCATCCACATGAACCTTATTTGTTTACTTGTAACAGGATGTTTTAACTGTAGATATTTGTATTACGCATGCGTGAATTTGGTATCGGGACAACTCACCCTGTTTACAAGTTCGCCCTTGAAGTTACGAATTTGCAATCCTGCAGACAAGAAGATTTTGTTTTTATATAAATAAAAAGGATACTAGTATATAAAGTGTTGACTTTATTCATGGTTTTCCTTTGTCATGTGAATTAGATGCCCTTCGTAACATACATGTGAACCTCCGGACGGGAGTACAAACTCACGTTTTCAGGGGTCTCCTCCCGTCCTCCAGTTTAGGAGAAAAAACTCCCGTGTATGAAATATTTCATGAATGAAAATTTTCAGACGCCATATTTGATAATTTCTTACTACTGTACTGGTGTAATTGACACTTGTGTTAAATTTTACCTGAACATCAAAGAAGATGTATAATTATATGGCTTCACTTGACAGCTTGGGTGTCAAACATACTGGTAATCAACGATGTTTACCTCCGGCTTACTGCCGTTGTTTTATCAAAACGATGTGTATTGGGAATATTGAAATACTTTTTTGTTACTTCCCTTTGTTTTATCCTGTTTTCAGTTATTTTGCTTTTAAAAATGTAAATTGTAAAAAGACTATAAATGATTAATATTTTAATCAAATAATCATAAAAGGATGTTGATTAAATGAATTTAAATGATTTTGGACAAATAAAAAAATTTAAATTTATAAATTATTTTAGCAATCTAGACCTTCTTTTAAGGATTAAATTGAAGTTTATATCATAAATTTGTTTATTACTGATTAGTAGTCAACATATACAATATGTGCAACTAGACTAAGAAAAGGTCTAGTAGATATATTAATTCCTAGTAAAATCTTGAAATTTAAATTTGTAAATGTTAGTATATATTAGATTTTATTGTGTAAGCTAAGAAATAGCAAGACATTTTACACTGTTTTTAAGTCGTTTTAAGCTTTCTACAAATATGACTTTCATAATGCTTAAAATCCATGCAGTACTCAGGCCCGTAGCCAGGAATTTCCAAAGGGGGGTTCGTTTGACTCACAAACTCGACTTTAACAGTCACAATTCGAACAGAACATCGACTTTAACAGTGCTTAATAGTTTTCAAGGGGGGGTTCGTCCGAACCCCCCCCCCCCCTGGCTACGGGTATGGTACTAGTGTTAGTCTATGTTATTTTTTTAATTAATTTACGATGTTGCAAATATACATGTGGAGATTATTTCTTTCTTATTTGTCTATACATTTACAAATGATAAGGAGATGGAGACATGAACAAAAACATATACAGATAAGATATATAAATATAATGATTCATTTGCAAGCAGTGAACAATCATTTGTCAAAAACAAAACAAAACAAGAAACAGATTCTTCTTCTTATTTTATTTTATTCAAATAGAGAGGCAATAAGGGAACTATAAACATTCCAATTTGATGGAAATTTGAAGAAAAAACACAATTTCTACATCATTTGGTTACATTTACGACAAAATTTATGTCGATAAAAAACCATGATGTTTTGATCATTCAGTACTTAATAGATGCATAGTTCTTGGGGAAAAGTTTTATCAAATAATATGAATATAAATGACTTTTTTTGTGCTCATGTTTTACAGTGGGTTGTGATGATCTTCCAGTTAGGTTACCCTCATTTGGAGTGTTGTTCCCAACCTGTTAAAGGTCCATCTTTGTGCATAATTCAAAATTGGAAATTTCAACAAGCATCTAATATTCTTAATCTGGAAAATAAACCCTGGTCTGCTAGCTTCATGTATATTTTCTACCGATTTAATATATAACTAGAATCATGCAAACAGACTTAAGGAAAAGGCATGTAAGTTCATCATACAAATATGACACTTTTTCTAGACAATCCAGATCTTGCAAAATACGTCGCTAAAAATTGTAACCTTTAAAATTGTTGTTGTGCAGTAAAAACCCATATGGGAACTTTCAAAAGTTGGCGGGTATGTAACAAGTCTTACTATTTTTATGCTCCATTTATGGGCAATATGTTTTCTAGTCTGTCCGTCCGTCCTGATTCTGGTTATAAAGTTTATGGTCGAGGTAGTTTTTGATGAAATTGAAATCCAATCAACTTGAAATTTAGTACACATGTGTTCCTCTTGATATGATCTTCTTAATATTACTGCCAAATTAAAGATTTTACCTAATTTTCATAGTCAACTGAACATAGAAAATTATTGTATGGATGGGAAATCCATGTACTTATGACCTTTTCTTGTTTGAAGAAAAAAAAGTACATCATAACGATAATGGAACAAAGCAGCCTGGGTAAGTGGGGCTGCTTTTATGGTAATTCAAGTTACCTTTTATTCACCTTCTTCCACTTCAGAGCTATCAGCTCTTTGATTTAAAACTGAATTGTATGAAGTATGTCACAGCAAATTAATTTAGTAAGTAAATGGAATAGACTGGTTCCCTTTCCTTTATATGTTTGGCTCCAATAGACAAGCCTTGTTAACGGAATTTTGCTTCTTCCCCTGTTGTTTACAAAGTTCGTTTTAATGTTTTGTGTTATGTTTGTCTTTTCGTCTTTTCGGTCTTAGTTCGGAATTAACAAATAAGAATATAGCTAAGTGTTTTGAACTATTTTCGAACTGTCTTTTTTTTTTCTTCCAGTCATGGTGCTGTCTCTTTGTTTTTCTAATGGCCCTTTAGTACAAGTACCCTACCCACCTTGTTTTATCATATAATTTCCTATCTTACTTGAACTTGATTGGTTGATATATATTATTTTATAGGACTGGTAATTGAAAATACATTTACAACACCAAAGATTGCATACAAGAGTTTTGTTCACATCGCTGATTTTTTGCAGTACGTTGTTGATATCAACAAACATGGTCTTGATTTAAGTGGAATTACGACACTAACATTTATGGTAAAGGCGTGTCATGCTGTTAGAATTCAAAATCTGACGATGGAGATTCCTCAAAGCCCATGTATAATTTTGAAATTGGTAGCAATACAAATATAAGGTCAGGTTTTCAAAGACGGAATGATGATTCACTAACACTGGCTAGTCAAAAAACCGTCTTTTACGACACCCCTGGCGTTTGTTCATGTGATGAATACCGACCATTTTGGATCAGTGTCATAAACGGAGTTCTAATGATAGGAAAAGGACTTATCGTTGGTATAAATGTTATAGCTGAGTGGACCGACCCAAATCCTTTTATAGTAAGAAGCATAAGATTATTCACAAGTCAACACATTTTAGGAGAATGGAAGGTACAGATAGAAGGTAAAATTTGTTTCCTTTTCTTAATTTCTTAATCGCTTCAATGCAAGCGTTATTGTTTATAATACATCTAATCCAAATAAACTTAAAAAAAGAATTTGTAAATCTTGATCTTTAAATTCAATTGAAAAATGAAAATCATTTTCTGATGGAATGTCTATCATTCGAACAACAGCGACAAGTAATGTTAAATTATTCTTTAAAAATATGTTATAATTCAAAATTCAGAAAACCCAATTTATTTGGCTTCTGTTTGTAAATATGAAGAAATATGCAACATTGTTGCTTTCATTTGTTATAAATGTTTTACGATAATAAAATAACTGCTGTAGTTAAATCCATATTATCATAAGCATTATCATTTTTGTTTTTTCTTACTTTATCTATTTGTAATCATTATATGTAAAATGCCTTTAAAGGGCCGATAATTGGTTTCATAAATTATTGGTATTCGTATTCGAGAGCTTTAGTTTAAGCGGTCCCCAGTTACATTTGCAATATATTTTAGATCACAAAGCGCTTTTAAAAAGTCCTTTGTAGTTTTAGTTCTTTTGTTACCTATTCTGACATCGGACTCGGACTTCTTTTAAATTGAGTTTTACTATGCGTATTGATATGTGTTTCTTTATTCTAAATTGGCTAGATGTATAGGGGTGAGGGTTGAGATCTCAAAAAACATGTTTAACCCCGCCGCATTTTTGCACCTGTCCGAAGTCAGGCGCCTCTGGCCTTTGTTAGTCTTGTATGGTTTTTTTAGTTTTAGTTCATTTATATGTTTTGGAGTTTAGTGTGACGTCCATTTTTACTGAACTAGTACACAATTTTATTTAGGGGCCAGCTGAAGACCACCGCCGGGTACGGGATTTTCTCACTGCGTTGAAGACCCATTGGTTGCCTTCGGTTGTTGTCTGCTCTTTGGTCGGGTTGTTGTCTCTTTGACATATTTTCCATTTCCATTCTCAATTTTATTTCATAGTTGGATATTTTCACACTTTATTGAACTATCCGTTTTTAATAGCGTGGTCATATATAAAATATATTTGATACAAACTTATCGTTAAAGATGGAAGATTTATTAAGATAGATCCGTTGAGAGTTTAATGAGGACAACCATAAATTATGATTATCTTTAAGAGTCACATTAAATTTTTATCGTTTTTTTCTTCACAACTGCTGTTTTAATTATGGTTATCATCATACAAATCATTTTTTTGAAAGATTGGAACTATTCTTCCAAGTCTTTCCTAAGGCACCGACCTCCCAAACAAGAAGTACAAATGAGCACAGGTTAGCTACTACATTTACAAAATGTAAACACACTAAAATAAAGTTCCCATATGATGTCTGGGTACATATGCACATATAAACTGTGAAAAGTTTGTGTTATTTATATCTTTGGAGCAGTTCATTGAAGTATGTATGTCTTTAAGTATGTCAATTGGCAGGCTTGTCTGTCATTTTAATTAGGTAAGAGTAATGATACAATACCAGTTTGATTGAGAACTGTCATGCTCACTAAACAATTAGAGAAAAGGTGGGGCTTAATTACAATGTCCCACCTCATTTCATGCCAATCATATAAACCAGATTATTTATCATCCTCAGTCTGACGTAATTAAACAGACCCTTCATTATACATCTCAATACACAAACACTTAACCTCATTATTGAATACACAAATGTATATATACAGAAATGGTAGATTTATTCATTGCCGATTAAATCTTTTGATCTACACTACATAAAATGATTCTATAAATTATGTCTGTTTGGACGACTCCCAAAATTGGTGACATGAAAGATCTTTGTCATGTTCCAGAGATGTATACAGCCAACAGCAAAATAAATTGAAGTTGGTACTCCAGGAATTCATTCGCAAAGCAACATTTTGAACCAATTTAGCACACAGTTCCTATAGCCTGCTGTATATCGTACTCATCGTTATTATTTTCGTAGGGAAATGATATCATTATATGAAAATTTTGTTTTCATTTAAATTTTTCTTTTAAGTGTTACTATTTACCAGAAGTTATAATTAATAGAGTCTTTGATAAGAAGGAACACATACTTAAAAAATCAAGTTTTTAGACTTTACAGGGAAGGTATTTAAAATTTGTCACAAGAATTCCCACTGTATCTGCACATGCATATTATGTAGAGAATACACATAATTAAGGAACGACTTTAAAGGTTGTCAAATTTCTCGGGATAAGTGAAAGTCATTCCTGGGCAACAGTAAACAGAAGATTATATTATAGTGTACATGTCTAATTGGTAAGTATACATAAAAGTTGAAAACATTAAATAAAAATACCGAGCTAACCCGTAAATGGTAGTAGATTCCCTTCCAAACTAGAATAGCTAAATTCAATAATATTGGCCAATCAGAATACGCACATTTGAAAAAACAATCATATGAGCTGGGCGCGAGATCACCTTACATATACAGTGATATACAACCTTTGATTTTTAAATCTCAAACAAATGTGAAATAAATAAAATTAACAAATATATTAACACATTTGATGAGCTCTCTCATGATCGGTCGATCATTTATTTGAAGTTTTTTTTTTAATACATCCCAGTATTTTGTATTGTAACGCCATATTATGCATTTCAAAATCAAATCTGTATCGAACTGGAACAGATATTATGCCTTTGTAATAACAAAGTATCCAGGGGAACTACTGTTAGGCGGAACAAATATACGTTGACACAGGGTTTGACATGCCCTTTTGGTAAGGGGTATTATGGTTTACTTCTCCAGCTTGATTGATTGATTTTTAATGCCACTTTAAGTATTATTTCGTGGCGGTCTTTTTTTATTGGTGGAGGAAATCGGAATGCCAATAGAAACCACAGACCTTCTGTCATGAATAGAACCTATTTCATGCAAGATTAATAAATAAACTGTACCAGTGTAAGGGTCTTACATGTACAAAATCTTTGGTACAGTCTCAAAATTACTTTTGTAGGAAAATTGAATCAAGTGAATCTCTTAAAATGCGAAAGAATTTGTTTCATTTTCTAGATCTGTTTTGAAAGCACAACCATATGCTTCCAAATAAGGGGACGACCATGTGATATTCAAAAGTGGGTACAAGGAGTGGTAAGAACTGAAAATATAGCGTCAGGCGAAGCTAAACAATCATATGAATCATAAAAAAATATGATATAAATATTTTATCAAAGGGGGGCGAATGTCCTTTACCCTCTTTGTAATTCGCCGCTGAATAAATGTTAATTCCTTCTAGAAAATGAAAATGACGTTCAATGTTATTTCTGTGTATTTTTTAATTGTTTTTGCAAGAATTTTAACATGTTATTGAAAATAGGCAGCCCAATAATTTTGTTAACATCTTCATAGCTTATTACATTAGCACTCTTGTATTCTTATCTTCTGCATCTGGGACTTTAAAACTAAGTTAATATAATAGTCTAATATATATAGGAAGATGTGGTGTGAGTGCCAATGAGACGACTCTCCATCCAAATAACAATTTAAAAAAAAGTTAACCATTATAGGTCAATGTACGGCCTTCAACACGGAGCCTCTGCTCACACCAAACAACAAGCTATAGAGGGCTTTAAAATTACTAGTGTAAAACCATTCAAACGGGAAAACCAACGGTCTAATCTAAATAAAATTAAAAAAAAAAAAAAAGAAGTCTGTATTTAACATAAAATTCTTAAAATCTCCTGATAAACTTGGAAATTTTCTTTTCTGATACGGCACTCCTCCGTGGTTGTCATGTGTGACGTCATGACGTCATATATCTAAATTTAGCAAAATGTTTCATATATTGACCTTTAATATACATATAAATAGAAACATGGCGTCAATATACGTAAAAAAAATAGAAACAAGACGTCAGATGTAATATTTATATATATATATTCCCACAGAAATTCGAACGTATTCTATGCTGTCACCCCATTAATTATCATTTTTCTGAGTTATGGACGTAATAAAACTGGAAAGATAATCAATATCAGTAACATTATTAGCGGCAGGTAATTATATCACATGAAAATTATCCGGGTACAATATTCATACCAGACAAATACATGTATATTACTATATCAAATAAAACATGCAATAAAGATAAATATGAATTATTTTTATAGACGACGGATCACATTTAGGAGTTACGAGAACATACAATGAATCCTCGTCTAATAGCAAAGAGTATATTACTATGAAATCCTCAACTATGGATTTAACGATTGATACAACCCGAGCTATTGAATCAATCATTGACAAAGACAAGCATGCGACCAAGACCAATGGCAAGTCACATTAAAAATATTTAAATTCGCATAAATATGTATTAGTGATTGAAGATGAGAAATCATTAATATATGAGCAACGAATTAATTGAAATGTGTAGCTTTTTGCATGTCTTTGTATGTAAGGCAACAGTAGAATAACCCTGTTCGAAATTCTAAGTCGATTGAGAAAAAACAAATCCGAGTTACAAACTAAACTGAGGGGACACATCAAATATCAGAGGAAAACAACGGCACAACAGAAACACTAAAAATGCAACACATAAAGAAACGAACTATAATATAACGATGACCATTTTCCCTACTTGCTACAGGACATTTTAATAAAAAATGGAGAAATTTAATAAATAGTTTTGTATAAACATTTGTAAGCAGATATATATATTTATACAGCTGTCATTATTGTCGGTAGACTACTATCAGTATTTATCACTTTACATACTAATTACAGTGGAGATCACTTCTAACCTCTCATTAGAACTGTCAGAATATTCTGTCATAGAACTGTTCTAACCTGTCCTAGAACAGTTCTACCCTAGAACTGTTCTAAGTAGAACTGTCAGAATCAGTTCTAGGTAGAACTGACTAAATCAGTTCTAGGTAGAACTGTCAGGATCAGTTCTAGGGTAAAACTGTCAGGATCAGTTCTAGGTAGAACTGTCCAAATCACTTCTAACCGTAGAACTGTCAGCAGAACTGACTTAATCAGTCAGGACTGTAGAACAGTTCTAAATGACGTCACTGCAGTAAGGGCACTTTAGAATTTAGAAGAAAAAAATCACTTCCAATTACTTTGCTATATATTAAATAGCAGATTTTCTATATTTTTTACTAATCAAACGACTTTTATTACGTTACATGTACAAATATCGAAGTGAATAGAAGGTTATCCAACGCATCGGAGATATTTTTATAAGATTGCACACGGAAACATCATTGTTTACGTTTCTTCGTTCCCCGTTCTTAACAGTCTCTTCCTAAATAAAACTCTACATTTAATTCATGGAATTTTAATCGTAATTTACCTTGTTTGCCTTGGATTTATATTTATTTATAATTCTGTTTTGACAAATGTTCAAACGAAAATTGTACAGTGGATGAATTATGGGGTATTAATGAAAAACGTGTTGTGTAACGTAAAAAAACTATATATACATTTGCACCATCTCGTCTTAGCCAAACTTATCCATAACGATTATATAAATAAATGATATCTGGGAGTCTGGAACTCAGAAAAATATACTGGATCTGAACATGAATGAAACATTTGCCCCTGGACGTTCGGCTACTAACAAAATCATGCATTTTTCTTTGCCTTCTTCAAATTATATTAACAGTATACTATTCCAAGAAGAGAACTTCCCATACATGTACTTTTTATTTTATTTTTAAAATAAAGTATATGAATCAGTCATGTGAGTGTTGGATGATGCCATTAAATAGTTTTGTTTAAAAAAAAAAACCATCACAAACTACTGACTTAAACATGTTAAAAAGTCACTTTAGCATGTTTAATGACGGTTCATTATTATGGATACAGAGATGAAATAACGGCGCGCTTAATTCTTAGATATGGTATAAATACACCTTGTCGCAATGTGTCTGCCATTACTGGATATCACACAGGTTCCCGTAAAATTTTGACGTCAGAAAACAAAATATCTGACGCCACAATGGAAAAGTCATTGTTGTATGCTTCAAAAGTTCAAGAGGCCAGGTCAGCCAGGATTAGCAATATGGTGTATTGTGTTTCAAAGTTGGTGTCATTTTAATCATACGATCCGTCCTCACATGAGGCCATATACATGTATATTTACATGATAAAGTGTAAATAAGTTCAGTTTTGGTTGATGAGGTCAAATGATTTTGTTAAAACAACTCTCACTCAGTCTGATATATCGAAACCACTGAAATTTGTTTACAATTCAATATTTTGAATAAAAAGAGGACTTGCTGATATTTTAAATTGATGTGGAAATTTTTTTGTAGCCAATGTGTTCCAATATTAATTGATATTGCTGTCATTTGAATTATACAATCCATCGTTACCGGTATATGTATTACTATAAGTGATTTAGTATGCGGCTATATATATATATTAAGATTTTCATAACTAAGTGTAATTATGGTCAGTTTTGGTTGATGCTGTCACATATGGTCAGTTATGGTTGATGCTGTCAAATATGGTCAGTTTTGGTTGATGCGACAAATAAATTTGTTATATTCATGAGTCAGTCTGAGATATTAAAACTACTGAAATTAGTTTACGATTCAAAATTTTGATGAAAAAGAGGACATGCTGGCACTATAAACTGATGTGAGCATAATTTTATTTTCCAATATTGCTTTCATTTTTATTAAACAATCCATCCTGATATAAAAATATACATGATTTACTTTGCGGCTATTAAGATTCACATCATGTTCATAATAAAGTGCAAATAGGGTCAGTTTTGGTTGATGCGGACAAATTATTTTGTTATACCAGTCAGTCTGAGGTATGGAAACTACTGATATTTGTTAATGATGCAATATTTTGAATAAAAAGAGGACATGCTGGCATTCTAAATTGATGCAAATGAAATTAGGTAGCATTGTGTTCCCATATTTCTATCATTTGTATTTTCATGATTTTACAGTCCCTCTTGACCTAAAATTATAACTGAATTACTGTGCAGCTATTTAGATTTACATAAAAAAAGCAAATATGGTAAGATTCGGTTGATGCGGTCAAAAGATTTTATTATACGACTCAGTCTGAAGTATGAAAACTACTGAAATTTGTTTATGATTCAATATTTTGAATAAAAAGAGGACATGCTCATTGGCTGATCAAGGGGGGGGGGTTCAGGAGTTGGAACCCTCTTTTTTTTTGACGATCAATGTTTTTGAATTTGAACATATAGTTGGAACCCCCCCCCCCAAATATTTAAATGGCTGGATCTGCCCCTGCATGCTGACACTATAAATTGATGCGAACAAAATTGTTTTCCAATATTGCTGTAACTTGTATAGTACAGTCCCTCTTGACCTAAAATTCAAACTGAAGTACTGTGCAGCTATATAGATTTGCAGAAAGACTGAAGAGCAAATAATGTCAGTTTAGATTGATGTGGTCAAAAGATTTTTGTTAAACAGGTCCGTCCGAGGTATGAAAACTACTCGTAAACAGATATTACATTTGGTTTATGAGGATAATTTTGTTATGTGATAACGAGCCATCCTGACTCCCAGAATAAAAAATGTAAAACAATTTAAATAATAACCCTCCCCCCCATAATACTAATTAACGGCCTAATTTATGTACAAAAAATGAAAGAAAAACAAATATTTTATACTACACATCAACAAAAGAAAATCACTGAATCTAATCGTAGAACTGTTCTAGAAGTAGAACTGACCAAATATTTGGTCAGTTCTAGCTAGAACTGTCTAAAACTGTTCTAGGGTAGAACTGTCAGGATCAGTTCTAGCTAGAACTGTCCAAATCAGTTCTAGGTAGAACTGACCAAAATCAGTTCTAGCTAGAATAGTTCTAACCTAGAACTGACTAAAAGGTGTCAGGCTGACAGTTCTACATACTGTTCTAGAACAGTTCTCCTGACAGATTCTGACAGAATTTATGAGAGGTTAGAACTGATCTCCACTGTAGCTAACTTAGACACTTGTATTAATACCATAAAATATTCACAAAGTGATATCTAGATCGTTATAACATTTTGTACTCATTGAAAGAGAACCAGTTGCCACTTTTGTACTTAGATATACAAATCGATTGATAGGCCCTCACCATAAAGAACCATTATAGTGTTGTATTATTGTTTTTGAATGATGCTCAAATAAGGTTTTATTTATTTTTCGAACAATTAGACTCATCTTTCACATATATAGCTGTTATAATCAGTGGGATTGCTGCATCTATTACGATTATAACGGGTTTGACAGCACTGAGAAGTTTCATAAACAAAACAAGCAGAATTGCACATGTAAATATTATTTTCCTTTATAAGAAAAAGACAGAAACTCTCGTAATAATCATTTTGAATCACAACTTTGCGGCATAAACTTTTAAACGACTTAGAGACGAACAATTGCTACGGAGCTCTACAACGCTCTACAAAAACAAAATATTTGGCTACATAACCCCTACAAATATCGGTGGGTATATCAGGTGGTCTAAAAAGATGAGAAGACAACTCGGATAGCAAATAACATTTTCTTGTCACAATGTTCAAGGAGGTACGGTTTAAAGCCAAGACTTCTGAATTTTTAAGTCTGCGTCTCCACCAAGCATGTGAAATGAAGGATTTGTCAGTTTGGTGTCATATTATCTTAGCAGCTAAAAAAATGTGTCAGTATGAAACAAAGAATGTTACACATGTTACATAAGACTAATTAGTATGTTATTGTCCTTCGTATGAATATAATATTTGTCACATAAAATTAAAAACTTCGTAAAATAAATGTCCTATGAATATGATGGAGATGACAGGTCCTTAGTAGTTGGAATAATTTTTAAATTTAAATTAAATCCAAAGATTGTTGGGTTAAATCCCTTTTTGTTGTGGACTACTGTGGATTCATTTATTTTTGTGGATACCAATTTTCGTGGTTTGAGGAAAAACTGTATTTTCGTGGATATTTGAGTTCGTGGTTTTTCCAAAGTCTGCATACAGACTAATAAAATCTTTTTACTTCATTGAACATTTAAATTCCTGGTTCACATATAGCCACGAAATCCACGAAAATTGCTATCCCACGAATATTAATGAATCCACAGTATTTTGGCTGCAAATCAATTGCAAGCTGTCTAATAAAAAAAAGGAACATGTTCTATTATTTAGTTGGACCTGGCTGACATTCAAGACGACACAATCAATGATGGTATGCATTTCGTCATTACAATAAACTGTAATGAACAGATGGACAAGAAATATAACAACATCGCACCTACAAGTCACACGATTCTGTCTTGATTCAGCAATATTCAATCCATTCGCCATATAATTGTTGTCAAAGGAATGTAACCGGTGTTTAAAGAGACATATTTATGTAGAAACTTCCGAACTAAAAAACATAACAAATATGTGTCTAATATTGGAAAAGAACATTGTGACGTAACGTTTTAAAGTGTATTAGTGAGTGTCTGTTTGTATAAAAGAGTGGATTATGTTAAATACAATTTGATTTTTCTTTCGTAAAATTAAAAAAAAAAAAAAAAAAAAAAAAAAAAACAACAGAAAACTTAATAGTTGTGCATCGATAAACCAATCTCGTAAATCAATAACGAGGAAATTGTAAATGGAAAGTCCATAATCAAACGGAAAAATCAAAAGCTTAGGCACAACAAACGAATGGATACAAACTGTCATATTCCCGACTTGTTTCAGGCATTTTCTTATGTAGAAAAAGGTGGATTAAATCTGGTTGTTTAACTAGCTTAACCTCTCATTTGTATGACAGTCGGATCAAATCCCATTATATTGACAACGATGTATGAACAAAACAAACAGACATAATAGTTCAACACATCCAATACATCAGTCTAGAAAGAGACACATGCAGGAAACAAACAAATAACTGGATGTGTCGACAGGGTAAGCATTTCGTGAATTTGGAGGAAGACTTTTACAACAAATATTTAGCATTCCTCTTGGACTGAACTCTTCGCCTCTCTTTGTCGACATCCTTAAAAACCTAACGATTGAACTTTAAAAAATAAATTCCCAAATCGGCAACAAAAAAAATATCAGACGAATATATAGTTTTGAAGCAAATCATAGATTGCATTTTTATGAAGGAAAATAATGACTTCACTTAGTGCCTTAGAGCATATTTCATTGAAACATGGTATCGTCCGGTTTGATTCTGAGAAAGAATGACCTATGGTTCTGAAAGAGAGAAAAAAAACTCAATATAGGTATATATTGAGAGAGGGTTGCTGCTCACAAGAAAGCTATTAAACCAAGAGTTCCATATGGTGAAGTTGAAATCATCCCTTTGTAAATTTTACGGACGTCATCACGAGTTGGTTAACCGTTATGGAATAACCGTCTCACAGATTATATCGAATATGTTCTTTACGTCGTAACTATAATCCACTTCCCTTTCATGAATTTGACTAACCGACTTAAACTATTTACCAGATTTGTTATAACATGACCAACACGACGGGTGCCACATGTGGAGCAGGATGTGCTTACCCTTCCGGAGCACCTGATTTCACCCAAGTTTATGGTGGGGTTCGTGTTGCTTATGCCATCGCGTTTTCAGTTTATTTTCGATTTATGAGTTTGTCTATCCCTCTGGTATCTTTCGTTCCTCTTTTATGTCATCATCAGGATCTTCGGAACTCTCTAGATCAGTATCAAATTCATATGTTAGTGTATAGTTTTGTCTTTCATTATATAATTAAGCTGATTTATATTATAGACACGTACATGTGGGTTTGTAAGTGGTTAACAATCATGAAATTTTCCTTTTTTTACACTTTTCAAATTTTACATATAATGTCGTAGCAGGATCGGCTCACCCTTCTGTATCACAAGAGATCAACCCAAGGTTTTTGAGGGTTCACGATGCTCAGTCTTAAGATAGTTATGGCAAAAAAAAACACGTTTTTCAAGCATTTGCTGACAAGGATAAATGTCAGATGACTAACGGATACTTCGTAACAAAAGACACTAATTTACAGTGTATGAAATATTCGAGTGTCCTATCCTCTGAAATCATTAGTTTTATACAAACAGGGTATGCTGCCACCGCACTTTATTTAAATTGCTTGCTTCTAGGAAGCAATTTCCCGACATAATTTCCGTATGCAAAGTAACCTCAGTGTGACCCATTTTGTAAAAATCCAGTGATCGCAATACGCACGAATGTCCTTAAAATAAACTATCATCTGATTGTACAGGTTAAACACGTGCGGAATATCCATGCATTTTTGTTGATTGTTGACAAACAGGTGACAATCGTCAAACTAAGCTTTAAAATACGAACTTTTATTACCTGCCACATTTTCACAACAACACTGACCGATTGAATAAAAAATCGACGATTATACGAAATTTATGCGAAAAAAATGATAAAATCGTGCACAGAAGACTAAGTTTATGTTGTTTGTATGCATTGGTTCAAGAATTGGAATAACATTATTTTTCACCGGACACTCGTTTCATATGACTTTTAAAACATTACTACATTTAGGTGACCTGACAGGGGTCAAATTTAAGCTTTTTTGTGTACTGGCCAGCCGGACCAGTTGACTGATAATTTACTGGTCCGGCACCAAATCTACTGGTCCTGCACAAATGAAATTCATTTGACAAACACCAAATTAAGAGAGAGATTTTACGTTTTTTCATGATTTTACCTTCCTTTGTTTCCTCTCCTTTATTCTTTATTCGTAGTTTTTTAGTGCTGTTCTGATTGTTCATTAGCAAGTACAGAATCTAACTCAAATTTGAAGATCTCGTTACAAAAATACATTTATTATCTAGGTCTGTCACTGCAAATTGTTCACATGATATACATAATACAATCCATTACATTGCAATCAACTATATAATTAAACCATTTGCGTTTTTTTTACTTATGATTTTTGATATATATTTATGTTTCTTTTTGTCAATTTTATAAACTTTATTCAGATCTTCCATTTGAATGTCACTTATTTTATTTTTTTTACAGTCGATTTAACTCATTCAAAAATTTCCAGATTTTGTGTTGTTGTGAAGTACGCTCAACCTCGATATTAATAAAAACTTAATCAATCTTAATACTTAGTACCTCCAGTACTGTGTAATTGATTTTGCAGGTAAATAGTTTTGTAAAAAAAAACGAAATTGCGATTCAATCAGGGATTTTATCGACAAATTTCTACTGGTCCGACGGACCACCAGGTGACAAAATAGACTGGTGCGACTCAAATTGTACTGGTCCCGGACTACCGGACCAGCGCTAATTTCGACCCGACGTGTCCACCATGTTACTTGTGATTTTTTAAGTTATTATTTTTTTTCTCAATTTGATTTCGATGCACTCCCAGGCTATTTGTAGTATTTTGTTAGTTAGTCTTGAACATGTGTCTTCTAAATTGTCAGAATTCTTATCAAGATTACAATGTTCATAACAGACGATAATTCATATTGACAACATTATAGTCCCTGTCATAAAAAACTTATGTTTTTAACAAATCATGTTATTTGACTAGCTAGAACTACAAAATTACAAGTCAATATGTCCAAGCTCTACATTACTGTGCACCTATACTATCATTAAGTACACGTCTATCTGTACACTCTAGGAAAGACAATAACTCATATGGAATCAATATGTTTACCACTCCACTTAGGTAATATGATGTGCCTTAAAGTCTCCACATAATAACTTTTTATTTGCTCAAGTGTATGGTTTTATTGTCGCAATTTTGTATCTGATATGGTGTCATCCAAAATGCCAATTTTCAGTGGTCCTGGTTAGTACATTTTTGAACCTTTTGTTGATCTTTATTGGTTTTGTCGGTTTCTGTAAAACTTGTGTGAGCAAAATCTTTATGTTATTATGTTGCTTAATGTAGTGATTTTTTTTCTGACCAAATTGAGGGCCATTATTGTAATCATAATTAAGCCCAATATAAGATATTTCTAATACACTATAAATGTTCTTTTTCCGATATGGTCATAATTGCTTAACCTCTATGTGATTTGGTTATCTGTAGAGAAAAATCAGCAGTTTTGCAGCCAACTAGAAGTGGATGGTCTTGTTCATTTTTGTCAAGCCCGCGACATTTGTCGCAGAAAGGGATAGTAATCCGGTGGCGGCGGCGCTAAATCACTTCTTGAAAGCTTTATACTTTAGAAGGTGCTTCATAATTTGTATATAGATACCTTATGTTACGAGGTTAACGTCTGTCACATGTAAAATGTCGTTAACCTTTTCATGGTTCAGTGACTACTTGAAAAAAAAATGCGTAAAAGGATATCCATATTTGGTTTGTACGTACCTTGCAATGTCCTCATGCTCGTCAGACAGTTTTCATTTGACCTCGACCTCATTTCATGGATCAGTGAACAAGGTAAAGTTTTCGTTGTCAAGCCCATATTTCGGATACTATGAGCAATATGTCATGTATATTTGGTGTATGGAAGGGTTGTACAGTGTACATGTCCAACTGGTAGGTGTTACCTGGCCTCGACCTCATTCTGATGGTTTAGTGGTCAAAGTTAAGTTTTTGAGATTTTTTTTTTTCGAACACTATATGCAATGGGTTTACCATATTTAGTGTATGGAAATATTTTATTTGACCTTGACCTCATTTTTATGGTTTATTACTCAGTGTTAAGTTGGTTTTGTTTTGGTCAGTTTTTTTCACCTATAAGCAATAGGTCAACTAAATGTCTTGTATGGACGGATTGTAAGCTGTATATGTATGTCTGGCAGGTATCATCTGACCTTGACCTCATTTTGGTGGTTCATTGTGTTGTATTTGTAATTCTGATCAGATATTGTTAAATGTCTTATCGTTTGTAGTTGTTATTCTTTTATTCTATTCGTATGTCAAAGTAAAGATAATTCATCACCCAGTTCATTTATTATATGATTTTAGTTTAAAGCTACTATATACCACTAGTGGTAAGCGGATGGTCGTAACGTAAAGATACGGTTAGCCGAAAATGGGAGACAACTCTGGAGGTCAGTTTTTCATTTCCGATTTTCGTGCAGTTCACAATTATTTGAGCCAAACCGCTTGCTCATACATACTAACCGTCAGTGCGCAGATATTGAAACAAAATTTGATACATAAAAACATTCCAATTTTCGTAAAATAGTCATTAAAAAATTCCAGCATGATGGTCGTAACTAAAACAACAAAATTGTTGAGGATGGTCGTAAGGTTAATTGTGATGGTCGTAACTCATGCAATCGATAACAAAAATAAAAACAACACGTTAAAAACTCCGAAGCACAATTTGTGGATTTACCTTTATCAGGAACGACTAAAAGCCGAATATTTGAAAGCCAATGGTTTGGAAGAACTGCAATATTTGATTAAAAATTAAAGATGATTGTTCAAATTAAAATTTGTACGTTCTATGATTTCATCTGCCGACAAGATTACAGAAAATAAAAAGGCGATAATAAAAAAAAAATCTAAAAACAATTATGAGGGTATACACGTGTATAGACAATTGTATGCCTCAACATACAGTGAAAAATATATTAATACTGAACCCTAGATACTATTTGGCTAAGTGTGAGTTGATTAGTTCTCACTGTTATTCCTAAATGATGGACGTTTGAAATACATCATAATTGTGTATGTTTAATAATTCTTTAGATTAATTTCTGCATACCATTATTAGAGTAACAAATAATACTGTTTGTAGTAAACCATATATGACATCTTATTTTATTGACATGGTTATGTGTACAGCACTTTAAAAATACTTTGATAAAATTTCGTTTAAATACTCGGATTATATGTACTATCAACTTTCAAAAGTTACGTCCATCTTGTGTGGGTTACGACCATCATCTAAAATACTATAGTTGACGTTACGATATTTTTACGCACATTTAACGGCCATCATGCTTGAATTTTTAAATCACTATTTTACAAAAATATATATATATGATTCTAAAAGATTTTGTAACAATACCGATAAATAGATGGAAAACAAAACACTAAAAAGTGTTAAATATCATCGCACAAAGATGGAAAAAAGTGATATTCAACACATTTTAGTGTTTTGTTTTCCATCTATTTATCGGTATTGTTACACAATCTTTATGACTCATATAATTTTTCATGTTTGTGTAGTATTGTCAATTTTGATGATCCAATACCTATTAAGTTTACTGGTTGGTAGATTCTTATAGACTCTATATATATATATATATATACAACTCGTCGAAACATTAACTCAACAATGTTAGATCTGTAAATTTGCGAAATTTGTTCTTTATATGTATATATATATGAATCTTTTACTAAACGCCTTATATCGATATGTTCATAACGATGTATCGTCAATTGTTAATAAATCAAAAATATTATCATGATTATTGTCGAATATAATGCATTGGTTTTCTATGGAAATTAGTTTGAAATATAAACAATACAGTACTTTGACATCATAAATTGTAAGAAAATGTATATCTTTTAGGGCAATTTACCGTCAAATGTAAAACAAATCGCTCAATACCTTATTATACAAAACGTCGCCGTCACAGATACAGCCTATTATTCCTGCACTGCTAAGAATCGTGATGGGGTGGATATTAAAGTTGTACATGTCCTTGTTAATGTTATGTAATAATGCTTACTTTTACTTTTATATTGATAATTTGACTCCTGTCAAAAATAAAGTATTAGGTTTTTCATGTAGAATAGCACTACTCACAATAAAACATAACTAACTAAATGTGTAAAAATACATAAAATGGACATCTATTTTTAAACGTTTTTTAAACTTTCAATGACGCAATTCTCAGTTAGTCTATACATCCTTTGCCAATCCTTAACTCTAAATATGTGTTCATATATGCCTCTTTTCATATATGCAGATCGAGCAATCATGTGGTTCATATCATAAACTCGTAAAATAATTAACAACAGGAACTGTTGAATGTGTTAATTCATTTTATTAACGTCACGTAAAAGTGCCATATTTTTATTGGCTGATACGAGGGTGTTTATTTACTTTATCACATGGATGAGAAGGGGACATTTTTTCCTAATGTTACCCTCTCTTCTAGACCAATCCATGTCGATAGTTTAAAGGACGATGAATTGAATGTACATCAAGTAATTAAATACAATGCTTAAGTTCTACGTTTTGGCTCAGATTTTTATTTGACAGTCAAAATAAAAAAATATAACATCTTGTTTAACTTTTGTTTTCCTATACCCATAACGGTGTTATGCACGTGACGTCATAGACAATACTTTTAAAATAAATTTATTCTTTAAAAGACAATTATAATGATAGGACATTCAGTAAAAACTATAATAAATTAATAAAACATAGCTGATAGGGTGATAGAGCAGATTGGTACCCCTCGAAAAAGCATTGTCAACCTTGGCTTCGCCGCGGTTGCAAATGTTTTCTCGGGGTAACAATCTGCTTTATCACCCTCTCAGCTAAGTGTTATTTATATAGTATTCCTCTCCTTGCTAACATTAATACAAAGTTGTATGTAACAGCAAAGCATTTACTATGTGCCATTACTTAACGCATTTTCATGTCTATTTCACAAACTAACAATTGAAGGGTAAAAAATAATCTCATGAATTGTACATTTTTTTTTATTTTTGTTATAGCTTACTTTTTCTGTATTTTTTGTTTAGCCATTCAACCATCTCTTGTTGCACCTGTAATAACTGTTCCTCAAAATCTTATAGTAAAATATTACACGGAAGCTGAGATTGTGTGTAAAGTAACCGGTAATCAAAAACCAGATATAAAATGGGAATATGACCAAGTACGTTTTTAATAATACAGTTAAGGTTAAGTTACAGTAAATGGGCTTTGTCAAAGATTTTTCTTGAATTTGGTACACTTCTTTGGCTCGTTAAACATGTTGAACTGTATATAAAAATTTTAAATCAATTCATTTACATGGACTTCTTTTTTTTCTGAAATATTATGATTGTATTCATTTGGTCGCCATTTGTATAGAAAGCATCTAAAATCGAAAAAAAAAATGTTTATTCAATAGAATTTTGTTGAAAACCCTATATATTCTTGGTACACAAATTACGTTTGTATGATGTACATTTTTGAGATAATAAGAATAGGGTAGCCGACTTCAATTTTACGATTAAGGGAGTTCGCTTCTCAGTTTCCAAAAAAAAAAGCTTTTCAAATCACTAGTTTAAATTGATAGGGGATTAATAAAGGAATCAAATGAGCAAGAACATATGTAGTTCAATGTGCTCGTTTACTAGATATTAGCCTTTGAAATTATGGTGGGAAAATGTAATCTCTTGACTTTTCATAGCTTTATCATTGACAAGTTTACGTTCTGAAAAATTATAAGAAAATAATTAAAATTTTATAAGACTTTTACAGATGGCTTTATCATGATACATGTATAAGATTTATAAAAAGAAAAATGGGGGTAAGGCATCCAAATGGATAAAACAGGAGGATTCCGAAAATTTTACAAAAATTCCAAAACATGACAAGCGAACATCTTTAATATCAATCAAAATTCTGTACAAGGTGAAAACATATCAATAGAAACGTCGAAATAATTGAACGTCATCGCGATATAAACCGTAAAATATCGATTTTTATTAGTATTATATTATTTAAACTTAAATTCAAGTATTAACAACAAATAGCATTTTTACGAAAAATATATGGGGTGAAAATTTCAGTTCATTTGCAATCTATAAGTCTGATTGTCCCTCTGGTGTCTTTCGTCCCTCTTTTGTTCGTGTTTGGTCTAGTCCATGTTCTTCATATACAAATTACATACATTCATCTTATTTGAAAAAAATATGCAATTAGCAATATTTCAGAATATAAAAGAGACAATGGTATTATTTGTTTAATTCAACGAGCCCAAGGTATATAAAAATCATACCAAAATCTGTTATATAGCCCATTTACTGTTCATTGACGATAATTTTATTTGCCTCATTACAAAATTACGCATGTTGACACTTCCAGTATTGCTCCTTTTGAAGGTCATGCAATTCAATAAGGTTTTTTGGTGTTTTTTAGTTGTTGTTTTGCTTACTATAACTCGTATTGTAATATATTGATGTGGTTTCGATATGGTAAATATTGTAGACTATAGTTAACGTTTGACTGTGAAACAAATCATTTGGATCTTTTACACGTTAAGTTGATTAAAATATAATTTGAACAAAGCCTGAGACCAATACTATGCTAGTTGCATTTTGAATTGAATAAACTACTTTTTTACTCTTATTTAGATTACATTTATCAACAAGATACTAGAAATAATAAAACAAACGTGTATTAAAAGAGTTTATGTCTTTTTGCATTCTTCATTGCCAGTTTCAACATTCATTCAATAGTAAAATCACAAAAGTACTGAACTCCGAGGAAAATGACAACGGAAAGTCCCGAATCATATGGCAAAATCTAATGATAAAACACATCAAACGAACGGACAACAACTGTCATAATTCTGACTTGCTACAGGCATTTTCAAATGTAGAAAATAGTGGATTGAATCCGGTTTTATAGCGCTAAACTTCTCAATTGTATGACTTTCGCATCAAATTCCATTATATTTACAACGGTGCGTGAACAAAACAGAAAAAAGGGAAATAGTAATTTACCGCTGTTCAATAGTTTAGAATCGATAAAGCAAAATCAAATCCGACTGAAAAATTAAACAGCAGAAAACACCTAAACTATAAAAGAAAAACAAGAGAATAACAGAAACACTAAACTGCTACAAAATCAAACACCCACATGCACAGGAACGGAATATTTTAGAATAACTAATATACCTTATTCCTGACTTTTAAAAAACACAAAATGGTTGGTTCAATCTGGTGTTATACCTAGCAAAACCTTCCGACTTTATGGAAATATTACAAATACGGCTACACATTACGTGACAGGAAAACAACACAAATATACACAGAAGCACTGAGGACAGCATGTACAGAAAAATACATAAAAAATAATATAACTGTACATGACAACGTGTACTTCACAAAACAACAACAGAAACTATCCATAAATTTACAATAGTTAACCGACACTCCACAATATAGTTATGACCTGTGCGACACGCGAATGTATCAACGCAACAAAATGTGAAGTCACAGGAAAATTTCTAAAAATAGACTATAACATTTCGATTTCTGAGACTTGAAGTAGTCCACGGTTATTAAGATTTAATCGATCGTATACTTTAAAAATGTAATTAAGTTCTGGTTGTAGTAAAATTGAAAGTTCATCGTTTGACAATCATGAATATTTCTGTTAAACTATTTTTAAACAAAAATTCTAAGTCATGTAAATAGAAGCTGGATTAAAAATATATCATCATTGTTAATTTTTCAAATAAAAAACAGAAATGTCTCAGCAGTACTGACATCTGGAGGAAATCTTCGAATTCCAAATGCAACAAATGAAGCTACCGGCATATACACATGTATCGCTTCAAATGATGCTGGTTCAGCTAAGGCATTTGTAAGACTAGAGGTAGTTCACGGTTTGTAATTTCATCGCATATTTTTTAAAAGGAAATTAATATAATAACAGATGAAATATGTATGTGAAATCAAGAAACTGAAAATAGCTTAATACTTTGCACCTTCATTCGTAGACTTATTGTTTCCATGCACACACCAATTGTGATAAAAATTTGTTCCTTCTGAAAAAAAAATTGTATAATAAATCTATTCTGTTAAAAAGAAAATATACTGCTTGCTTGTTCTGAATTTTCATTTATGTATTACATTTTGACTGTTCTGTAGTTTTTCTGTAGTGAGGACAAAAACATAGATCCCTTTCAGTGTAGCAATCATTTTCATGTTAGATTATCAAAGCATGGATACAAATCGTCTGTGTCTTCCTCAACAAGCCTACACCTCGTTTTAAAACAAAATATTGTACCTACATATCGTATGCAATCAGCAAATGTTGTCTAATCATCAATTATTTAAAAGTTAACCATGATATCGTCTTAAATCCTCTTAGCGTGTCGAAATATCGTCTAACATGTCTAAGGTCAACAATATATGCGTACATTAAACCTACAGATAGCCTAAAATTAAATAGCTTATCTATGTTACGTCTGAAATCACCAATGTAAGCGTACATTGCGTCTCGTTTCTAAACAGTTGACCGACATGTCGTCGAAATTCATTATCTTCAGATAATTGTTGATGTAACGCGTCTTCTGATGGGCTGAAAGTTTTCTGTCTATCAGCTCAAAGACAATGAATTTTTTCATTTAACCGAGACGTCATCAGAAATAATTACATGATTTAGAACTTTTTTTGCCCATTCGAAATAACTTCAAAAATGTGGTGCACATATTTATATTATTAAAGTTATTTTGTCATAGACAGAAACATATTATAGTCATCCCTTTGAAATTGGAGAACCTGATAACTTCCTGCATCATGTAATTTTCTAAAAAGCCAATACTTGATTTAAGAAATTCTCAAACCGTACAAAATAGAATATATTTGCAAATGTGCGATTTAATGTCAAACTACAGAGATTGTTGTGGTCTTATATTCATTCTTTCGTTCTCTTGTGTCATCGTTTCTTTTGAATTTTGAGCGATATAGACATCATATTAATTAAATGCATTGACCTAGTATGACTTACCGTCATAATGGTACGATATATAGACAAAAGCTAAAACAAACTATTTTAATGTTTTATACATAATTATCAAAAACATGGATAGAAGATAGATTATAATTTTACTTATAAACGTAAATTCGTTTACTTTTTATACATTTTCAGACCCTCCTTCTATAGTGTTCCCTCCACAACCCTTTGGTGGTAGTGCTGGAGTGTCTCAAAACTTTACTTGTGAAGCTTCTGGTCACCTACATCCACGGATAACATGGAAATTTACGTCGGTATGTCTAATTAATAGTAATATGTTGTGGACTTATATTCATTCTTTCGTTCTCTCGTTTCATCGTTTTCTTTTGAATTTTGAGCTATATAAACTATCTGATATATCTTATAAACCAAAAAAGATATATTTTGTACAAAAAAAGCATAGAAGATAACGTATTAAGTACATGCTATATCCTTTCAAGATCATAAGATATCTGATATATAAAGTATATAAGATACTTATAAAGTATATAATATATTATATGACGTTTATAAATATCTGATAAAGTTTATATGTTATCTACTAAAAGTTGGATTATGTTCAAATAAATTGCAAAATGGCTAGCCATATTTTATTCTTTAAATATCTGAATTCTACATATCTATTATTCAAAATAATGTTAAATGTCTATTAGTTTTCACACCAAACCTCTGGTCTACCACCACATACGTTATTCCAAAATGGAGAAGTTTTGGAAATCAGTAATATGCAAGAATCTTGGACTGTTGCATGTGAAGCTATAAACGAATTTGGTAAAGACACAGCTTATGTTTCTATCATTGTACATCACGGTAAGGTTTATTTGAAACAAATTACATTTATTGCTTATAAACATTTTCTCGGTATACATGTCAAGATGTATAATACAAAAGAGATCTGTTGTAAAATATTAAAAGATTGCATTCTAAACACATAAAATAAAAAGCGAATAAAATATGTAAAATATGTGATATCATCGTCACTATGCACTTCTTAGTAACGAGTCAAAGAACAAATAGCCAATATAATCCAGAGGAAAGAAACGCAGGTCAATTCGAAAATATATGACAACGCAGTGGCTCAAGAACAACAAATCAAAGGACCAACAAACAAAAGATTATTACCTGCCCTTGGAAATGAATGGTTGATTTTTTTTTCTCTGCTCGATCTGCCTGATAATTTCAACTTTAACATGGTGAAACGGTGAATTTTACCGGAAATAAACACATGACAAACTTACTTTGAAAGTAATGAATTAAGGTAATGAGTGAAAAACAAAAAACTCGTAAACGTGAAAGAGAAATAGAGACAGAAACTTTCAATTGTAAACAAAACACAGATATAATGCAAATGGCGGATACTGACATGACGGAGACAGAGAGCTCACTCGAACAAAACCTCGGTGAATACTCTGATGAGCAAACATTCAACAACAAACTTCTTAGTGGTATAATAGGTATACAACAAACACTTAACAGTCTAACAATAAAATTTGAAACACAAAATGAAGAAATACATGGTATTAAAAATGATATATACGCCAAAGATGGCATTGAAGACAGACTTCAAGCTGTTGCTACAGAAACTGAAGATCAAACAACTATGATAGCCGAAGTCCGAAATCAAAACACAAATCTTACAACGGAATTAAATCTAATGAAGTCATACGTTGTACATTTAGAAACTAGACTTGATTGTCAACAAAGTCAAATAGCAAACCTGGTTGAACGAAGCATGAGAGAAAATGCTATAGTAATAGGGGTTCATGAACGTAAAGAAGAAAATGTAAAAGCGGAATTGAAATTGATTTTCAAAAATGTTTTGAAAATAACAGAAAACATTAAAATTGACAGAGCCCACAGAATAGGGACCCAGACAAATCAAAACAGCACCCGTCCTATAGTTGTTAAATTCCATGACTACAATGACCGGGAGCATGTCATAAACACTGCACGAACAATAGGCAAACAAAACAAAGACTTACTAAATGGCATATACATAACTCCACAATTTCCGGACGATATGCGTGAAAACAGAAAAAGACTGGTACAAAAACAAAAAGAGTATAAAGAAATAGATGTAGATACTAAAATTAAAGGAAGCAGTCTATTCTTCAGTAAAAGTGGATCCAAATATGTTGAAAAAGTGTCAACTCCAAAAGCATTGGCTATTTTTGATACTAGCAAATCTAAATTTGGCCTATTTGAACAAACTAGTTCTAATGAAGTTAATGACAATGGTCACACGTATTGTGTCACAGCTGCTGTCACCACCACATACGCAGAAGTTCGTGAAGCTGCCCGACAAATAATGCAGGGCTCAGTATCAGCATGCACTTACAACACATTGGTATATCGGTTTACAGACAAAGACGGACATACACACGACGGGTACGATGATGACAGAGACTACGGAATTGGATCAAGGATACTTGACTATTTAAAAGACATAGATGCACCTAACATAACTATTATTTCCTCACGTACACCGCCATCTGGTACAGCAAAGATAGGTTCAAGGAAAAACAATATTATCTTGGAGGGAGTAAAGTCGGTTCTCCGCAAAATGTAAAAAATAAAACTTTAAATCAATTTACTGTTGTTTGAACTCATCTTATTAGACAATTAACATGTAGTAAAGCATGCTAAATACTAATTTTCTTTTCTTTCAGGTTTACAATTTGTTAGATATTATATATTAAGTTTCATGTATTCTCTTTTCAAAGCCTATATATCAATTTTTTCAAAGTATCTAAGAGTATCCATTCTCTATTTTATTTCATGTATATTTATAAATTTCACCACTACCTATAAAATACAAGCGATTTATAAGTAAATGAACTTCAAATGAAATACTTAGGTCATTTGTAGACAAAACTAATTTACATAGAAGTTTATTTGATTCTTTATTTAAATTATGTCACCATGAATTAAAAAAGTCAATAAAATACATGCAGCATATATTGCAATTTTATATAACATAATTTACTTACGGTACCGGTACGCAGACACCATGATGTAACCATCTATTTTGTGTATTACTATAATCCCGGAGAAAAAAAATCCCACATTTTTCTTTGTTGACAATATATTTACATAAATTGCACATGCACACGGTAGAATAAACATGTTACCTCTAGTAGAGGGTATTCTATAAAATGAATCCTGATTTCCTTTTTTTTGTAAAGCATGAATACCTTTCCCCAGCTAGCCTATGTTGGTGATCAAAAGTATATATAATGTACACCCATTCACATTTATAAGTGCACTTTTATACGTTTTTGCAACCATTACAAATCTTGTAATTTCAACCGTATATATGCAAACAACTATCCATTCATGAATCCAATGCTGAATGCAACCAACTGTTGCTATTAAAAATATTGGCAATTACAACTGTGTCCCACATTCTTACGTCGACAATAAAAGGTAAACAAAATTTACGACAAGAATGTCTGTGTACCTGTGCACGTGTACTTTAAGCCGTAATTGGGTCATCTATAGTAAAGGTTGTAAATTGTATTGCTTTTATGTATGAATGAAAGTTACATGTACTTTAAACCGTAACTGGTTTTACCTATAGTGTATTGTTGTCATTGATGAATGAAAGTTACATGTGTCTTATTGAGACTGAACAATGAATATTAGAAACATTAATATTAAACATATGGTTTAGGTCAGGCAGACCGAACAGAGAGAATTCTCTCTTTTTGTATTGTATTGTATTTTTGATATGTTTTTCTGTATTTTTTTTCTACTTAGTTATATAATGTTCAACTACGTTACGTGTATTACATATGAAATTAATAAGACTGTAAAGCCAAAACTAGATAATGGCTAATTATTGTATCAATTTAACGTCTCTTAATGTAAATGGCTTTGGAAACGATTTTAAACGCAAATCCATGTTTCTTTGGTTGAAAAAATTTCAGAGCGACATCATTTTCTTACAAGAAACACACAGTATTGAATCCTATGAAACTATATGGAAAAGGGAATGGGGTGGAGATATTTATTTTTCGCACGGGGAAACGAACTCTAGAGGTGTTGCTATTTTGTTTAACTGCTCAACAGACTATATATTAAAGGAAAAAATAGCAGATGAAAACGGAAGGTATCTCATTCTAACTGTTGAAATTGATAACACAGATTTTGTTTTTGTAAATTATTATGGGCCCACGAAAAATTTTGAAAATGAACAAATAGTATATATTGAAAAAATTAAGGTTTTATTAAACGAAAGGTTAGATCAAAATCTCGTTTTGGGTGGAGATTTTAATACGATACTTAATCCATTTTTAGACAAAATGGGTGGTTCAAAATATAACACACCTGCCAAATATACGAGTAAATTAGAAGATTTTATAGAAGAATTTGAGTTATGTGATATTTGGAGGACACAAAATGTTGATTCTAGATTATATACTTGGCGTCAAAGAACCCCTCTTATACAATGTCGCTTAGATTTTTGGTTGATGTCGAATTTTTTGTCTAGCAGTGTTACCAAAACATCCATTGTCCCGTCTATAAAAACTGATCATAGTCTTATCAAATTGACGCTGTCCGGCGAAAACTTTAGTAAGAGAGGTCCCGGTTTCTGGAAATTCAACTCGGGTTTACTGACAGATAAAAATTATGTGGATATAGTAAAAAATACTTTATCAGAATGTAATAATAAATATCACAATTTAGAAAATAAAAACTTGAAATGGGATACCATAAAAAGTGAAATAAGAGGTGCAACCGTCAAGTATTCGAAATATAAAAACATGAAATTACGGGAAAGAGAGTCCAATTTAAAAAAACGACAAGACGAAATTCAGAAAACTCTCTCTTGTACATATTTAGATAAAGATATAAATAATCTTTTGGTTGAATTAGACACTGTTAAAGAAGATTTAGAGCAAATAGTAAATAATCAAACAAGGGGGGCTATTATACGATCACACGCCGAGCACTGTGAAGGCAATGAAAGAAATTCAAAATATTTCTTATCATTAGAAAAACGCAATTATAAAAATAAATGTATAAACAAATTAGTTGTAAACGACATTGAAATTGTGTCACAAGAAAAAATTCTAAACGAAGAGAGACATTTCTATGAAAATTTGTACGCATCTAAAGAGGACCCTGATAAATATTCAGGTGATTCTAATTTTTTTGATTTAAATTTTATTCCTAAGCTTACAGATCTGGAAAAGGATATATGCGATGCAGATATTTCAGAATCTGAGTGCGTTAAAGTTTTAAAAACATTTAAAAATAATAAAAGCCCTGGTACAGACGGGCTTACTGCTGAGTTTTACAAATTTTTCTGGATTGATATAAAAAAATATGTGTTAGAAAGCTATGAATATTCCTTCGAAACCGGAACCCTCTCAATAGACCAAAGACGGGGTATTCTTACTCTTATTTCAAAGAAAGATAAAGATAGAACACTCTTGTCGAACTGGCGTCCCCTCTCTATCTTAAATTTTGATTATAAATTATTAGCCAAAGTTATTGCGGAAAGAATGAAATTATTTCTTCCAAAGCTTATAGATCCGGACCAAACGGGATATGTGGCTGGTAGATATATTGGTGAAAATCTACGACTCATTGCTGATATTATATTGTTAACTACTTTAAAGAATTATCCAGGGCTTATATTACTGGTCGATTTCGAAAAGGCGTTTGATACGCTAGAATGGAAATTTATTCAAAAAGCATTGGTTTGTTTTAATTTTGGTAGCAATTTCCGGAAATGGGTCTTAACTTTATACTCAAATATATCTAGTCTTGTCGTTAATAATGGATTTAGTTCTAGTCCATTCACAATTGAGAGAGGTGTTCGACAAGGGTGTCCTTTGTCTCCTTTTTTATTTATTTTGGCCGTTGAACTGCTGGCAATAAGTATTCGTAAGAACAATCAGATATCTGGTATAAAAATTGGGGGTACTGAAATCAAAATTTCACAGTTGGCTGATGATACCACTTGTTTTTTGAAAGATGTTTTCTCCGCGCAAATTTTATTAGATTCCTTTAACGATTTTGAGAAGTGTTCAGGATTAAAAGTAAATTTTTCTAAAACCGAAGCAACATGGATTGGAAGAAATAAGTTTAACAAAGAAGGTTCCCTTCCTATTAAATGGACAGATGGTTTTAAAACCTTAGGTTTAAAATTTAATGCTTGTGAAGAAATGGTTTGTTCTAATTTAGATACATGCATAGAAAAAATGGAATCAATAATTAAACTATGGAGGATCAGAAACCTTTCCTTGATCGGAAAAATTGTAATTCTTAAATCACTTGCAATATCGAAGCTTATTTATGTCATTTCATCTACACATGTACCAAGATCTTATGTAATTAAAATACAACGTGATATTAATAGTTTTTTATGGAATGGTAGTACTCCGAAAGTTAAATCGGAAGTTATTCAAAAGTCTCCTAGCGAGGGGGGACTGAAAGCTCCAAATTTTGAAGTACAGCTGTTATCCTTTCGTATTATGTGGGTAAAAAGATTTCTATCAGAACATGACTCCAAATGGAAACATGTTTCCAAAGCATTTTTCTCCCTTTTTGATTTAGAGGACTTGTTTATGAGCAGATGTGAATTTGAGTTTTTGAATTTGAAAGCACCTCTTTTTTATATAGAAATGCTATCTGCTTGGAAACGTTTCAAGGGTATTTTCATCCCGTTAAATGCATTTCATGTTAGAAAAGAATTTATTTGGTTCAATCCGTTTATCAAAATTGATCAAAAGAGTATTTTTTACAGATCTTGGTACATGAAAGGCATAAGGTTCATCAATGATATTGTAGATGATAAAGGCATTTTTTTGTCTCATGACGCTATTAACAAAAAATATAACCTGAATGTCACTTTTGTAGACATTCTATCTATTAAGCTTGCTATACCACGTGACTGGAAAGATTTGTTATTACAACAAAACATGTCACCTAACAGCAACTCATTTGGATTCGTTTTTGAGCATGAGAATAAAAAAATGCCTATCAGTAAATTATTTGCTAAAGATGTATATTCACTTTTTATCGATCGGGGAAGTGTTTCTCCTATTTCACAACAAAGATGGGAAGAAAGTTTTAATATAGAAATTAGTGACGAACAATGGGAAAATATTTATTCATTAGCTTTCAAATGTACTATAGAAAGCAAACTACAAGCTTTTCAATATAAATTACTACACAGAATAGTCTCACATAATTATCTTCTTGAAAAATATAAACTTTCCTTAACTAATGAATGTGCCAGTTGTAAAGAAATAGAAACTATAGAGCATAAATTTTTTGAATGTACAGAAATAAAACAATTTTGGAGAGATTTTTCAAATTGGTGGTATTCAGTTTTTGGAGAAAAACTATTCTTGAATAAAGACAGTGTCATTTTTGGTGTATTGAGTTCTGAAAACTTAGTTCTAAATTATTGCATTCTACAGGCAAAATATTACATTTATTATGTAAAGAACACACAATTAGACAGACTGTTCATATCTGTGCAAGCTTTTCTTAAATTTTTGAAAAGACGTCTGGAGATATAAGAATATTTATATATTTCTAAAGACAAACACGAGTCATTTGCCAACAGATGGGGGGAATTTATGAAAGCTATTTAAATAAATTTATTTTTTAATATTGTTATAGTATAATGTATTCCAAAGTATTCTTAAGACGTATCATATACTGAATATTCACACCACTATCTTGTATTTTTGTACTATGTCTTATTTGCATAATGTCAATAGTATAACAATGCCATACATGTCATGTCATTCACTTATGTCTTGTAAAAATGTATGTATGCACTGTAGTTTGAACACCAAAAAGATCAATAAAAAAAAAAAAAAAAAAAAAAAAAAAAAAAAGAACACAAAATCCTAAATAGAAAATTAATGAGTTAGAAACACGAGCACTACTCAAAATTGTGTGAGATCTCAGGGGCATGCAGATCAGTATCCACATGTGGCACCCATAGTGTTGCTCATGATTGTATACACCCGGTAATAAGTCATGTTGCTTCATAGAAATTGAAAGTTTAAAATTGGGAAGCTTTATTCATCTCTATTGTCGTAAAGTGTTGTTTTCTACCGACCCATATTGTCAATTTCTAAATGCAAGAGGGACGAAAGATACCAAAGGGACAGTCAAACTCATAAATCTAAAACAAACTGACAACGCCATGGCTAAAAATGAAAAAGACAAACAGAAAAACAATAGTACACATGACACAACATAGAAAACTAAAGAATAAACAACACGAACCCCACCAAAAACTAGGGGTGATCTCAGGTGCTCCGGAAGGGTAAGCAGATCCTGCTCCACATGTGGCACCCAACAACTCACGATAGAGAAAGTGTTTGTAAATGTGTGCATAGATTAATTAACTTACATTTGTTACATTAAGATATAGATCTCTAATAGATTAGAGGACAAACTTCCTTTGTTTAAAAAATCCGGTTCATTTTCTGGATTATTTCTGTTTCTATATATTTTGACAATTATACTACGAATTTTAAAACTTTTTATTTGCAGATACTGCAGTTGTTGGATAAATCCACCTTTATGAACGGACAGCAATAACATACATACTTACTAATAGGAACGCCAGTTGATTTTTATATCAAATGAATAAAACATGTTCAGCGTAAATTTTGACTGGCATGGTACTTCTTCTACGGTTGCCATGACTATCTGCTTCATATCTTTTTTCTTATCTTAGTGTCTCAATTATGAATACTGTTGTTAGTCATTTGGTCTTTCTGCTTTACTTTTTGCAGTTTTTTTTTCAACCTTTGAATATTTCCGATATTGTAGGTAGTTACATATATTAATGAAAAAAGTGTTTCTGTTAATTACCATGACAACAAAGTCGTATTCACCTAAAATCTAATGTTTACCTTTTGAAAAACGTAACTAAATTTTATCTGCGCGTCACAGTTTTTCAAAGACTTACCAAGTTTAGAAGAAAGTTCACCCCTTGTTTACGGTGGGGTTCTTGTTGTTTATTCTTTAGTTTTCTATGTTGTGTCATGTGTACTATTGTTTGTCTGTTTGTCTTTTTCATTTTTAGCCATGCGTTGTCAGTTTGTTTTAGATTTATGAGTTTGACTGTCACTTTGGTATCTTTCGTCCCTCTTTTTTTCAGCCCTTATCATTGAGGCAGAAAAATTAACACATAATCCACTATCCACTATTTACTTTACAGGATAATGACAACTTCACATATACACAAAAAGAGATAATCAAAGTATCAATTACATTGGGGAAAACAGTGAGTGGGAGGGAACAATATGGCAGCATATATAATAGATAAACACAATGCTTAACCATGTTGGTACAAATTATATATACTTGTAAAGTTACCAAATATTTAAAACAATCTATTGAATTGAGAATTAATTGTTGAACATTGCATTCGACAATGCATTGAAAATACATTTGTAATATATGATTTACACTGATCAAACCATACACAGCCACTAGCATAAACACATAAATGTATACGATTTATAAAAAGAAAAATGGGATTAGAGGGCAAATTGATTTAAGGTGGTACCCAACACTTTCACTCAAATTAATTTGGCTCGTTTAATTTTCATAAAATTTTGTCAAAGTAAATCCTTTGACAAAAATATAAAAAATTTTCAACCAACCGTTTTGTCAGAAAAATTACACTGGTTATATAGAAATTTGACAAACACCAATTTTGATCATTGAGAATCTTAATATTCCTTTTACCACACAACGTAATTAAAACGTTTAGCTGACTTTACAGAGTTATCTCCCTGTAGTGTTAGGTACCACCTTAAGGCATTCAAATGATTAAAACCAAAAATCCAAAACATGACAAGCGAACATCTTTAAAGAAAGGCTAATGATTTGAGAAAGGATGTTACAGAAAACATCACTACAATGTCTTGTTTTGCCAGACATGCAGTTTTGTTTGTAGCATTTAACGGTAACAATCAATAGAATGTTCGGTCAACGTCCTTTGAAATGGTAAAAACATTGCAAGCCAGAACTCGGGGCGTATTTGTAGACCACCATTTTGAGGATGTATTTGTTAATATATATGTAAAAAGGGACACTCAAGTCAAAGGTAGTAATGCATGACATGTTTATGGAAATTTATGTTACTTAAATAACTGATATAGATGATGAAAGCACTTGATAATTTTAGGTAGGTGTTAATTTTCTCCACAAAACAATTATCTGTTATTTTGCAATAAGTCATTGGAAATGGAATGAATACTATATGATGGCTTTTGGCTACTCAGAGCATTCTATTGTTGCAAAATGTATCCTATTGTTACTAATTATATCTGCTGTTGATAGTTTCTGTTATGCTTGTATCCGTTATAATTTAAAGGTAATTGATACTGCTTATGTTTTTTCGTTGTCTTTTAGTTCTCAATGTAATACGCACAAACTCGTTTTGATATGTAAATGCTTTGTTTTTCTAGCTTCATTCTTTCTATCTATTTGAATGTGTTAATACGTAAATTGATCATAAATGAATTGATATTAAGGAGTTTGCTTTTGAGTGTGGTTGAAACAGTTGCATGTTGGTAACGATAGTTTGTATCCTATCTGTCATGGCTTTCAACCATTATGTAAGTGTCCGAATATTCACTGTTACAATGGCATTCGACAAGATCCTTAAACTGTTTTTACATGAATGATATATACATTAGTAAGAAATCATACTTTTTATGACCCGTACGAACTGTTAATCATGTTTGTCTAATAAACAAATAATTATCAGTTAACAAAATCTGTCATTCAAAATAATGTCGATGCGATAATCCCGGCGCCTCTTTTTCGCGGTAGACATAGACGAAAACGACTTGATATGATCTGATTGAACTTGCCACTACTTATTCTGTAGTGTGGTCGTGTCTAGTCGTATCTGGTGTATTTTGCCTCAAACAAAACACATGTTCACTAGGAAGACTTTTTAGTTCATATCGATGTGATTAATGTCCTAAATCAATTGAAATCATGTTAAAATTATATCTCTAAAATGTATATATTTACTAATATTTACCTTGGTTGGGATCTTTCTTCAAGTTATTCGAAACATCGCTAAAGTACTGTCACCAGAATTTATCATTTATTTAAAAGACCCTTTTGCGGTTGCAAATAAAATATAGTATTTTATCACCTATTTTTTATAATTCAAATATGGTGAAAAGGAGTTCCACAACTTTTCAACGTTTAAGCTAATAGTTATCAAAGGTACCAGGATTATAATTTAATACGCAAGACGCGCGTTTCGTCTACATAAGACTCATCAATGACGCTCATATAAAAATATTTATAAAGCCAAACAAGTACAAAGTTGAAGAGCATTTAGGAATCAAAATTCCAAAAAGTTGTGCCCAATACGGCTTAGGTAATCTATGCCTGGGAACAATCCTTAGTTTTTCGAAAAATTTAAAGTTTTGTAAACAGGAAATTTATAAAAATGACCACATTATTGATATTCATGTCAACACCAAAGTGTTACACCAAAGTGTTGACTACTGGGCTAATAATGTTTATTACTCTTTTGATTTATGGTATCAATTCTTAATTCCATTTATCTTTATTACACCTACATCCTAAAGACAACATTTAACATATTCCTTTTGTTTATAAGTACGAGGAAACTGACATTTATTCAAAGTGTAATGAGTATATAGATGCAATGAATATTTTTATATTCCATTAGAGATTTAGAATATTTACAAACTCAATATAAGATTAAATTCCACTAATTTTGATAATGAACTTAGCTTATGAACGTGACTGCAAAACATCACATTTTGCATGAATAAAAAAGTCAAGCTGAAATTTGTTCCGTTATTTGTACGCTTCAGGCCCAGATAATAATTGATTGAAATACTTGCAATGAGAATTACAAGGTATAAACACAAATATGTCTAAAGGACTTTTAGTAAATCATACTTTCAAGTTATATATTTATTGGACATTTTTCACTTTATCTTGAAGAGGTAATAAAGAACATCCAGACACACAGCACACTCGCGATTGCCTCATTTATTTCTTTGTTTTTTATATTACCGTATAGTCCTTTTAGAAATAATTTATGCAAGCCCTATTTTTGTGGCATTTTAAAATGGTCGTTCCTTTATGCTCATTAGTTTTATTCCTCACTCACGCTCAGTCTTTAAAAATTAATGTCCAGGCCATGCGAAAAATAATCACAAATCTATTACGGCATGAATTATTTCTCAAACAAGCTAAGATCAACAATATTACGTTTTCTGACCTTGTTATCGAAAATACTGTAAACTGGTAATTTTCGCGCCGTCTTTATTTCGCAATTTACTAACACAATCTAAATTGGCGCCGTAATGAATTCGTGATTTCCCTTTGACCTAAATATTTTTACAAATGATTTAGAAAGTAAACAGATTCTCGTGTATCGTAATTTTGTGATAAAATCAGAAATCTACTGTTTGCAATTCATTAATATTAAAGTTGTGTCACGTTTGCTTGTAAAAACATATACACAATAATAGAAAAGAAGAACTTATAAAGAATGAATTAAAATAAAATGCTGATAGGATAAATGTTAATTAATCGATCATATGATCTAATCAAACATGTTAAACGAGGTATTACCAATGTTATTTCAAGTGATCGGGCGGAGTTTATGTTTTAATTTGCATAAGGACAGTCTATTTGAAGATGTGTGTGATAAGGATGATTGCCGTTATAAATGTTACTGATTTCTAATCACCTATCAGTGTCATCAAATGAATTTACAAAACAATGATTGCACACTTTATTGATGAGTTTATCCTAAAACACCTATGTTAAGATGGACTGGTTTATTATGAGCGAACCGGCTAGACTCCGCCCAGTCAAGTGAAATAACTTGAGTAATAATTCTTTTGAAACTTATTGACAAGTGTCATGAACATATGTGTAACAGGTGTTGTTTACATAAAGTAATACATATCCATAATATCCGCTTACTTGAGATATCATCTATTAAGTTAAAGTCATGATTTCTATTTTTGATTTCCATTTAGAAACACAGTTATGATTTTAGGAATAAAGCTGTCATCTTCAAAACCGGTGTTATACAGTGGTCATCTGAGTGTTCTTTCAAATACGTGCATTTTTTTTATCTTTATCTTATGAAAAGGTTTCCTTGAAATTTTCGCGATCGTTTTTATTTTCGCGTTTCACTTCTGCCCGCGAAAATAGTTAAAATTAAACAGCCGCCAAAATTTCCCTGTTTATGTATCTTGAAATATAAATAAATATCAATTATGAATGCGCAAAAAGACTATACAAAACATTTTTTTGCATTGTTTAATCATGTATATTAGAAAGAAAAAAAAAGAAAAAAAAAGCTTTTCGTGTACGGTGTACTATTGTTTGTCTGTTTGTCTTTTTCTGTTTTGACATGGCGTTGTCAGTTTGTTTAAATTTATGAGTTTGACTGTCCCGTTGGTATCTTTCGTCCCTCTTTCATAAATGCAACAGTAGTATACCACTGTTCGAAAGTCAGAAATCGATTGAGAGAAAACAAATCCGGATTCCAAACTGAAACTGAGGGAAACATATCAACTATAAGAGGAAAACAACAAAATACCAGAAACACTTATACAATAGAGCGTTTGCAAAGAACGATCTTGTTTACTAATTGAATTTTTTCTGTTGGACAAATTTTATAACAGATAATTCAAGTATAAGACATAAGACTTTACAGGGACCAGAAGGAAGTACACCACTAATGCATGGCCCGAGTGCTCTGTGTGTTAAATTCCCCACTTTCAAGCAGACAGAGACAATGGTGTCTCGTGTTGAAAAAATCAACATACCTTTAAATAAATGGTCCCTGAACTTTGAATGTACCAAAACAGGTTCTTCAGATCAGACAAGCTTGCAAAATGTTCCCTTTTTTTAAATTTCATTATTTTTATTTTTTTTTATCAAATTTATAAGTCAAAACGTGTTGCATATTGATCTACAGTCATTCAGCTTTCGTTTTGGTACCAAAATTACCTAAATATTTTCGGGGTTGAACTTGTACTACTTTGTGATTTGTGCTTTCTGACAGGGACCGTAGTAGTGTTGGTACACCTATAACAGAGCTGATATATGTTGACTTCAGCATTACTAAATTTAATTTTTTGATCAACTTCAAGCAATAAAAAACATGTAAAGCTTAAATCCATTCACTAAACTGATTTCAAGCTCACGTTGGACTGGTAGTAACATATGGGCTATGCAAAGAAAATATGGATATTACCAATGGCAAATATGGTGTTTTTAATTTTCAATATCATGCATATGGTTATAATTTGTAAATTTCCATAGGAAAACAAAGCTCTAACCAATATTCATATTTTTATTAAAGGTTTTTCATTACAAAATGATAATTATTTTAAGCCTAATATGATTAATTATCGTTTTTCTCCCTCATATTATTCGTTAAACATGTTACTGAAACCATACTCCCGCCTCATCGTAAGTGTTGTAAATAACACCGTTATAATGGCACCAACAAAAAATTAACATGTTTTAACACGAGTTATATGGTCATTTGTATGAAATTAGAATGTTCAAGACCAGTCCGAATTGTTGAATATAATCTTTTAAACGGATAATTATCAATGAATACAATCAGTTGTATTCAAAATAATGACCTTCGCTATGTTGTGTACTGATTATCCCGACTTCTTTTCCCCAGTAGACATGAACGAAAACGACTTATGGTCTTATTTTACATGCCATAGGTTATTCAGCTGTGTGGTTTTCTCTGATCAATGTTTTCCTACAACTATGAATTTGTTTACAATGAAGACTTATTTAATTCATACCGTTCTGATCAATTAAGGTATTAAATCATTTAAAAACATATGACAAATTTATCGTAAGTTCATGTACCATGTGTATATTTGATTATTTTTAACCTTGATTTGTTGATGTTTTTATGTAGACGAAACGCGCGTCTGGCGTATCAAACTATCAGCCTAGTACCTTTGATTACTATGTCTTCAATATTTTTTCAAGACATCATTGAACTATTGTCAACTAAATATATGTATAGCAGTCCTAATGGCGAATGCAAGTAATTCATAGGATTTCCGTTTCAAAGAGTTAAGGAATCTTTCCAATTTTTTGTGGCTTGACCACCGCTGGCATACTGTCACCTAAATATATATATAAACTACAAAGAACATTTGCAGCAGCTGTTTGACGGAAATAACATTGAAATCAATCTTTCTTTGTATTAGTACTTCTAGCATATAACCATAAAGAAAAATGAATAGATGTAACAATATCACGCACAATTATTTTTTTCATTTTGATATCCAATAAGTTATCGTGTTTGGCGTTCAAATTCAGAATATTCAGTAATTTTCCTGAATATTCTGTCATTCAACATAATGTCGACGCGATAATCCCGGCGCCTCTTTGTCGCGGTAGACATAGACGAAAACGACTTGATATGATCTTATTAAACTTGCCACTACTTATTCTGTAGTGTGGTCGTGTCTAGTCGTATCTGGTGTATTTTGCCTCAAACAAAACACATGTTTGCTAGTTTGTATCCTATCTGTCATGGCTTTCAACCATTATGTAAGTGTCCGAATATTAACTGTTACAATGGCATTCGACAAGATCCTCTTAAACTGTTTTTACATGAATGATATATACATTAGTAAGAAATCATACTTTTTATGACCCGTACGAACTGTTAATCATGTTTGTCTAATAAACAAATAATTATCAGTTAACAAAATCTGTCATTCAACATAATGTCGACGCGATAATCCCGGCGCCTCTTTTTCGCGGTAGACATAGACGAAAACGACTTGATATGATCTGATTAAACTTGCCACTACTTATTCTGTAGTATGGTCGTGTCTAGTCGTATCTGGTGTATTTTGCCTCAAACAAAACACATGTTTGCTAGGAAAACTTTTTAGTTCCTATCGATGTAATTAATGTCCTAAATCAATTGAAAACATGTGAAAATTATATCTCTAAAATGTATATATTTACTAATTTTTACCTTGATTGGGATCTTTCTTCAAGTTATTCGAAACATCGCTAAAGTACTGTCACCAGAATATTTATTTAAAAGACCCTTTTGCGGTTGCAAATAAAATATAGTATTTTATCACCTATTTTTTATAATTCAAATATGGTGAAAAGGAGTTCCACAACTTTTCAACGTTTAAGCTAATAGTTATCAAAGGTACCAGGATTATAATTTAATACGCAAGACGCGCGTTTCGTCTACATAAGACTCATCAATGACGCTCATATCAAAATATTTATAAAACCAAACAAGTACAAAGTTAAAGAGCATTTAGGAATCAAAATTCCAAAAAGTTGTGCCCAATACGGGTTAGGTAATCTATGCCTGGGAACAATCCTTAGTTTTTCGAAAAATTTAAAGTTTTGTAAACAGGAAATTTATAAAAATGACCACATTATTGATATTCATGTCAACACCAAAGTGTTACACCAAAGTGTTGACTACTGGGCTAATAATGTTTATTATACTTTTGATTTATGGTATCAATTCTTAATTCCATTTATCTTTATTACACCTACATCCTTAAGACAATATTTAACATATTCCTTTTGTTTATAAGTACGAGGAAACTGACATTTATTCATAGTGTAATGAGTGTATAGATGCAATGAATATTTTTATATTCCATTAGAGATTTAGAATATTTACAAACTTAATATAAGATAAAATTTCACTAATTTTGATAATGAACTTAGCTTATGAACGTGACTGCAAAACATCACATTTTGCATGAATAAAAAAGTCAAGCTGAAATTTGTTCCGTTATTTGTACGCTTCAGGCCCAGATAATAATTGATTGAAATACTTGCAATGAGAATTACAAGGTATAAACACAAATATGTCTAAAGGACTTTTAGTAAATCATACTTTCAAGTTATATATTTATTGGACATTTTTTACTTTATCTTGAAGAGGTAATAAAGAACATCCAGACACACAGCACACTCGCGAATGCCTCATTTATTTCTTTGTTTTTTTATATTACCGTATAGTCCTTTTAGAAATAATTTATGCAAGCCCTATTTTTGTGGCATTTTAAAATGGGCGTTCCGTTATGCTCATTAGTTTTATTCCTCGCTCACGCCCAGTCTTAAATTAATGTCCAGGCCGTGCGAAAAAAAATTACAAATCTATTACGGCATGCGTTATTTCTCCAACAAGCTAAGATCAACAATTTTCCGTTTTCTGACCCCATTATCGAAAATACCGTAAACTGGTAATTTTCGCGGCGTCTTCATTTCGCACTTTACTAACACAATCTAAATTGACGCCGTTATGAATTCGCGATTTCCCTGTGACCTAAATATTTTCACAAATGATTTAGAAAGTGAACAGCTTCTCATGTATCGTAATTTTGTGATAAAATCAGAAATATATTGTTTGAGATTCATTAATGTTAAAGTTGTGTCACATTTGCTTGTAAAAACATATACACAATAATAGAAAAGAAGAGTGAATTAAAATAAAATGCTAATAGGATAAATGTTTATTAATCGATCATTTGATCTAATCAAACATGTTAAGGATGTTTGCTACTCTGTTTCAAAATAACAAGCTTTTTAAAAGACTGTTATAAATTGATAGTATATAAATAAAGGAGCCAAAAAAGCAGAAAAAATAAAGGGTCCGTGTGCTTGTTTTCGAGATAAAACCAATTGAAAATTTACGGGAAATAATCTTCTCTAGATTTTTCATACATTTAACATTGGAACCTTTTCACTTTAAAAATCATTGGAAAAATAACAAGGATTTTATAATATTTTCAAAAATGGCTTTTTAAACTATGTGTAATAAGATTCTGTAAAGAAAAGTAGGGGTCAGTGGGCAAATTAATTAATGACTATACATGGATAAAAGTAGAGGATTCCGAATATCTGACAAAAAGTCAAAAACAAGAGTAGCGAACATCCTTAAACGAGGTAATCCTTTTGAAACTTATTGACAAGTGTCATGAACATATGTGTAACAGGTGTTGTTTACATAAAGTAATACATATCCATAATATCCGCTTACTTGAGATATCATCTATTAAGTTAAAGTCATGATTTCTAGTTTTGCTTTTCATTTAGAAACACAGTTATGACTTGAGGAATAAATCTGTCATCTTCAAAACCGGTGTTATACAGTCACTGTGGTCATTTGCGTGTTCTTTGAAATACGTGCATTTTTTATCTTTATCTTATGAAAAGAGTTTCCTTGAAATTTTCGCGATCGTTTTTATTTTCGCGGTTCACTTCTTACCTCGAAAATAGTGAAAATAAAACTGCCGCCAAAATTTCCCTGTTTATGTATCTTGAAATATAGATAAATATCAATTATAAATGCGCAAAAAGACAATACAAAACATTTTTTGCATTGTTTAATCATGTATATTAGATAAAAAAAAAAAAAAAGCTTTACGTGTACGGTGTACTATTGTTTGTCTGTTTGTCTTTTTCATTTTTAGCCATGGCGTTGTCAGTTTGTTTTAGATTTATGAGTTTGACTGTCCCTTTGGTATCTTTCGTCCCTCTTTCATAAATGCAACAGTAGTATACCACTGATCGAAAGTCATAAATCGATTGAGAGAAAGCAAATCCGGATTACAAACTGAAACTGAGAGAAACATATAAATAAAGGCAACAGTAGTATACCGCTGTTCAAAACTCATAAATCCATGGACAAAAAACAAAATCGGGGTAACAAACTAAAACCGAGGGAAACGCATTAAATATAAGAGGAGAACAACGACACAACACCGAAACGCAACACACACAGAAACGGACCAAGCAACAGACAAAACACCACGAGAATAACAAATATAACATCAAAACCAAATACATGAATTTGGGATAGACAAGTACCGTGCCACGTCTTATCTCAAAAATAAGAGAAAACACAAACGACTCAACGTTAAAATGCAACACACACAGAAACGAACAATATTATAACAATGGCCATCTTCCTGACTTGGTACAGGACACTTTTAAAGGGGAATAAAAGTGGTGGGTTGAACCTGGTTTATGGCATGGCAAACCTCGCACTTTAATGGCAAAGTTAAATATAACATTGAAATGACAACATAATATTACAGGACTACAATACAAATAAAAAGGAGACCATATTAGACAAAGAAAAGCATGATTAATAGATAACAAAAAGCATCAGGTTTAAAATTCAATACGCCAAAAACGCGTCTTGTCCACACATAGACTCACTAGTGACGCCCAGATATAAAAGATTTTAAGAGGAAAACAACAAAATGTCAGATACACTTATACAATAGAGCGTTTGCAAAGAACAATCTTGTTTATTAATTGGATTTTTTCTGTTGGACAAATTTTATAAAAAGATAATTCAAGTATAAGACATAAGACTTTACATGGACCAGAAGGAAGTACACCACTAATGCATGGCCCGAGTGCTCTGCGTGTTAAATTCCCCACTTTCAAGCAGACAGAGACAATGGTGTCTTGTGTTGAAAAATCAACATACCTTTAAGTACATGGTCCCTGAAGTTCGAATGTACAAAAACAGGTTCTTCAGATCTGACAAACTTGCAAAATGTTCCCTTTTTTTACCTTTCATTATTTTTTTTTTTATCCAATTCATAAGTCAAAACGTGTTGCATATTGATCTACAGTCATTCAGCTTTCATTTGGTACCAAAATTACCTAAATATTTTCGAGGTTGAACTTGTACTACTTTGTGATTTGTGCTTTCTGACAGGCACCGTAGTAGAGTTGTTACACCTATGATAGAGCTGATATATATTGACTTCAGCATTACTAAATTTAATTTTTTTATCAACTTCAAGCAATAAAAAACATGTAAAGCTTAATCCATTCACTATACTGATTTCAAGCTCACTTTGGACTGGTAGTAACATATGGGTTATGCAAAGAAAATATAGATGTTACAAATGACAAATATGGTGTTTTTAATTTTCAATATCATGCATATGGTTTTAATTTGTAAATTTCCATAGGAAAACAATGCTCTAACCTATATTCATATTTTTATCAAAGGTTTTTCATTTATAAATAATAATGTATTTTAAGCCTAATATGATTAATTATCGTTTTTCTCCCTTATATTAATCGTTTAACATGTTGCTGAAACCATACTCCCGCCTCCTCGTTAATGTCGTAAATAACACCGTTATAATGGCATAAAAAAAATTAACATGTTTTAACACGAGTTATATGGTCATTCGTATGAAATTAGAATGTCCAAGACCAGTTCGAATTGTTAAATATAATCTTTTAAACGAATCATTGTCAATTAATACAATCAGTTGTATTCAAAATAATGACCTTCGCTATGTTGTGTACTGATTATCCCGACTTCTTTTCCCCAGTAGACATGAACGAAAACGACTTATGGTCTTATTTTACATGCCATAGCTTCTTCGGTTGTGTGTTTTTCTCTGATCAATGTTTTCCTACAACTATGAATTTGTTTACAATGAAGACTTATTTAATTCATACCTTTTCTGATCAATTAAGGAATAATTCATTTAAAACATATGACAAGTTTATCGTAAGTTCATGTACCATGTGTATATTTGATTATTTTTAACCTTGATTTGTTGATTTTTTTATGTAGACGAAACGCGCGTCTGGCGTATCAAATTATCAGCCTAGTACCTTTGATTACTATGTCTTCAATATTTTTTCAAGACATCATTGAACTATTGTCAACTAAATATATGTATAGCAGTCCTAATGGCGAATGAAAGTAGTTCATAGGATTTCCGTTTCAAAGAGTTGAGGAATCTCTCAGATTTTTTGTGGCTTGACCACCGCTAGCATACTGTCAACTAAATATATATATAAACTACAAACAACATTTGCAGCAGCTGTTTGACGGAAATAACATTGAAATCAATCTTACTTTGTATTAGTACTTCTAGCATATAACCATAAAGAAAAAAATGAATAGATGTAACAATATCACGCACAATTATTTTTTTCATTCTGATATCCAATAATTCATCGTGTTTGGCGTTCAAATTCAGAATATTCAGTAATTTTCCTACCAAATGTCGGTCATTCTATCCGGGGTTCCGGCTTTCTCCACCAATAAAAACTAACCGCCATGAAATAGCATTAAAGTGTTTAAAGTGAAATTTACCACAATCAATCAATCAATCAAACAGTCAATATAACCAATATAGTACAGAAAACTCACAAAATTGTATTCTGTGATATATTTAATTTAAAAACTGTTGTTGAAGAGATATGATTTGCATAGTATCTCCATTAGGAACTACAATTATATTTTTGTTGAAAGTGATGTACGACAGTCCAACCTAAGTGAAAGGCATTATTAAATGTTATACTAAATTTATAATCCTTGTCGGGATCCTGGTACTTTTGAAAACTATAACAGTAGCGCTGAAATGAATTACGACAATTGAAATTTTAAAATTTTGTTCACAAATTCGGATTTTGGTGATGCATTATATCAATTTTAATATTAAGACATTTGTCTACTTTGCCTGTAGTTAAGTATCACATACAGTTAAATTTCATATGTAATGATATTTTTAAATTCTTATAATAAGTTCAAGTTTATGCTGATGCACTCATCAGATAAGGAACTTTCCGTTTTGAATTTTACTCGGAGTTTGGTATTTTTGTGATTTTACAATTTTATGATACTACTCAATACGTCATTTACTATATATATATATGTTAGTGTCTAATTTGCCTGTATTAAAGTATGACATGGACGTCTATCTAAAGAACATAACTGATATAAAAGTATACACCTTTAAAGATATAAAAATTAAACCACTGGAAAAATCTCTTTAAATGTTTGTTCCGAAATGTTTTGATAGCTGGTTAATCAAAATGTTTGAATCTTTTTAAAATCGTTTATTTCATTTTGAATGATGTGTCTATTATCTATGATTGACTTCTCTTTTATGCATTTCTCCTATAGATTAGTCTTAAATATGTTAAGTCGTCCTGAACATGCATGAAATACTACAAATTAATCAATCAACATGTAAGGAACTTTTCAACCCACCATTTTTTCATAAAATGCCCTGTACCAAGTCAGGAAAATGGTCATTGTTACATTTTAACTCGTTTCTGTGTGTGTTACATTTTGGTGCTGTGTTTCTGTTGTGTCGTAGTTTCTTATATTTGAAACGTTTACCTAAGTTTTAGTTTGTAACCCGGATTTGTTTTTTCTCTATCGATTTATGAATTTCGAACAGCGGTTAACTACTGTTGCCTTTATTTAGAATACGAAAATTTCATTAATTGTTTTCAAAATTATACGACACAATAAATATATCAGGTCCCGAACTGTGCATGTACTTTAGTTTCGTTAGTATTCGTTAGAAACATATTTTTGTGGATTTCGTTGGTACAGAGGAACTACGAATTCAAATGTTTCACTAACTTTAGTTTATCTATAGAAATGGATGCAGACTAAAGCCAAATCACAAAATATTATATCAAATTAAATGCAAGTCACGAAAATTTGTACCAACGAACATTAATGAATCCAACAGCAAGAGATGTTTTAATGAGAAACTGTTTTTTCCTTTATAAACAGTCGAAATCAATAAAACTTTACAACTAATAGTATAATTTATTCCATAAATAATGTCCAAACTTAAGTGAAATGAATTATTAAATCTATAATAGCGCTGATGGACAAGTCAAATACAGTCAAATTTTAAATGAAATGATATTTTAAACTCTGCTAACAAGTTCGATGTGATGGTGATGCACTGAGATTAAGTACTTTCCGTTTAGAATTTTCCTCGGAATTCGATATTTTTGTGATTTTACTTTTTATGATACTCAACTAGTCATATAATACTGATTTATGTCTGTGTCTTATTTGCGTTCATTTATGTGTGACAAGGAAGTCTATCTATAGAATATACATGTTTTTATTCATCTGATAACAAGGGCAAGGGCAAGGAATCAATTTATATAAAATTGTACAACTTTAAAGATGTTTACCATTGGAAATCCCCTGCAAAGTTTGTTCGATCATGTCTCTCATTTTTCAGGTAAGTTTACATTTTATATTTTGGAAATAATTTGTTTAAAATTGAGTGCAATGACTATTCTTAATTACTGGCCTCCCTTTTATGCATATCTCTATGGTATTTCTCGACTCCACTGATCCATTTTGAAAAGTGACTGGGTTTTTTTAATGAATGCATTTTTTTTCCCCACATTTTACAGCAATGGTTTAAAAAGCAATTAAAAGAAAATCATGAATAATAAAATAAAACAATGGACTATTTTTCGGCATATATCTATGAATCAAGTGATTTATAATGGAAAATCGTTTAAAGATTATTACAATGAAAATAATTATAAACGTACCGAATGTACTTAATATTATTTGTACTCTTGACATTTGGATTGTGCTGATTATGGTGAACTGCTATCCCTACCCCCAAGGTATTATTAACTCAATGTAAAATACTAAGTCATAACATGTAATTAAGTGGTACTAATTTTGTTATTCCATATGCGCATTTCGATAATTGATGTATCTTCAGTAAGATTCGAGTCAAAAATGCTTGAAAATATAAAACTAATTAAAATAGGCTGATAATATCAAACAGGACAAAAAGTGTGCAATTATCATAAATTATTACATTGGTTGCAATGAATTACATTACATTTTGATAAAAACCGATTATTTCACATGTGAAATAAACGTGGTTATAAAACATGGTTATTTCACTCTCTGGCGTCATACAAAAATAGGCGTTGTCAAGACGTCGATAACGGCGGATCAAAACAAATTGTGAATGCGTAGAAAAAAAGATATAGTTCCTTACATGTTTTACATTAATTTCTTTACAAAAAAACATTTGCAAATGTAATATAAGGAATAACTACTTAAAGAATTCAAATATCGAAAAATATTCAACTCGTGACCGAACAATGCTGACAATTAAAACATGCGCTACGCGCATTCGTAAATTACTGTGTTGTTCGGTCACTCGTTGAATATTTTTCTCTATTTGAATTCTTCGATTAATTATTCTATAAATCTTAAATAGTCAGAGTTCTCTTTTGGTTACGTTTTCATTTTTAATACAACTCTCATGATCAGAAAATTTAAAAGGGGCGGCAATTTCACCACAACAAAAAAAAGAAGTTAAATATAAATTGGGTACCGGATGCAAGTATATTTTTTTCGGATAACTGCGGCATCGTATATAGTATCGAACATTAACAACCTAAATCTGAAATATAAACTCAACAAAAAACATTTAAATTAAAGAAAAACTGTATTCGTCATGTTTATCTATCAATTGTTTTCAGGTATCGCTAGTGGTCTTTGTTGGTTTAACTTCAATATATACTCAACAGATATTTCCTAATTTAGATGGAATAAATGGTCAACAATTAAATCCAAATGTTAATGGGATAATAACTGGTCCAAATGGAATAGATGACCAAGATACATTAACTCAACCTAATGACATATTCTTGATTAATGACGTTAATGAAGGAGGAGCTTCTCCCAGTTCTCCAGGTTCCATTTCACAATCATGTGGTAAGATTGTATGTTAAGGTAGATTTACTGTGTACCACCATTTTGGGTTGTACAATTGCAGCACATCGTCAATCTAGTTTTTTGCCTAAATCTGCAAAATTCTAAATAAATTTAGAAATTTATGTTTTAAACTTTTTATTCGCATTTATATTCGTAAAATAAGTGATTTATTGCATTGTTTAAATAAAATACCAAATATTTCTGTTTTATAATCAATCTTTTCAACTTAACCATTTGAGGGGAGATTACTCTTATAGTAAAAGTTTTACACAAAAATGATAGTGAACTTTTCTTTTTTTTACTTTGAGCAAGAAAACAAGTTCGGTGAAACACAATATCTTTTTTTCCTTTTCTTAAAGCATATTATGAAACCCATCTTGTTATATTTTATTTCAACATTCTATCTCTAAAATTTCTTCTTTTTAACGAAAATTTGTTTTTGTATGAACAAGCAAAGCAAATTTAAACAATTTTGCACGGCTTGTAACTTACAAAAACAGCATGGTGACCCATACTTTTTATTATATTTTTATTATATTTAAAAAAAAAAAAAACAAACAAAGCATAGTAGAATCTCCATTTCGACAAAGTATAAAAAGTTCTATCGGAAGAAATATATTTTGATGAACCTCCTTAAATGTATGATTCTGTTATGAGCGCACGTAGCTAATATTTAAACAGTAAATATGATAGAACGAAACATCAGTTGTTAGTGCGGAATGGAGATATTAAAAATTAAATGATTAATTTGGATCAATATTACTGCTTAAAGGTACGTACTTTCATTAGTTGTTGTTTCATAAATTACTTTAAACGTATATTCAAATAACTGGTTTTATCAATAACATATAACATTTAAGGTGGTATGGGTGGCTTTCGCCATCTTGGATTGTAAAAAGCAAAGAATCTAAGGTCCAGAATTTCAATCAAATTTGCAAACTTTGATGCAGGAATGCAGATAACTTATGTGAATTTGCATTTTTTTTTAAACAAATTGATAAAATTATAACTTATAAATACTAATATATTTACAGTGTAGATTATTTTTTGCTTGATTTTTAGTGTTTTAAAATTGGCTTTTTAAGGGAAGGTAACTCTGAAATAGTGCATATTCTGAAGGAATCTACATGGAATTTTGCTATTTTGTATTTTAGACGGGAAAAATGCACGGTGACCCTATCTTTTCTTTTGATATTCTCAAAGCATTTTCTAAAAGCTATCTTCTCGTATTTTATTTTATTTTTACTTTAAAGATATATTCAAATAAATGGTTTTATCAATAACATATAACCTTTAAGGTGGTATGGGTGGCTTTCGCCATCTTGAATTGTAAAAAGCATAGAATCTAAGGTCCAGATTTTCAATCAAATTAGCAAACTTTGATGCAGGAATGCAGATAACTTATGTGAATTTGCATTTTTTTTTAAACAAATTGATAAGATTATAACTTATAAATACTAATATATTTGCAGTGTAGATTATTTTTTGCTTGATTTTTAGTGTTTTAAAATTGGCTTTTTAAGGGAAGGTAACTCTGAAATAGTGCATATTCTGAAGGAATCTACATGGAATTTTGCTATTTTGTATTTTAGACGGGGAAAAGGCACGGTGACCCTATCTTTTCTTTTGATATTCTCAAAGCATTTTCTAAAAGCTATCTTTTTAACAATTCTATCATTTATTTAGCTTTTAATCACATAATGATGTTTTTTCCTGTATAATCCATACAAAATGTGTCATTTTGTTACAACCTGTAGCTTGAGAAAGTGCGCAGTGACCTATTAATTTTATTATATTTTTGAACATATATCAATATTTTCTACGATTGTGCAAATTATGAACAAATTCTATCATTTTTAATTTAGACTCCTATACCACCGTAACCATGTTCACATAAAATTCAATAAGACCAAAGTGCTAAAATGTGAACAACTATGTATTTATATTCTGAGTTTTTCGTTTGGTTTTTAATTCATTATGTTTAGATATTCACACTGCTCTTGTTTAAAATTTCGGACTCTAAAAATTGTTTACACGAACAAATACGAATATATTCATTTTTATGAGGTCAAAGATTAAGGTTTAATATGTTTTTGATTGCATCATTGGTACTCCAAAGACAATGTTGAAATAACAATAAGTTTCATTCTTCTTACATTTTTTTCTTCTTTCTAAAGGCGGTGCTTTCTTAGGTGGTTTCACAATCGGAAGGTTGCTTGCACCAGTACCTATGGCGGACGGAACAATGATGACAACGGCCCAGGTAATGATGATGAGATTGATGAGCATGATGACCGGAAATCCAATGGACCCAATGATGTGCCAACCACAACCAGTTACAACGCCATGTCCTCCAATGGTTTGTCCACCCATTAAAAGTAAGTTTTATATTGTAGTTCTGCCATGTAATGTTGTCATTTTAATGTTATAATTAACATTGCCATTAAAGCAGGAGGTTTAGCATGCCAAAAAATCAGGTTCAACCCACCATTTTTTTTCTTAAAATGCCCTGTACCAATTGAGGAAAATGCCCATTGTTATATTATAATTCGTTTCTGTGTGTGTTACATTTAAATGTTGTGTTTCTGTTGTGTCGTAGTTCTCTTATATTTGTAACGTTTCCCTCAGTTTTAGTTTGTAACCCGAATTTTTTGGTTTTTTTTCTATCGATTTATGAATTTAGAACAGCGGTATTCAACTGTTGCCTTTATTTTTCACCATAATGGTTTGTTTTTATTTCATGATAGATTTCTTTACATCTGATATTCCTAAATCTTACCTTTATAATTCATAATTCGTCTTCAAATCCGAGTCAAATTAAAGATGCGTTTGTTTATTCGAATAATGACTGATAAACAGTGGTATATACAATGTACTTCTATTGCTTTTATTGACATCGGTAATCCACTGTGTGTCTGATGTACGGCACTATATTGTTTTTACTTTGCAGAGCATTAACAAATTTTGACCGATGAACCCGACTTTCTTTTCATGATTACATTACATATCTGTTTTTTTTAATATTTTAATCTTGTAAAATGTTTCTTTCCGTTTTCTGAGGTTTTGATTTGAACCATTCAGGTGGTAGGTGCGGTGCATACGACATCTTAACTGACATGGAGAGAAAGGATACTTGCCAAAAGTCGATTGTTCCCTCTAGACACACTGACTTCATTCACCAATTAGAACTATCCGGATGAATAAATGTGCTGAAGAGTTGTTTAAAACCAATTTATCACCTTGTTGATTTTTAATGGTTATAGAAGAAAACAAATGCCAATGTACGTTCATTCGCCACTAAATTTTATATGGCTATTGATCTCAAAAACATGGACATTAGCGAAAAAAATTTTGTAGGTCTGAAATGAATACATTGTATGCTGTTTGTTTTTGAGAGTCATTTAAAAAGGTTGTTAATTTAAAACTGAGATGCAGAAATCCTTACAAAAAGAATAAAATAATGCTTTCTCCATTTCAGCTGCTGTTTGTCCACCAGGTTGGATCTTATTCAAAGAGCTATGCTATAAAGTTTTCCCTGATAAGAAAAACTGGGAAAATGCGAATGTATGTCATTTAGCTGCACTTTTTTCTACACAGTTAAATAAAAAGTAAAATCACAAAATAAAACTAAACTCTGATTCCAACGCCAAAAGCCACATCTACAAATGTTACCCATCATTACTATCGAGTTTAAAGCATTCTGAATTTTTGAAATTTATGCTGCAGTTTCCATGGAAACATAGGAGTTCCAATGATTATCCAAAACCTGTATACAGTGGACGAAAAATTTGTATCATAAATTGATGATTTAAAATTTATGCAGTTTTAAACAATTCACCAAACTCCAAAATTATATTTGTTCACTTTGTTATGGTTTCCAAAGTGATTGCAGCCATTTTTTAGTGCCAAAGTTACACTGATACTCAAAAGTCAGGGTTCCTTGTTATAGCGGACTATCATCAAGATTGGTTCTTTTGGCTAAGAAAAACTCCCGGATAGAATTAGGTGAAAGAAACAGGCACATTAAAGTGTAACATAAAATAAACTCGAATATACATAGAAGCGATCTATTTGATAACAATTGCCGTATTCCTGACTTGGTACATAATATTTTCAAAAATGGTGGGTTGAACCTGCTTTGATTTTGTCGATTTTGTTATATCCGCAAAAATAAGCGAAAATACACGCTATACGGTAGTAGATAACTCTCAAGATTTATAATCCTACCACTAACCAGCGAATAATACTCACAAAGACTACTAAGATGTCAAAACATATTATGAAAATAATAAGATGTTATATTATTGCCAATTAAACCAATCATCACTAATCTTCAATGAGACAACATGACGTAAAAGAAATGTAACTGTACGGACGTTAAAAAAAAGCAAAATCCTCATGAATGTATTACTGTCCATTTAAGCTTATTTATTTAGTATTTTTTTACTAGAACAACTGTAAAAGAGAAAACGCAATCCTTGCCGAACCTGATACTAGACCAGAAATAGACTTTCTGAAAATTTTAGCTAAGATACCAGATTCTTATTGCCGTGAAAGTAAGTGAAGAGTTATCTTTCCTAGAATGTAATGTTTAATGCACATTTTTTTATAATTGATAATACGTTTTAAATAATCAACTGATATCTACTACCTACGATATGCAAAAAGATAGTCATATGTTTCGCTATTTGCACCACCGCAATTTATAAAGAAGAGTTTGGATGGGATATTAAAGAATAGAAAAAGATAGACAAAAACTACAAAATACACAACGGATAAATAATGAATAGAGATAAATAGGCTTAAAACATAACACTTAGAGGTTGGATCCAACAAATGTAGAGAACATCGACCAGAACTATAGTGAACAAGGTATTAATTAGGTCGATGCCACTGCTGGTGGACGTTCCGTCCTAGAGTGTATCACCAGCAAAGTAGTCAGCACTGCAGTGTTGACTTGATTATAAAATATATAGTAGTTTTTATAAGTTTACTGTTTGCCAAAGAATATTTTTTTCGAAATACTAAGGATTCTCCGTATTTGGCGCACCTTTTTGAATTTGATCAATGCTCTTCAATTTTATGCTTGCTTGGTTTTCTCACCATTTTGATATAAGCGTCACTGATGAGTCTCATGTATACAACACGCGCGTCTGACGCATTAAATTATAAGCCTGGAACCTTTGATAACTTTAATATGTGCTGCGTCGGATAGAAATCGACCTTATGCAAATGAATATCAATACATCTGTTAACCTATTTCAGGTTGAAAAACCTCTACGGAAAGCCTGTAACTGTTGAACATCGAGTTGTTATAAAAATCTTCCAAAAAAGACCAACATTTATCTTCCATTTCGTATTTAAATGCTCCAAAATCAAACAAAGTCTTATGCATGTACATGTACAATCATGTGCACTTACATAAGGTCGATTTTTATCCGACGCAGCTCATATGTTACAATAAATGATATAAAAAAAAAAGTATTACATATTAGATTAGACTTACAGGTGTAATACGTTAGAATACTAGTATTTCCAGGTTGTTTTGAATTTAATTGACTATTTCTGTGACATTTTTTGGGAACATGCTGTTGCAAATGCATTCACACTAAGTCTTTAAAAAAGAACGGATATGGGGTACCACTGCCAATGAGACAATTATCAACCAGTGTTCCGTTGAAGTAGCTGTAAGCAATTATTTGTCCCTTTAAAGTATAGAATTCACTTTTTCTTGTTAGGCTATTGGATTGGTGGAAAAGATCGCAAACCGCCAACAATGGATTTTGTTTGGACCTCAAGAGATGTCAGGGTAAACATTGGAGCCACTGATTGGGCAAGTGGTGAACCGAATAACTTTAAAAACAAACAAGAAAATTGTATGGAAATGCGTAAACAAGTTAATCATAAATGGAACGACAATCGGTGTTCACGAAAACAAAAATATATCTGCCAAAAAAGGTTTGTTATCGGTTCTGCTATCCCTCTGATAGTACCTCTGCATCAAGCATGATATGATATTTTTCCACTCAAGATAGTTAAATAATCAATTCGAATGAGTAAGGCTTGCCAAGCTTTTCAAATATTTAAAATTAAATTTTCCAGACGTTAGAAACTGTTTAGACAATATGACGACAAATTCTTTCAATGATATGTTCTATATATATGATGTCTTAAAGCATGGTCAACGTTTTCGTCACGTCACAATATGATATTGCGGGAATTGCAAGAGTATGCAACGTTCATTAGTTGATATTGACCAATGAAGCACTGAGACGAAACGAAGTGTAGTTCTTTCTGAAGATATTATAGTTAAGCACTGTATATAATTTGTCTTCTTCGCATCATAATTGTATTTTTTTTTTCAGTGCAACTTATGCTTAAGTCTCAGGCCAAGAAAACAGGAAGAGTACAATACAAAATCGGCATGGACATTTCAAAATTACTTTAATAAATATTTTTTGAAGTCTTTGTTGTTATATATATATGAAAAACTAAACTGTTGGTTTCGTCTTTTACTCCAAATATCTCATTAACTTTGATCAAATTATATAGATAAAATTAGAGGTGATTTGAGTGTCAATGAGACAACTCTCCATCCAAGTCACAATTTGTAAAAGTAAACCAGTATATGTCAGAGTACGGTCTTCAACAAGGGGCCTTATCTCACACCAAACATCAAGCTATAAAGGGCCCTAAAAATGACTAGTGTAAAACCATTCAAACGGGAAAATCAACGGTGTAATCTATATACAAAACGAGAAACAAAAACCACATCAACAAACGACAACCACCGAACATCAGGTTCCTGACTTAGGACAGGTGCAAACAAATGTAGCGGATTTAAACCTTCTAATATGTTGTGGTATGCTGTGGTTGTGTGCAACTGGAAAAACTTGATATTATACCATGCCCAGAGCATGAGTTTAGAGAAGGGCATTCATGTTGTTCAATAAACGTTTTCCATGTAGTGTTGTCTAACTGTTGCTTGTTTGTTGTCCTTTTTCGTTTTGGCAAAGCTGATGTATTTTAATTGGACTAGAATACAAGAGTTATACATGGGTGAACAACTCTCACTAAATTTGATGTATCAAAAAGTATCAAACTGGTCAGAACTGGTTCAATTCATCACGAATTCAAGAAATTGGAATTAATCAAAAAAAAATAACACTTAGTAAATGTGTGCATCAGTGTCTTGATCAAACAGACTGCATGCTGATGATATATAATTATCTGTATACATTTTAATGTGCATGTGAACTAGTAGATAAGTCAGGTCAGCACAGAATTAAACCATAGTTTGTTATGCAACACCGTATGGCTGCAATGACAAAATTGATGGTATAGGTATTCTATCTAGTCCTTCGTGTAACTCGGTGAATGTGATGAATATTTTCAACTCGACTCCTCGACGTAGACGCAGTCATGGTCATCGTCATTATACATCACCTTCTCTACATGATGTCTCTATTAATGACTTGCTGTCATTCATACAAAAGCGCTTAGGTATTCATCACATTCGCACGAAACTTTATACATTACCCCTTTCAAAACTTCATTCTCTGTTCAATTTATGTTTGGAATCCACTGTTACAAACCCTCATTCAAAGCAATACAAACTTCAAGCTATAATTTCGGATATTGCAAGTCACAGACTTTTCAAGCCAGTTCGCATTGGAAAAGATGAAAAAGAGAAAAGATCTTTTCTAAATCTTTCCTTTGCCAACAAAGGTCTCGATGGCGTCAACCTAGGCAATATCCTTCATCATAAATTAGTTCAATCGAAAATACCTCCTTATTTCAAAGACCAGTCGGTACCAATAATTTCTTATACCTATACCAAACCTATTGCAACTAAAATTTTCAATTACAAACGCGTTTTGCAGAATCTCGATATTGACGACTTCAAGTCTAAACCTCCTGATTGCACTTGTGCTAGTTCCTAATTCATATATAATCCTGCTGGCCACGTTATTACCGGTGACCTTAACATTGTTAATAACACTTCTCTACGAAATGTGTTATCGAAAGGTCCGAAATATCGTGAGCCTAAATCCGTCAATTGGAAATACAACTTTAAAATTTTGATGGACTCAGTCGAGGATTATGCCAGGCAATGGGCTAAACGTGAAAAGGAAGACGTAGACACTCTATCCGAATGGATTAAGGCAGTGAGGTCGTTAATACAAATCAGAATCAAGAAACTGAATGGGTCCATCAATGCCCATGCTACGTCAATCTTTAAAGACCCAAATGTTGCTAAACACTTATCGACCTCCATGACAAATATGTTGTTGTCCCCGCAGACAAAGCCCCAAATAACATCGTTTTTGTCTGTAAAAGTCACTACATTAATTGCTTGATAAACGATTAGGTACAGACAATTCACTTGGTAACTCAACATATACCCTCACGACACTTACCAAAGAGTAAATCCTGGATAATCATAGGTCTGTTCTTTGTTCCTTTGGTATTTCAACCAAAGATGAAGAACTGGATCTTCCATCACTGTATTGGATACCTAAACTACATAAGTGTCCTTACAAGCAACGGTATATTGCTGGGTCTTCCAAGTGCTCCACGAAACCTCTTTCTAAATAATTAACATCTATTTTATCAGCAATCAAAGACGGGCTTCAAAGTTATTGTGAAACGGCCTATTCTAGAGGTGGCGTGAATCAGATGTGGATACTTAAAAATTCCAAAGATCTTTTAGAGTACATACAATCTAACTCTCTTTCATCTTGTAACAGTATTAAAACATTTGACTTTTCTACTCTTTATACAAGTATTCCACATTCCAAACTAAAAGACAAATTGAAAGAGTTGGTATTACTTTGCTTCATAAAAAAGAATGGCCAACGTAGATACAAGTATCTTGTCTTAGGGAGGGATAAATCATACTTTGTAAAGAATCACTCTGATTCAAACAAAAAATTCTCTGAAACCGATATTATCAAGATGCTTGATTTCTTGATTGACAACATATTTGTAACGTTCGGAGGACGTGTTTTTCAACAGACTGTCGGCATCCCAATGGGAACAAACTGTGCCCCTCTACTTGCCGACTTGTTTCTTTATTATTATGAGGCTGACTTCATGCAGGAACTTCTTAGGAAGAAAGATAAGAAGTTAGCAATATCCTTTAACTCTACTTTCCGCTATATAGATGACGTTCTTTCACTAAACAATTCAAAATTTGGTGACTATGTGGAACGCATCTATCCCATCGAATTGGAGATAAAGGATACTACAGATACAGTTAAGTCGGCTTCATATCTTGACTTACATCTAGAAATTGACAATGAGGGTCGGTTGAAAACAAAATTTTACGACAAAAGAGATGATTTCAGCTTTCCAATTGTGAACTTTCCATTTCTAAGTAGCAACATTCCAGCAGCACCTGCATACGGGGTATATATCTCCCAATTGATACGATATTCCCGTGCTTCCATTTCCTATCATGATTTTCTTGATAGAGGGTTACTGCTCACAAGGAAGCTATTAAACCAAGAGTTCCAAATGGTGAAGTTGAAATCATCCCTTCGTAAATTTTACGGACGCCATCACGAGTTGGTTGACCGTTATGGAATAACCGTTTCACAAATGATATCGGATATGTTCCTTACGTCGTAACTACAATCCCCTTCCCTTTCATGAATTTGACCTACCGAATTAGACTATTTACCGGATTTGTAATCACATAAGCAACACGACGGGTGCCACATGTGGAGCAGGATCTGCTTACCCTTCCGGGGCACCTGAGATCACCCCTAGTTTTTGATGGGGTTCGTGTTGTTTATTCTTTAGTTTTCTATGTTGTGTCATGTGTACTATTGTTTTTCTGTTTGTCTTTTTCATTTTTAGCCATGGCGTTGTCAGTTTGTTTTGGATTTATGAGTTTGGCTGTCCCTTTGGTATCTTTCGTCCCTCTTTTATGTATGTTAGTCTGGTAACTTTATACATATTTAAAAAAAAAAATGGTGCAAATGAGTATAACAATGTATAAAGGGACAACTATTATGTCTCCAAGGAATAAAACTGTACAAATAGGCATACTTTACTTTTATTGGTTGCAGATCTGGTTCATATGACAAATAATCCAACTGCAAAAGAGGGGCGAAAGATACCAGAGGGACAGTCAAACTCGTAGATCTATCAAAAAATTAACTGACAACGCAATGCCTAAATAAGAAAAAGTCAAACAGACAAATAGAAGTGCACAAGACACAACATAGAAAAACAAAGACTAAGCAACACGAACCCCACCAAAAACTGGGGGTGGTCTCATATGCTCAGGACGACAAAGAGATACGCATGCCAGTCTGTGTTTTTTAAAGAAGGACATTGTCTGGTACGTTACGGATGAAAATAGGGTATGTGAATTGAAGATGAGTAATTTTACTACCCTAAAATAACATTTAATACTTATATATATTTACAAGACTCGCCTTCACCTACATATGGAATATACATTTCCCAACGTATTCGGTGTCCAAGAGCTTGCAGTTCCTACTCAGACTTTGTTTGCAAAACGTCACCAGTGTCTGAGCAAAAAGTTGATGAACCAGAAAAAAAAGTTCATCGGAATGGACCAAGACCTTGTTGTCCCCTTGTTGATAAATATTCCGTATCAACTTCACAAAAAATACACGATGTACTTAAGTTTAGATTCTGGGACTGACGTTGTTAATCGTCTTAATAGTGTGTTATATTTTAATATGAGACAGGCATTACCTGTGAATGGGGACGAAGTCTGTATGAATTTTTTTTTTTGTAACTTAAATATTTGTTAAAAAAAAGAAACGGAAATACCGTAACGTTTCCGATTTTGGTTCTGTTGTTAGGGATTTTAATTGTGACGTTATTTAAGTTATGACGTCTTGTTCAATGTAAACAAAGAAACGCGATCATCAGGTAACGTTTATTCATATCAAAGACATTTGAAGAATTATCAAAAATGAAATTGGTATTGTGTTCCTTGCGTTCCTATGTTTTACTAGAGAACTCACGAGACCGGAAAAGGGAACTAGATTTCTGCGTTCTGCGCAGATCCGGAAATTAAAAAACGCGAAAAAAAAATTTGAACGATTTTGAGTTCATTAGTACAATGAATTCCCGATTTTAAAAAAAAAAAATTATTGATTTTTCTACTGTAATATGGGACTTCGTCCCCATATTATTTTATTTATCTCAATGAATATTACTTTTCCTGTTTAGTCTGTTTTTAGTGATATCAATAATACGTGACTCTGAACTTTTGTATCCCTCATTGCGTTTTCTAAAACATTTTGCATTCTTGCGTTTCATTTTTGCTCAATATGCTTTGTCTATATGACTATTAGTGTATTTGATACATATGAGGTGGCTCTCAGTCTGTAATTATACATCCCGTCAATATGTTATTGTGCTATTGTAAATTTTTGTAGTCTTTTTCATTTGTTCTAAGGCAGCAACCATTTGATTTTCTGGGGGGGGGGGGGGGGCTATGGTTTTTTTTGGAAAAAAAAGTTTGTTTCCAGGTTTTGGTGAAAAAAATAATTTGTTTTGGACCCTGAGAAAAAAAAATTGTTTGTTTCACCCTCAGCTGCCACTATATGTGATGCTAAAATTGAAAGAAAAAAATTGTTTTCGGTTTGTCGCTAAAAAAATAGATTGTTCTTCGCCAAAGGCGAAAAAAAAAGTTTGCACAGAAAAAAAAACCATAGCCCCCCCCAGAAAATCAAATGGTTGCTGCCTAATGTGCATTGTCTATAAACCTTTTAGTGTTATAGTGATAAAGATTATAAAAAAATGTTGACTCTGGTTCCCATATTTTTTACATTTTTACCTATAATGTCTGATTGTTTGTTCACACACCGTTGTCAATATAGTAGCATTGTGTACGACTGTCATACAAGTGAGAGGTTTAGCTAGCTATAAAACCAGGTTTAATTCATTTTCCACAACAGAAAAAACCTATACCAAGTCAGGTATTGCTAGTTTTTATCCATTCGTTTGATGTGTTTGAGCTTTTGATTTTGCCATTTGCTCAGGGACTTTTTAAATTTTTCTCGGAGTTCAGTATTTTTGTGAGGGTAAAATTTCATGGAGATCCAAACTTTAATACACAAATTATTGTTCTGATACATGAACAATAACCATCACAATAAACCACAACCTTCTTATTGTGGTGTTTAACCCAGTAGTAAATACTTCGATCGGTGTTGACATTAATATCAATAATGTGGTCATTTTTATAAAATTCCGGTTTACAAAACTTTGAATTTATCGAAAAACTAAGAATTTTCTTATCCCAGGCATAGATTACCCTAGCCGTATTTGGCACATTTTTAGGGAATTTTGGTTCCTCGATGCTCTTCAACTTTTTACTTGTTTGGCTTTATAAATATTTTGATATGAGCGTCACTGATGAGTCTTATGTAGACGAAACGCGTGTCTGACGTACTAAATTATAATCCTGGTACCTTTGATAACTATTAACCTTATACTAGGATTTAATAGAGATCAATACACTTGAACTCAAGATATTGCATGCAAACCATCAAAAAAAATATTTCTTAAAATGTCCTGTATCAAGCATGTCATGTCAGGAATATGGCAGTTGTTTAATAGTAGTTAGTGGCTTTAATGATTGCATTATATAGCGAAACAAGAATGTGTCCCAAAGTACATGGATGCCCGACTCGCACTATCATTTTTTATGTTCATGATGTTCAGCGGACCGTGAAATTGGGGGTCAGAACTCTAATTTGGCCGTAAAATGAGAAAAATCATATCATAAGGAATATGTATACTATGTTTTAGGTTGACTTAACTTCAACTTCATCAAAAACTACCTCGACCAAAAACTTTAACCTGAAGTGAGTCTGATGAACAAACAGACGGACAGAAAGACGGACGCACAGACCAGAAAACATAATGCCCCTCTTCTATATTAGATGGGGCATAAAAACATACATTTTTAGACTCACTAATATTTTTTTTCATATTATTAAACATTATCCTGGCTTTATTTCATGTTTATGCTTGACTCTTTATTAAAATTTGTATTTTCTTATCCTTTTTGGTCAGTGATTGTATAAAATAGATGAAGTTGTGTGAAATAATAACGAATGTCAGGTGTGATTGTGGTCCCTTTAGATATATCGCAAATGCCAAATTATACAGTTTGGTGGTGTGTCTGACAGAGGTGGATCATACAGATCAGGTAACTGGGGTTTGAAATTAACCAATTTAGGTAACTTATTGACTTTTAGAAGTGGAAAATTCCAATTTTTGATTCACAACAATATATTTAGTTCAACATTTATTGAATTTTTGAATAGATATTTTGTTTTTAACTTAAGTGAGACAACCCATGAAATACAAAATAAAAGGAGTACGTTCTATAAGACCTTAAAATGGCTTCCAAATTCCAGCTAAATTTTCACATTAGGATTAGACAGGAAAATATCTTTTTGTCAAGGATTAGGTACTTGCGTTCTATTCATGCATCACAAAAAGCATTCATTTAGATCTTCCATGTAATTTCAATGAAAACAGGTAAATTTAATTTTTTAAGAAATTAACTATATATAGGAGTCCATGTCTGAACTGAAAAGGTCTTCTAAAGTCATATGAAACCAGTGACTGGTGAAAAATAATGTTTATCCAATTCTTGAACCAATGCATGTATATATCATAAACTTAGTCTTCTGTGCACGATTTTATCATTTTTTACACAAATATATCGTCAATTTTTTTTCTCTCTGTCTGTTAAGATTTAACAAATATGGCTGCTCATTAAATGCCGTGTTTATAAGCCGAAGTTTACTGATTGTAACCTTATAGTCAACAATCACAAAAAAGCACATAGGTATTGAGCACTATTTAACATGTTAAATCAGATAATTGTTTTTTTTAATGACAGATCCATGCGTATTGCCATCACCTGATTTTTACGAAGAAGGTCACGCTAAGGTCACTTTGCATACGGAAAATATGTTGGCAATTTGCTTCCTGGAAGGAAGCAATTAAAAAAAAGTAAACTTCTTCTAAATGTGGACAAATTGTTTCTTCAGAAAAAAGTATATGTACATAAGTTCTATAATGAAAACTATCCATTTAGTTATAAAAACATATACATATTTTTTTTAAATTTGAGGTTTCATATGACTTTAACATAATGTTTGTTATTACATTTGCTAAATATATCTGACTTCAATATTTTGGTTGTCAACTTTTGCACTTTTGTTGCCTAAGCAAAGTACGTCTTTTCATCATTTTTTTTGTTGTCTTGAAGCACATTTTAACTCAATTGTCAGGGAAAAATATGTTCCCTACAAAACTTACTCCTTTTTACTACGAACAGCAAAATTGAATATTTGACCTATCTAAATGTATGTATGAGCTCAGACTATTTGGAATTAATTTTAGAGAAATTTTTATGACTTTTACAATTTCAAGGATGAAATAATAGTTCTTATCATGCCTCAACGTTTTAGCCCAAAGAGCCAATTCAAGTTATATAGCATGTCAATAAACTTCAATTATGATTTCTTTATTTCTTACTTAATATTCACTAACTAAAATCTATCAATTTCAACATAATTGCAAAAAGTTTATTTGTTTCACTCCATATGACAAGCTCTGTTTCTTTCACTTCATAAGAAAACATATTATTTGTCTTTTTAACTTTATGAACCACTAAGAGTTTCATTCCATCAGGCACTACAACAAGTCCTGCTATTTCTTTCTGGTTATTGGACAGACCCGCCATACACATCTGAAAACACTGCTCAGTAGATCTTTTCAAATGTGTTTCAAAAGATATATATGATCCATATTTATCATAGGCAGATATTTCCGCTATAATTCTAGCTACTCGTCCTCCAATGGTATTTCTTAGATAAACCACATCTGGTATGTATGACTGAACGTAGTTATGTAAACATGAAGACTTGACCAGATAGTTACTTGATTTTTGAACCAAACAATTCATATTAATTGCTCGATCTGGGTCTTGATTTTGTGTGTTTTCTATTTCCGCCAAAATATTATTCTCTCCAGGCGATGGAGAACGTGATCTGGATCGGAATCTTTCAGTAGAAATTTTAGGACACAATACTTTCTGATGTATTCTACCATGATTTTGACTATTTCGAGATTGTCTCTCTTCAATTTCAAGTTGATCCTCATGGTTACCATATACTAAACAGTGTAGGACTCCATTATCTATTGAATTGTCAAGTGAACCTTTTACTGGTGGTCTTACTGTTTCACTCTCGCCAAAAACAGTAATGTTAAGAATTCTATCTATAAAGATTTGTATCATAACCTCTCCCATGACCTTTAATCCTTCTAACATACAGTGGAGTATAGTTTGAAGTTCCAACAGATTCATCTGAAAAATTAGTAAATCATCATTATTATTTATATATACCAGTATTTATTCAGTTTTAAGGAATTACGCCCCCTTTTTAATTACTACATATATGTAAGCCACCTACCAAAACCAATAACAACAGCAATGCCCCCCTTTTCCCCAACAAAAAATCCAGAATCTGGTGAAAACTGTTTCTCTAATGATTCTTAGATGTGCTCTTTATACAATATATGAACTAGGAATCAGAGTCGGAAAACAGACCAGATATGAATGAAATCCGGATTCTCATATTAATGACTACCATAACTACAGACGCATGCATGGCGCAGCTTTTAATTTATTTATTAAAATTAAAACTGTTGGACTCTTATTTATATTATATTATGTACATGTTCCAGCTTAACTTTGTTGGATTTATATATCTTTTTAATGAGAAACACTGAGTTTCATAAACATGATAACAGAGTAGTGCAACTAAATATGATAAATTAAACAACGTTGAATTTGAATTGTTACTTTAATACCCCCTCTTAACTAAATTTAGGAAAAATTGATTGACCAATAAGGATATATATAAAATAGATGTCAATTAAACAAAACTTGCAGCAATTTTGACCCCATCCCCAAACTATTTGAATTAAGTTTTTTATCCTTCATTGATTTTTTGATGTTGTCCCTTACCTCTTCAGCCTGTCTAACAACTGGCAGTATGTCTGCAATCCTGCTATACACATGTGCTGATGTACACTTATCGTCATCTCCACCACCTCGCCAAACATTGCTGTGGAAACCATCATAAAGAGTCGAAGGAGCAACACCATTATGTGGGGTCATCTAAATATCAATTCAAAAAATATATAATAATGACAAATGACAGATCATACAACAAATCTTACAATAGCTATATTTAATTTACAAAACACATCAAACAAATGGACAATAACTGTCATATTCCTGACTTGGTACAGGCATTTTCTTATGTAGAAAATGGTGGATTGAACCTGGTTTCATGACAGATCATACAACAAATCTTACAATTGTTATGTTTATCTTTTTATTACTGGTTGATGAAATCATTACAGTGTGTACTGGCTGGTCATTATCGTGTATGATAAGATTTTGACACGCCTACATAGCTAATGAATGTGCATGAATATAGATAAGAACAGCATGTGTAGCCATAAACTTAGGGAGTTGTAGATTTGTTGCGTAAATGTTTGGATGTAGTTTTGAGAATATAGAAAAGATACAAAAATATTGTTTTTAATTATTAGTATCCGAGCAAATAAAACACGGATCTATCATTATATCTATATTGTTTATGGATTCATTATAATTATTATTATTCATGTTATTGAATAGCAATTTTTATTACCATGATTATGTAGGTATAGATGAAGCACGAACATAAATGTTCAACAAAGTACAACATTTCTTTTAAGTGTGCAAAATTTGGCAAACCTCTGAAATCAAATGCATCAAACATCCACAAAGATAATATTTTTCCTCAATCTACAAAAAATTGGTACCCAAGAAAAAATAAATGAATTTAGTTATTATACATTACTGCCTGCAATTTATGTAAACTATTTTCATTTAATTGCATTGATTTGTCATGTAATGATATCAACTTTCTTCACTATGTGCTGTATTGTAATACTTTGAACATTCAAGTTAACGGTCATCCTGTATAAATTGAGCATTATTTTACTGCAAAAGTTTATAAGCAGCTACACGAGCGCATGATACGCCCATTGTCTTGAGTGTGAAGTTTTATGCAATTATCATAAATATTTTCTGAGATACAGCGCGACATGTGAACCCCCCTCCCTTTTATACTACCAAAAAATCAATGATTCTAAAATAAAAAAAATAATTATCACCAAAAAGTTAACAGATCTTGAGTTATATAACTAAGAAATGTGTTAAGTTTTAAGCAATAATCATAAATTGTGTTTGAGATACAGCGTGACATGTGAACCCCCCATTTTTTCAATAACTCTAAAATAAAATAAGCATACCACAGATCTACTTTTTTATGTATTGACTACACATAAAGGTCTTGTAGGGTGGGCACAATAAGCATGTAATTTCAATAAATGATTTCCTTTAAGATGTATTTGTCTGGTGTTCAAAATGATAAAAATGACTATTACCTGAACAAGCAAAGCAGTTCTTAAATTTGCCAGAACATTGACAAATATTTGCCATTTCTCAGATGGTACTATTTGATAATCTAGTTCTAAATACTGATGTGGCACTGCACTTGTTCTTGGAACACGCTGCCAATTGACCTTCAAAAGCTCTTCAGCATCATCTATGATCGGTTTAACTTTCCCCTCATCAACTTTTTGAAAACATATTCCAGTAATCTCCGCTTCATTATCTAGATAGTTGTCCAAATAAGAATTCCCTAATGAGACACATGGCACTTTTCCTTCAATCCTAAAAAAAAATATAATATAAATTTATCTTTACCATGTATACAGGTATATTTACTCAGGAATTAATTTTAACTGCTTATAACATTTTGTGATTTATCATGTTTATATATTGTTGGTTCACGACGAACGTACCTCTGTTGTACGACAGACAACCAATGTTGCGTGACACTGAGCATTGTATGAAATTTGGTAATTTCATGAGACAATCGTGCGACTGTAGTACAAATGTATTTTGACAGACGTGGTCGCACGATTGTCTCATGAAATTACCAAATTTCATACGATGCTCAGTGTCACACAACATTGGTTGTCTGTCGTACAACAGAGGTACGTTCGTCGTGCAACTTTTTTTTCGTTTTATTTAGATGAATACAATTCGGTGGGAATGAATGTTTGGAAAACATACCGTCTGCCGTTAAAAGAGGATGGCTATTCCACTAGAATAATTACGTTTGGACCTGCTGAAAATTCGCCTTGCCAAACTCCAAAATATTATCCATTTATTTTTCTTTTTGGGGGCATCCTGGTTTAAATTCGCTGAACATTTAAAATATAAACTAATACGACAAACGTCGCTTACTTGGACCGAACTTATAATGACACTTAACTATATTGAAATCAATAGGCATATAACTTGCAATAAATCGGGCCTTCTTTACTAGTATATACTAGTAGTCTCGGAGTCAAACGCACGCGTGACCCACAACAGTTCTACGACAATTGTAAGAGAGTCATACGACAGTGGGCTGAAAGTGACACGCGCATTCCATGACATAAAATCCTAAAAAATAGCCCCAAACAACTCATGATCAAAATGATGATTGTCGTATCACTGTCGCACGATCGACTTGTGACAAACCCACGGCAGTACAATTACAATTTTTGTTTTTGTCGTGTACCCATCATGGAACCATCGGCATCGTGGACATGTCGTAGCTGATGTGACCACTCGAAATATTTTTTTGACATTTTGCATGACAACTATTTAATAGATCTACCACTACAAAAAATTGTACGATCTATTGTGACCGGGGCTTTACCGATATATAAATATTTATAAAACTAATGAGTAGATTTAATCAATTTATTCACTAATTGCAACAAATTCCGTTTATTTTTCAAGTTTCATTACCGATCCGATGCAATTCTATTAAAAAAGGATGCGGGTACGCGAGCCTAGGAATGGTGATTTGACTATTCGTACCCACATGCTGCTACATGCAGACATCTTCAAAGGCTATTGTTTTTTTTTTACTTCAAAGCAAAAATTTAAAATAGCCTGACCCTTCCAAGATATATCATAATTATTTGGACTAGGGTCCAGTTTAGATGTAAAGTTAGAGTTATCTCTCTTTGTACATCTAATGGACTAACTCTATCCTGAGACATATGTTGCAATTGTAATATATATATGTATCTTGCTTCATTACATAATTGTGTAGGATATATCATATATGTGTAAATAAAACATCATCTGTATTTGTTACTTGGCTATATCATAATGTTTGCAATGATCCATATGATCCGGAAATAAAAGACGGTGCGTTTCTGTTATTCACCTGTAGTACCACATCTTTATTAAAATATTTGTAAGTCGTCATTCAAGGAATTGAAACTAATTTGCATTAATAATAAACTATAAACAAACCTGGGTTTGAATATGCTGCAGTCGCATTTGCTATTTTTCTGTCTCGTTCTTTCCGTCATTGTCTTTTCTGCACGTAGACAAACTCGGCCTTTAGCAAACTCGGACTATAACGAACTCGGACTCTAACGAACTCGGACTCTAACGAACTCGGAATCGCGCGCGTAGGGCTGTTTACGTCAAAACGACGGGCGTGCTAATTAATTGGAGAGGGGAGAAATAAACCAAATGAATTAAAACAATTGGATAAAAGTATATGAGACTTGTAATTCTTCGATGACGTGTATCGAAGATAAAAGTGAGAAAAATTTACTTCTGGATCAATTTACGGGTTTTCAGTGCTATCAATCGAACTACTTGTTTCTTCAAAATTTAACGCTATAAGGTATGGGGAAATCTGGATTGAGAATAGTTTGTTTTGTCATCTGCTCTGACCACCAAATTTGGGATCAATATTTTTTCTGGAAAATACATGACCCCCCCCCCCCCCCTCTTTTTTTAAAGGTTAATAATGGTCGTTCCTCATTGGTGCATGCTCAGCAAATGCAAATTGTCAAGTATATTGGTTTGACCCGCCTGTGTTTCAAACCTCGACTTCCAGCTCTCGAGAGAAGCACGATACCACAAAGCTATCGAGGCAGATCAAAGGAAAATAAAATTAGAATCAATTTTGTAACAACTTCTTAGTATTTGTTTTGAAATTGTCACTACCGAAATGACATTTTAATAAATAAAAACTATTTTGAAATATTTTGAAACAGAGAGACAGAAGATACTAAAGGGTCATATGCTATGTCAAAGAAAAATTCAGTAGCAAAAGAGGGGCCAAATATACCAAGGGACATTCACATTAATAAGTCGAAAATAAAATGACAACGCCAAGGATAAAAAAGATCAAAACAAACAGCAATACACAAAATACAACATAGGAAACTATAGACTGAGCAACACGAACACCACAAAAAGGGGGGTGATCTCAGGTGCTCTGGAAAGGTAAGCAAATCCTGCTTTGTTGTGATCTCAGGTGCTCTGGAAAGGTAAGCAAATCCTGCTTTATTGTGATCTCAGGTGCTCTGGAAAGGTAAGCAAATCCTGCTTTATTGTGATCTCAGGTGCTCTGGAAAGGTAAGCAAATCCTGCTTTATTGTGATCTCAGGTGCTCTCGAAAGGTAAGCAAATCCTGCTTTATTGTGATCTCAGGTGCTCTCGAAAGGTAAGCAAATCCTGCTTTATTGTGATCTCAGGTGCTCTGGAAAGGTAAGCAAATCCTGATTTATTATGGCCACCGTCTTGCTGCTCATGTAAGTACTAACCTGGTAATTCGGTAGGTCACGTCACATTCTCGTTAAACGGGACGGGCTTGTAGTGGTAATCAGTGAAACAGATATTCCATAACGGTCAACCAACTCGCGATGGCGTCCAGAAAGTTTACGAAGGGATGATTTCACTTCCCAACTTGGAACTCTTCGTTTAAAAGCTTCATTGAGAGCAGCGACCCTCTATAAGGAAATCATGATAGAAAATACAAACCCTGTAATATCGTATCACCTTGGAGATGTATATTTGGTATGCAGGCGCTGCTGGAATGTTACTATATAGAAATGGAAAGTTCACAATTGGGAAGCTAAACTCATCTCTCTTGTCGTACCAACCCTTGTAGTCAATTTCTAGTGGTAAGTCAAAATGGTCAAGATGTGAGGCAAACTTAGCTCTATCTGTCGCATGTTTTATCTCAAGTTCGAAGGGATAAAACATGCATAGTCATCAAAATTTGAATTATTTAGCGCATGGGAGAAGATCAACTGTGAATAAGGAACAAGACGACAAGAAGAGGAGCACAGGTTGATCCCATTTTTCAATTGCAAGTTTGTTTTTGTGACACCCCACAGAAAATTTTCGGATTCGACCCCCCTCCCCCCCCTGTACATCATAAATGATTCCTTATTATAACAGATGTATATTTACCGTATATACTGAACTATAATAGCACATGTATCTTTTCAAAAAGGATAATGCGCCTGTTCCAAGTCAGGAGCCTCTGGCCTTTGTTAGTCTTGTATGATTTTTAATCTTAGTTTCTTGTGTATATTTCGAAGTTTAGTATGACATCCATTATCACTGAACTAATATACATTTTTGTTTAGGGGCTAGCTGAAGAACGCCTCCGGGTGTTGGAGTTTCTCGCTGCATTGAAGACCCATAGGTGGTCTCGGCTGTTCTGGTGTCTGTAATATGGTCGGGTTGTTGTCTCTTTGACACATTCCCCATTTCCATTCTAATTTTATTTACATTCCTAGCTAGAGTGACATTCGCACAGCAGTAAAAATCACCGTTATATATTGCAGGTCTGTCTGATCACTTAAGAGTATATACTAAAAAGCATGGAAACTGATGTTTCTCGCCCAACGATTTTACATGGTCAATGATATTACAAAAAGAAGCATTCAATTTTTAGTTTAAACATATTTATTTAGTTTAAATGTATTTATTTATAGTGGATTAAGAAACAAGTTTTGCAACTTATATTAATCCCTTTCCACTTTGCGGGTGCGAGTGCTGCCTTGTAGCGACTTTAGCCTACTCTTTTTCGAAATCTACAAGGGTGTCTTTAACGTGCAAGAGATATTGCTCTCTCTTAACACGGGTCAGCCCTTTATCGTCCCCTTCCGACGGACTATCATCGTTTCCTCAAGACCATACTCGCAAATGGTGTCAAGGGAGAGCCGAAAATTGAGATCCTGAAATTTTCATCCCGAATGAGAATAGAACCAGGAACCTTTGTGTTATATGAATGTTTGTTTCAACAAAATGAATTATTGTGCAGGAACATAAATGTATAAATTTAGTACAACCTTGAACGTTTTAATGTAATTTTAATTAAGCTATCATGCGGTTTTGAATAAAAAAATTATTTAAGATTTGTACTATTTTGAATAAACATATTTTTTTTTGAAACGAAGGAAAATGAAAACAAATTGTAATGGTTGTTTGAAAAAGATTTTATAATTGGGTTGGTGATATTAAAATTTTTATTTTAAAGCTTTTAAATTCTAGCAATTAAATTTGTTTAAAATTTCATAATAATAAATTAAAATGGTTGCTTAAAATCATAACATATATATATATACGGACTCACTCACTCATACTCATCATGAAAACATCTATATATATATATATAGACTAAATTTCCCTTTAACTTTCATAAATATATATTAATTTATGTAGATTTATACTTTGAAGTTTAAAACCAATGATTTTTTCTGAAAGAAAAGAAAATTTCAATGGTTGTTAAAAAATAAAATAATAAATCACACTTAAATTATAAAAAAAAAAGTAATGTTAACCAATATATATAACTTTACAACATGTAAAGGAATCTTACTAATCTATATTAATAAGGCAAAATTGTAATAAGAATTGGACCAAATTCTATCTTAAACCGTCTGATCATACTTACTTCAGTGTTGGTAAACGCAACCACACCCTTAAAATTGACTTATTTGCTGCTAACTATTTGTTAGAAGGTAGTCAACAAACACACTGGCTTTTTTTTTTTTTACTTTTCACTGTAGAAGTTAACCTTAGAAGTTAACTTTTCACTGTAGAAGTTAACCTTAGAAGTTAACTTTTCACTGTAGAAGTTAACCTTTTACAGTCGTCCGCTTCGCCACTGCTGCATTTCGGATACACTATAGGACATGCAGCAGAAACGTTTGATAATAGTTAACATGACTTTAAATTCATATATATAAATGCTAATAATATAATAATAATAAGATGTGATGTGAATACGGCAATGAGATAGCTCTCCACGTAGACCTATTTATATAGAAAGCTATAAAAGCCAAATATAAAACAATTAAAACTAAGCTTACCTTCAACATTTAAATGTAAGTTTTATTTTAACCACATATGATTTGGACAAAGCACTATTCCATTGTTTGAATTATCAGGCAAATAATATAAGTAAAAGTAATGATTTCCCTTGTCAAAATGCCGAATATTTAAATCCAATGACTGAATGCGTCCAAAGTCTTTCGGAACATTAAGGATGTGTATACAATATAAATCCCTGGGAACATCAAGTAATAATTTACATTCCTCTTTCCCACTTCCTCTCTTCTGTAGTTCAAGCCCTCTGTGTATATGCATGCATTCGTCTTATAAATACGCGGAGTTGTTTTCAGTTCTCAAGATATTAGTTGTCAAGATGGTGTTAATCTAAGTTTAAACTGTAGGTCAATAAAGTTCTCATTAGGCATTACTTGTTATGTGATTTCACACCGATAGTCTCGCCGTAAGTATGAATAATAAATTTGAGCGTCAGATCTGAGCCTCGCGCCGGACCACTCTCCGAGCAAAGGTGATATTTTCTCTTTTATGCCGCAATGTAATTCCCGGATCCCCTGAATTCACCTTGTTTTTTTGTTGTTTTTTTTTTTAAATTCAAAATGCCTAGAGTGTGTAGGTAAAGGTAATATCTTTGGCTAGCTTGATTGCTAGCTGAACCGTGAGGTCATTATTAGGTTAGGTATATTACCCTCTTTTCCGTCGTCGTCGTCGTCTTTCGTGTTTTGTCCAATCTAATTAAAATTAAATGTCGCGACATATCAGAACAGGAGCAATTAAAGGATTTAATTTTAATTAGATTGTGTTTTGTCTTACCTTTGGTAGTTTCTCAGTTCCTTGGTATCTGGGATCTATTTTTTCGTGGAATAGGACAACAAAGCTCACAATTTTCTAAATCATAGGCATTTGCTCTGCAAATGCATTCTTTCATTAGCCAACAAGAATAAGGATATTTAACAGTTTTTCCTTTATGTTATATTTACGTTTTCATTCTTCTCTCTTTTTGTGTATATTAACTTATTTTCTTTTAGAAAATATATGAAGAATCAGAATATTGTTTTTTTCTTCAATTATGATTTCAGTGCAAACTTAGTTCGGCATCGTGGCACTTTTCAGAGAAAAACGAAAGCACCACCATCACTTTGATTGGTTGTTGTTTAACGTCATTGTTAGCACTCATGAGGGTCGTAATGGGGGTACCTCCATGACAATAAAGTTAAAATGTTTTGCCAAATGATGTTAATGGTAATTTTCGTTGTATGACGATAAGATGTACACTTTCTTTTAGACGATAAAAACATCAGACTGATTTTGACGAATCACGTTAATTTTTTTCTAAAAATGACGGTAACGATAATTATTTCAGACAAATCACGATAAGAATATTTTGACGGATCAAGGTAAAATTTTAACCAATTTGACGCTTACGGTAGCCGAAAATGACTGTTTAACGCCTGATGTTAAACATCTTCGCTAGCCAAGGGTTCCGATCCACTTCCCTCCTTAGGCTCCACAGGAGGGAAGTGGATCGCAACCCTTGGCTAGCGAATATGAGCGTTAAAGGGCATTTCTACCCTCATGCATGATTGGCTTTTTCGTAGCGGTCAGTTTCTATAAGTAGATGTCTCGGGACACCGAAGAGACAAAACGGCCGACCTAAACAATCCTATTAAGATTAGAGTCTATAGTACATATGTCATGTATACATACAGGGATAGAACTCTCAACTTGGGTGTTGACGGGCTTGCTAATGATACATACTGTATATTGTGTTAATTTTCTTGCTTACCTCAGATAGTATTGATCAACATTTCATCCATATTTATACAGCAAAATGCATTGAGTGTGTAGGTAAAGGTACTATCTTTGACTAGCTTGCTTTCTAGGTCATTATAAGGTAAGGCATATACTACCCTCCTTTAATAAGAATAGACTAGTCCGACATGTAACCGATCTCTCTATATGTATAGGAGTAGACCTTTCCGAAAGGAGAGTAATTATACTTTACCTTAAAATGATTTCCCGGTTCCCCTTGCAAGCAAGCTAGTCAAAGATGTTACATATACCTACACACTCAATGCATTTTGCTGTAATGGTAAACTCGAACATAAATCATCGCAGTTGCCATAATGTAATGAATTTGAAAGATGTAATATACTTAGCAATGTATACGATTGTCCACACTTCATTCTTTAGGCCACACTTAAAAACACTTAAATTTTAGTTTGCCCAAACCCTACCCAACATTGAGACAGTGGGTGGGAAGGTAGGTAGGCATTTTCTTTTATTTATTTGGTAAAAAGAAATTTAAGTATCAGATGTTTAGTCTTCATGCCTATCTGAATAAATAAAAAAAAATCATATCAGGACAATAAAAGATTTTCAGTAGACAGCTATTTTCTGGGTAGGTGGGGTTAGATCAAACAAACCTATTCTTTTTTTAACCTTACTTAATTCAGTTCAGGTTGTTCCATTTGCATATACGCCTCCACAAATCAATTAATCATATACAATTTCAAAATAAAAATAAAAAAACCAACATTTTTACCTTTATAAAATACAATTGACTAATCATAGTACAAGTACATGCAACCGTGAACTATACAATGTTATATTTATATACTGACTTAATATGCGCAGCTTTCTGACCCCACTCTCTTTTCTTCTTTCATTTAATCAAATTCTATTGTTTATTGTGTCAACTTTCGTGTTTTTGCATCCAATATTGCGTCGTCGCATATTTAGCTCTGGTATTGTTTGTCTTTCTTCTTCCGTTATATATACATGTATGTGTGTGTGTGTGGTGTGTGTGCGTGTGTGAAACTGAGAGTACTTTGTGTCTTTTTATCAGTTTTTTTTTTATGCAAGATGTCCATCGTGTTGATCTGACGAGTCAAGCCATTCGGAACTGATTTTAACACTTTGTTCATTTTATTGCACGCTGTCACAGGTTGATCACATGCACTCATGCAACCCCAAAATATTCTATACGTGTACCTGTATGGGTACAAGCTCAAATTGACAATGGTTGTTTGTTTTGCTATCTATATATCATATTTGTTTTTCGGTTTTGATTTGTTATAAATCAGGCAATTTGGGCTATTCGTTTAAATTGTTTCACATCTTGTCATGGTGTTGGGGCCTAATTTTTATCTGATTATTAAGTAAGTGTTTTACTCATTGTTGACGTCCGTATGTGACCTATAGTTTCTAAAAAGGCTTCATTAGGACACTGTTGGGTGGTAGTCTCATTTGCAATCTCCTTTGTAATCTATATCAATATAAATAAACCTAAAAACACGGTCAAATGTACATTTGCTAACTATGCGGTATGGATTTTGTTCCATGTTGACGGTTGTACGGTGACCTATAGTTGTTAACTTCTAATGTAATTTTGGTCCCTGGGAAAGAGTTGTCTTATTTGTAAGCTTAACATATCAACTTATTTTATATAGTACATACCCAACCCTTGGTTTCTGGTAAAAGAGTTGTTTTGTTGCCATAATACCATATTTTCTTTTTAATATATATTGCACTATCACCTCATAGAAAACTTTTTGAAATTTATTTAATTAAAATTAAAATAAAAAAGATCTTGATGCAGCTACGCTTTCCTAAAGGATCTGAATTTTACTGTTAGGATTATCTCAAATGATGACACTGTAAACTACGAGAGCTGCACTGACAATAGTCAGTCATGTCAATAGTCCTGACCCTCTACGTGCTCAGTCATGTCAATAGTCCTGACCTTCTACAGGCACAGTCATGTCAATAGTCCTGACCTTCTAAAGGCTCAGTCATGTCAATAGTCCTGACCCTCTACGTGCTCAGTCATGTCAATAGTCCTGACCCTCTACAGGCTCAGTCATGTCAATAGTCCTGACCTTCTACAGGCTCAGTCATTTCAATAGTCCTGACCTTCTACAGGCTCAGTCATGTCAATATATAGTCCCAACCCTCTACAGGCTCAGTCATGTCAATAGTCCCGACCTTCTACAGGCTCAGTCATGTCAATAGTCCTGACCTTCTACATGCTCAGTCATGTCAATAGTCCTAAACTTCTACAGGCTCAGTCATGTCAATAGTCTTGACTTTCTTCAGGCTCAGTCATGCTAAAAATCCTGAACTTCTACAGGCTCATTCATGTCAATAATCCTGACCTTCTACAGGCTCAGCCATCCATCATAGGTTATACGCAGGCAAAATATATGTTGACCATAGAGGTAATACCCATAGTTAAGGTAACTGATCATACTGTCTTGGTGTGGAGCAAATACAGAACCATATCTGCTCCTGATCTTACACACTTTTATGCACAATTCTGAAATATAATTCAATTCAGCATTAATTATTCATCAAACAATAACTAGTATATATATATAGGCTTATATAAAAGTGAAACTGGACTATGTTATGTACGTCATGTTTTACAATGCTCCCTAGATCTATACGTATAGGAGGGTCGTTATCACAGGCGCTTGGGTACATGATACAGAATTTTTTTTATACTAAGAATGGATAGTAAAATTGGGTATTTTCTCCGAGTCGTTTAAATCACTCGAAACTAGGTGAGACATGCACAGATAAGTGATAGATAAGCATTATAAATATAGAAGATTGAATATTTTAATCAACATTTTTTTGTTATCTGTATGATATACCCAAGCGCCTGTGCTCTGATGGTCTGATGAATCACGGAGAATTGTAACTTATTTGACAATAACGGTAGCATAAAATGACCGTTTGACCTCACGGTAAAGGGCATTCATACGTACCTTTGTATAGTGAGGGGGGGTCACATCTGCAGATAATGCTATAGAATGATAACATTATTTAGTATTACTATTTAATAGGGGTCCAGTATAAACCTGAACAAACCAGCATTTATGTAACTCTACTAGTATATGTATAAAAACAAGTTGCTTTCTTTAAAAAAAAAAAAAAAGCAATACATGAACCTAAGATCGCTGACTGCCGAGTCACCAAAAGATTGTTGCTGAATTTGTGTTTGCTTTTGAATTGAAATAATTGACTGTGAATATAAGAAGCCAGTTGAAAGTATATATTTACAGCTTCTCTTTGAATAGTTATTTTAAAGCTCTACTATTTTATTTATTAATTGGGAATGTACATAATTTTCCCGATTATAACCCTTTGGCAAATCCTAATTTCTACTAACCGGATAACTTATGCAAATTGCACAAACCTACTCAGTTTGCTTTATAATGTGGAATTCTGGATGCATTTATTTTATCTATCATATCTTTATATTTTGTTTCCTACATGAATGCCTTTATATTCTCAACTCGTGATTTGAAGCCGTCTTGACTCATGGTAGATGTTGTATGCGGTAAAACCTGTGGCATGCAATTGATTGGGACCTCTTATGAAGAGACTCATTTTGGTCCAATAAAACATCTCAATTTTTAAGGATTTCCTAAAATCAATTCAAACATTCTACAGGGAAACTTAGTTTTGCCGAAGAATTTCTTAATTCAGAAGTTTACGAATACCTGTACACACTTTCAAAATAACCAATTTATATAAAAAGGTATGTAGATATCAAAAGATACCAGAATTAAAATGATGTACGCCAGACACGAGTTCAGTAGATACAAAAAAAGCATCAGTGACGCTCGAATGAAAAAAGTTAAAAGGCTAAATACATTACAAAGTTAAGAAATATATTCCTTGGGTAGACAATCCTTAGATTTTCGAAAAGGTCAAAGTTTATGATAGGACAATGACTCAAAAAAGAAACAAAAGAGAAACAACTCGAGGTCAGAATACCGTTAAAAATGATGACCGTGCTTGAAAGTCACATGTGAAGCTCTTTCTGTCGTGTACTGAATTTAGATAACAAAAACGAAAATAAGCTTTCACGAGTGAATTTAATAGTATTGCATGCAAGTAGTATCTTAGCGCACGAAATAGTAAATAGAAAGCATCTCGCTGATACTCAGGAAAAGAATATGCATTTGCATCATCACATATCTTAATCTAATAGTTGAATTCGAATGTCAAACGGCCTACATTAAATTTTTTGACTCCGGATTCATTGACATTTTATATCCGGAATTTTTGAGAAAGCAAACCGATAGTGTGCTTTTGAGATATGATCTATAATGTAAATGAATCAAGAGGTGTAGGATAGTTGGTCAACACAATGAATACAATTTTCAAAACCGTTACATATAGTACAAATATGTAGATGCTATACGGTTAAACTATTAAAACAAACAAACAAAAATTTAATTTAAATTTTATAAAAAACTAACGGTTCCTGTTAGTATTTTTTTTTCTCAAATTCTTTTGAATATATATAATATCAATAAACACGAACGTCACGTATTTACAGATGGACAGTTTATTTATCAAATAAATCTACTTTTAAATTCTAACATTCCACTATGTGAATATATTACTATACAAAATATAAGCAAAGACTTCTAAACTTTTGTTGTGATTGTTGTAAATTATTTTTACGGTTGTTGTGAGTTGCAAGGATTTAAAATCATGCTTTATGATTTGAAAACACACAAGTATTTTTATTCACGACCGTTTATAATTTAAATATTTACTAAATTTATCTTACTTTCCGTTTTATGGATATATTACAATACAAAAAAAAAGTAATTACTCATAAAACCTAAATACTAAAATGGTATGAAATAATTAACGTAGAAATATAATGATTATTGTTTATAAACAATTTTTTTTATAGGATGCAAGAATTTATTTAGATTTAATTTTTATGTTTCCTTTACAAATGAATATTTAAAAATACCAAAGCAGAGTATCTTGTAATATAAAATACTTATTTCTTAATTGCAACTCTGAAAATATTCTGATTTCAATCATTGTTAGTTTCTTCAGAAACATAAATACAGTATATATTTTGTATATATATGTATTTGATTCCGATTGAATTAAATACTTTTGATAAGAATATTATCTTTCTGTTTTCCGATCTAATATTAATATTTTAACCAGAATCTTCGCTCCCGTAAGTCTATGATGAAATACACACTCAGTATCCCGTGGTTAAATCTTCAAACATAATTAGTTCACATGTTATCGAGACAACATACAATACCACGTTATAATTGACCCAGATACACACAGTGTACAGTGGTCGTTTTAAAACAAATATAATTGCGTCGTCAAGGGCCATCAAGGGACCATATACATATGATATCAAAGACGTAGATAACAACCTGTTAAGACCTGTATAAATGACCAGAAAACTTTCGAGACGTTCCGAGAATTTTATTCTGACTTCCGGCCGAGAGATATCGAGTGGCCCATAGACACATCCAAAAACTCGTCAATATATAAGCATGAACCCCCTAAGGGGGTTCATGCAATAAATCATGATATAAAACTGGAAATCTACCAAGTTCAGTTAAACTGCATTTTTTTCTAGTTTTATTTTTGTGTGCACCAAAGTATAAGTTTATAAGTAAAGGACTTTTGAGGGTCGATATTAACAGTTTTATGGAGCTAATAGGTAGGGGTCACATCAGCAGGTGATGTTATAAGTAAAGAATTGGTTGATATATGCAGTTTCTATGGTGCATGATATAGATAGATATGTTAAATCAGCAGGTGATCGATGGTTTATAGTAAGGAAAGGGTCTATATCAATAATGTTTGCGTGAACCCCTGAGGGTTCACGCATATTTATTAGTAAGAAATATGGTCTATGGAGGAATATTCGGAAACTTTCTTTTTGTTCATTCGGAACATTTTTTCTTCTTATCTGTATTACCATCCTGCAATTAAGAGCACCTCTATACGGGGTATTCACTAGATATTTAGAACATGACAATAAAGAACTTTACACTGATTGCTTACTCACTTATATGCTATATGATAATAAAATATATAGTTGAAAATCTATGTAGAAAAAAACGAAATAGCTATCCATACGTATAATTTTTAAAGAATAATAATGATTCAAAACATGGACACATGTACCTCAGACTTCCAAACATTCATAAAATTCATTTAGAAATAATCAATGAGGCATTGCGAACTGGTCAACTAGTATGATACAATGTACATTAATTAATGTTCCTTACGACCGATCATCAATAGGTGTTTCTCTCCCACGAGATGGATTGCGGATTGAAAAATTACTTGACCTAATATAAAACCATTATTGAAGAGGCATAACTTTAGAATTGAATTTTAGATACAACGGATTTCATTAATAAAATAGAGTTACACACAAGACAAAAAGGGAATGCTTTCTTATTGCCTATGCCGATGTAACGTAAATGTACACACATTTATATGATCATGGTTAATTTAAAAGAAACGGTTGTCAATGCAGTAGATATAAATGATGCACAAGAATATCCTTTAAAGATTCCCAACAAAAAAGGTTTAACTGCATTTGTTAAATTATTTCTAAGAAACAAATAAATTTGGTTTAATGGACAGATATATATATAAACAAGTTATAAGAGCGCCCATGGGTGGTATATTTTCACCACTATGCACATATATGCATCAAATTAATGGCAATTTTCTTTTTATGCCAAACAACGATAATAAGCAAACAAAAAAAAACAGGCTCCTGATTTCGGACAGGTATATTAAGTATACATGTATAAGCAGCAAATTAAATGTATTTGCTGTATCCAAACCCATTTCTTATGTGGAATAGGGTTTTACGGCATGCACAAACAAATGATAAGTAAGTTGCTTTTGTCTTATTGGTAGGAATAAACATTCCATATTCTATGAAGCAAAATAGTCGTACTTTAACGTTTAATCCCGCTGCAAATGTTTGCACCTGTCCTTAGTCAGGAATCTAATGTACAGTAGTTGTCGTCTGTTTATGTAGTTCATACGTGTTTCTCGTTTCTCGTTTTTATATAGACCGTCTGAGATTTCCCATTAGAATGGTTTTATACTAGTATTTTTTTGGGGCCCTTTATAGCTTGCTGTTCGATGTGAGCCAAGGCTCTGTGTTAAATGCCGTACCTTGACCTATAATGGTTTACTTTAATAAATTATTACTAGGATGGAGAGCTGTCTCATTGGCACTCATACCACATCTTCCTATATCTATCTAATATGGGGTTTTTTTCACAGAAAAGTAAATAAAATGACCCTAGAAGTGTCATCCATTGGTAGTATTTTGACCTTTCACGTTGGTAAAAATTAATATCGAAATAAAAACATTTATATTTAATTATCTCCTCACTTTATATTTAACACCACTCTCAACATACCCAAATTGTCCTGATTTACAACAAAAAGAAAATATTATCCTCCACACAGATGATAATAAAAAAAACACTGAGGTATAATTTACAATTCAGTTGAAATAAGATTTGCATAAAAAAAAAGTTCTAAGTTCACGTATTGACTTTTCAAGTTTTTTCTAAAAAAGAAACTTGTTATGGTGTTTATAGACCATGTATCAGCGGTGATATTAGCAGGTGGTGTTATTAGCAAAGAAAGGGTCAGTCAATATTTCAAGTTAAATATTTAAATTTTACTTCTTAATCCTTGTGATCTTAAATAATTAATCATATAATTTCCAGCTTTGCTATCTATTTTCTATTTAAAACTGGTTAATGTGCAAAGGGAAACAACTTTAAATAGTAAATCTACATAATAGAGCTTTCTTACAAATTGACGAAAGGTACGTATGCTTGACGAATCATACGTAAGACTCGTTTTAGGGATCCTTTATTTTGACACATTTATACAATAGTCGTGGAACTTCGGACAATAATCGTGCATGCTACGACACTTATTAAATTGGATTTTTCTTGAGATATATTTAGGATTTCGGGACGTACGATAGGTTAGAATATGATTATTGATACCACCAGGTCGGAGGAGGTAATTAAAACTACAAAGTATTCTAAATATAGAGTTGTCAGACGAAAAAAATGTCCCCTAGAAAACTAAAAACCGACCCCTCCCCCACTTTTAATATTACAATGTTGCACTGTTTAACCCAAGAAAATATCAAAGCAAATACAAATGTCTTCTTCCCTAACAGAAATACAAATACTTTCTTGATTCATAATTTGCAACGCTTAAAATAATAAAATGAAAAAAATAGGATGATCTTTATACTATTCCATATGTTGGTGCTCATTTCATAACTTTTGAACCATCGCCTTAATGTGATATATGATACACCGGAGCAATGGAACGGTTATTTAAGCGTATAACTGCGTTTTGCCTAAGTCCTGAACATTCATGAAATATTAGCCACTGGACGATAAGTGACAACTTCGTGTCTATCTTCCAAACATGTGTACTGTTAAATCGTCATTATAAAATCCACAATATATATGGTGTAAAACTGTAGATTCATTTCTTGATATACAAAGTCTTTTTTTTTTTAATTTTTAGATTTATTCAACATTACTTTTTAAAATAATTGTATCATCATTTTATAGCAAATCTCGATATTCCACTTTGATAATTTGCTGAAAGTGTACTGTAACAAATAAAAATAAATGTGAATCTTGTCGTTAAATTTAGACTAACGATCTTCAATAATGTCATTGAATTGTTAATCGTGAAACTCGTGCTTAAAAAAATCCCGCGGAAATGTGTGTACTCGTGGTTTACGTAAATAACGTATCGGACGTAAGTGTATTTGACACTTTTTTTCTCTGTTAGATTATATTATAATCGTGTATTATTTGCGATATTATTTTTTTTTTAAATAAACTTGATTTAGAAAAGAATGCTGTTTTACTGGATAAAACAAAGACTCTTTTAACTGTTTTTTGTAAAAATGAAATACGTGCTCCCTTTACGTTCGTTCGTACCTTTCGTACGAATACAATACAATATACAATACAATATTTTTTTATTTTCCAAATTAAAGGGCCCATTAAGAGCATAACATTAATTACAACATGACATAAACATTACAGAGTGATTAAAGAAACATAAAATAATAATTGAAATTCAAATGCATGAAGAAAGGATCAGTGGTCAAGGGGGGAGAATTTTGATATATTTTAGAGTATCTAACTAATTTTCTGATTTTCTTAGTTGCAGGCTTTTATCCAGGTATGCACATAAAATAGATAGAAATCTGCTATCTTCATTAATCATGATCCATGAAAAAAGATCATTTATATTTAAACTATCTAAACTGGGGTATTTTTTTTATATAATCAGTGATATCTCTTCTGAGGTTATTGTAAATAGGGCATTCCAGAAGAAAGTGCATTACATTTTCAATACAATTTGTATTACAATATAAACATATCCTCTCATGTCGAGGTAATATTTCATATTTACCACATACATTGGTAATTCGTTCATGTCTGCCAGTTTCTATTCTTAAACAGTGATTGCTAAGTCTGTATTTTGTTAATAAATGTTTTTGTGGGTGCTTTAAATCTAAATAATTTTCATAGTCAAATGACTTTTTGAATGAAAAATAAGTGTCCAATTTGCCTTGATTCTGTAAATAAAAATCTCGCATTTTCTCCCAATCATTTTGAAAATTTGATTTGAGCTGTTTTTTCAATAAGTTTTTAAATTTATTTTTTCCTAGATTTTTACATATATTAAGGTCAATACCCAATTTTTCACTGTAGAAAATGATATTAGAGAGCCATGAATTATTGGAACTGGTTTGACCTTTACTTTCTATCATTTTTAACTCAGCATACGCATTTTTCAATAAATCAGATGGAGAATTCTCTAGTCTATGCCAATACATAAACATATGTGTTAGCAAATTTATATAAAGAGGATATCTACCCAATTCAGACAGGACTGCTATATTTGTGCACATCTTTGTAACACCAATAATATACTTACAAAATTTTAAATTTAGCTTCTCAAACTCCCAATCTTTAAATATGTCATAAAGGGACAAATTTTTCCTTTTAGAAGTAATGTTAATAACACCCCAATTTTCACAACCATAAGTTACAATTGGCTGTATACAGTGAGCAAATAAATGCAAAAGAGTTTTAATAGGAGGCTTGGATGATTTCAAATCTTTATAAAGTTTAAAACTGGCCTTTTGACCTTTTTGGAATAATTGTTTCCTGGCTTCATTAAAGTTTCCAGTATTTTGGATGACTATGCCAAGATATTTGTATTGTTTAACACATTCAATAGAATTATTTCCTACATTAAAATTTTCATTAAGGAGTCTACCACTCCTATTGAATATTATAATCTTGGTTTTCTTCACATTTATTTCCATACACCAATCTTTGCAGAATGTGCATATTCGACATGATCAGTCGATAATCTATGGCGATCGTATGTTCCGGTTATATTTGATTTATGAATTAACAGATGTGTAACTTTTGTTTGTTAATAGTAAGATTACAATTTACATGTCAGTAAGTATATCCTGAAAAGTCCAGTCTATTCCGGAGAATACCGGTATATTGACTATAAGGTTTTATCCTAAGAGGCAAATGTATTTTCTGAGAGCGAATACATACATGTAAATACATTTCATAATATTATACATTTATAAACAGTTGACAAAAAGTTAAGCGGATAGTACATTTTGGGTCAATACTGACCACGCTTTAATTAAGGGACCTTCATGAAGCGAATGTTATTTTTGTTCTAAAAAACTGGTTGATTCTTTTAACTTAGCCGGGTTTGCAAAAAAAAAAAAGAGATAGAAACAATATATAATTGTTTTAGTTAAACTTTAACATGTTTAAAATACTAAAATATTAACAATTCATGTCAGTCCTAATCATAGGACTCAAGCACTTCAGTTAAGTAACATATATACAATCAATACAATACAAATATATGGAACACAATCATTTGATTTACTGAGTAAAAAAGGGGGGATGAAAATGAATCTCCTTGTCTTGTCACGCTGAAAATGAATAACCTTGCATAAAAGAGGGACGAAAGACACCAGAGGGACAGTCAAACTCACAAATCGAAAATAAACTGACAACGCCAGGGCCAAAAATAAAAAAAAAAAACAACCAAACAGACAAACAGTACACATGACACAACATATACAACTAAAGAATAAGCAAGACGAACCCCACCAAAAAAACTGGGGTTATCTCAGGTGCTCCGGAAGGGCAAGCAGACCCTGCTCCCCATGTGGCACCCGTCGTGTTGCTCATGTTATTACAAATCCGGTAAATAGTCTAATTCGGTAGGTCACATTCATGAAGGGGAATGGGATTGTAGTTACGACGTAAGGAACATATCCGATATCATCTGTGAAACAGTAATTCCATAACGGTTAACCAACTCATGATGGCGTCCGTACAATTTACGAAGGTATGATTTCAACCTCATCATTTGGAACTCTTTGTTTAATAGCTTCCTTGTGAGCAGAAAACCTCTATCAAGAAAATCATAATAGGAAATACAAGCACGGGAATTTCGTATCAATTGGGAGATATATATACCCCGTATGCAGGTGCTGCTGGAATGTTGCTACTTAGAAATGGAAAGTTCACAATTGGAAAGATGAAATCATCTCTTTTGTCGTAAACTGTTTTGTTTTCAATCGACCCTCATTGTCAATTTCTAAAATGTAAGTCACAATATGAGGCCGACCGTCGAAGTTAACTTTATCTGATGTATCCTGTATCTTTATATCGATGGGATAGATTGGTTCAACATAATCACCATTTTTTGTATTATTTAATATAGCGGAAAGTTAAGTTAAAGGATATTGCTAACTTCTTATCTTTCTTCCTAAGAAATTCCTGTATGAAGTCAGCCTCATAATAATAAAGAAAGAAGTCGGCAAGAAGAGGGGCACTGGCAATTGGTTCCAATTGGAATGCCGAGTCTGTTGAAAAACACGTCATCCGAACATAACAAATATATATGTTGTCAATCAAGAAATCAAGCATCTTGATAATGTCAGATTCAGAGAATTTTTTGTTTGATGATCAGAGTGATCCTTTACAACGTAGGATTTATCCCTCCCTATAAGACAAGATGCTTGTATCTACGTTGGCCATTCTTTTTTATGAAACAAAGCAATACCAACTCTTTCAATTTGTCTTTCAGTTTGGAATGTGGAGTACTTGTGTAAAGAGTAGAAAAGACAGGAGGACGAAAATCAATATTCTGCAACACAAATAGTTTATAAAAGTGAAAAGAATTTTTGCGCGGCAAAAGCCACGAAAAAAAAGCAACATCTATATGTATAGTCAATAATTATGACGTCTTGAAAGGCTAATAATTTTTCTTTGACGCCGTTAATCAGCGCATCGACGGAAGCCGTCAGAGCAAAAATTTTAAAAAGCCTTCCAGGACGTGATAATGATTTGGACTACATCTATGTATAGCAATGTATAACTAAAGGCTCTAAAGAGCCTGTGTCGCTCACTTTGGTCAAAAAAATTTACAAATTTAGAAAATTTATGAAAATTGTTAAAAATTTACTTTAAAGGGCAATAACTCCTTAAGGAGTTAATTGAGCATTTTGATCATGTTGACTTAATTGTAGGTTTTACTTTGTTGTACATTATTGCTGTTTACAGTTTATCTCTATCTATAATAATATTCAAGATAATAACCAAAAGCTTCAAAATTTTCAGAAAACTACCAATTATGGGGCAGCAACCCAACAACGGGTTGCCTGATTGGTCTCAAAATTTCAGGACAGATAGACTATGACTTAACAAACAAATTCATTCTCATCAGATTTGCTCTAAATGCTTCGGTTTCTGAGATTTTTGCAAAAAACTGCATTTTAACCTATGTACTATTTTTAGCCACGTTGGCCATCTTGATTCGCAGGAAGGGTCATCGGACACATTTTTTAATCTAGATACCCTCATGATGATTGTGGACAAGTTTGGTTAAATTTGTATAAGTGGTTTCAGAGGAGAAGATTTTTGTACAAGATAAAAAAAAATTGACAAAAAATTGACAAAAACTGACTATAAAGGGCAATAACTCCTTATGGGGTCAACTGACCATTTTGGTCATGTAGACTTTTTGTAGATCTTAATCTGCTGAACATTATTGCTGTTTACAGTTTATCTCTAACTATAATAATATTCAAGATAATAACCAAAAACGGCAATATTTCCTTAAAATTACCAATTCTGGGGCAGCAACACAAAAACTGGTTGTCCGATTCATTTGAAAATTTCAGGGCAGATAGATCTTGACCTGATAAACAATATTATCCATGTCAGATTTGCTCTAAATGCTTTGGTTTCAGAGATATTAGCCAAAGTCAACATTTTACACCTCAGTATGTGCTATTTTTAGCCATGGCGGCCATCTTGGTTGGTTGGCCGGGTCACCGGACACATTTTTAAAACTAGATACCCAAATGATGATTGTGACCAAGTTTCGTTAAATTTGTCCCAGTAGTTTCAGAGAAGAAGATTTTTGTAAAAGTTAACGACGACGGACGACGGACGCCAAGTGATGAGAAAAGCTCACTTGCCCCTATGGACCAGGTGAGCTAAAAATGTATTAGGCAATCCAAAATCCGAAACCATGAACTGAATCATCTGCACCCCTCCTCCCGGAATATCAAATGGTCTTCCCCAGACGTTCAATAAGATATGTTATTTATAACGGCCGAGGTCAGCCCTTAAGTTAAAATGACCAACATAACAACTTTAACATGTTTGCCTTTTCTTTAGCATGTTTATAGTTTGTTGGTCTATTCAGGGACTTTCTATACTAGAAGTCCCATGTCTGATCATGTCTATTTCACGTATTTTGTAGCATTCTTTTTATAGGCTATAGCCTGAGGCTAGAGCATCCCAAGATCTCCCAATATTTTCTATTCTATATAATGTGTCAGTCTTCTATAGCATAAGTATACTCGCATAAATAATACTTAACTCTAAAAGTCTAAGATTCAGTCTTTAATAAAAGAGGGTTTGCAGGGGCGGATGCAGGAATTTTCGAAAGGGGGGTTGCTAATTTAACCCAGGGCAAAGGGGGGGGGGGGGGGGGGTGCAAAGGGGTGCAAAACATATGTCCCGATACAAATGCATTGATCGGCAAAAATAAAGGGGGGTGCGCACCCCGGAACCCCTGGATCCGCCACTGGTTTGGATGGGGTTAAATGATTAAAGAATAATGCCCTTAAAAAATGAAGATTAGAGAATAACGGGCAAAAAAATGAAGATTATATAGGGAGAAAAAAGGGGTTAATTTTTTAATGATTAGAGAAAAAAGGGGTGAAAATTAGATGTTTACAGAATAACAGACCCCCCCCCCCCCCAAAAAAAAAAAAAAAAAATCCATACCCTCATAAAACATCATCTAGACCCTCAGCTACAAGATTCAGAGGCTTTCTCTTTTTTATTTCTCGGCATCATGATTTAGTTTCATTACAAATCCTTTCTTTCTAAAGCGCAGATATATTTTAATCATACGACAATGAAAAACCATAACAAACTAACAACAACAACAAATGAGAGAGCGGAAATTTTAACAACTGTTTCACTATATCAGGTCATCGGAAAAAAATACTTTTCAATGAGGCACTAGGTCAGTGCGTGTTCGTCTGCTCGGCCAATAAGATTCAACAACATTGAAGTGACCAATCAAAAGGCGTCATGCATGCGGCGTGATATAAAAGGCTTTGTAACCGAAAATTCGTTCTCACTATTTTATAACTAATCCTAGAGAAACTAGGAAACTGTATTTTACAAAATTAACAATAACATTTTAAAATTAACAAACAGTTAATTAGAAATCATGGCATCTAGAGTGATCAATTTCTCAGCCGGCCCTGCCAAGCTACCAACTGAGGTAAGTTGACATTTTTTTGCATTTTTACTCTGTTTACTTAAAATAACTTATCATCTAGATTTTTTTCAAAGTCGACGGAATTTATATGTTTATAAAGAATGATTTCATACAAAATTGTGATACTGTTACCCCGTATTCTTTCAAATTAAAGCGATTTTTTTCTTTGAAGTGGAGACGGAAATCTCGTATCCTGTTTGGAGGGCACATTCATTTCAAAATCTAAAACTAAAATTTTACAATTTTTTCTATAAATCGCACATATTTTCTTCGTCGACGGAATTTTGACATTGGTATGGTCTGATTTTAGTGAAAAATGTACACCTTTTTTCTTGTCATTTAAGAATATAAGCATTTTTTCACTTGTGTCAATTGTGTATGCCAAATCCGGGCCAGATCATGTTGAGAAAATTCCGCCTCGGACCTGAATTTGATGATGAAATCACGATGGATACGTCATATAACACACTAATTTACATAAATTATATTTAACTCATCACACAATTGGTTTTTATGTCAATATATTTATTTTTTTGTTGTGCAGTGGAAATTCCCCATGCTTATGTAAATGTATGCAGGGTTATTTATGGGATGTGTGAACCTTTAGTTTAGCATATTGAGGTCACAGACAGTCTGGTCACGTTGATTCAAGCTATCACGGTCTCCTATGAGGCTATGTAACCTTGCTTATATAAATAGATTTATATAACCTAGGCGAAAGACTAAATCTACTTATGGAAACAGGGAATTTCTATTAATCATGAACAATTATAATGTTTACAAACAATGAAACATGTTTGATTTCATAAATCATAGTTGTAGTAGATTGAGTTAAAGTATTACTTTTACTCCAGATGTAAAACTTCTTTAAATTAGTGACACGTATGTGGCTGAGGTGACACATTTTAGAGAATCATTGATTTATTTTACATTTAAAAAAAAATAAAAACAAAATTTGATCTTTACCCTTGTTAAACAATATTTTCTTCTTTTTTTCTTTTTTTCTTTCTTTTTTTTTCTTTAATTTCTTTTTATAATTTTCTAATTTCATTTCTTCAAAACAATATACCTTTTTAAAAATTTTTTTTTAATGTTTGAAAATTTGTTTCGAAATTTACAAAGTTTTACAATCAGAGGCATATAATACATTATGATTACAGTATTCATGGTATTATGTGTCTCTGATACAATTAAATATAAGAATAAATGGCTTTCATTGCTCCGGCAAAAAAACAATGAAGTAAAACACATAGTGATTATCAATAGAAAATAATATACACAATTTTTTGAAATTTTTTTTTTTTTGGGGGGGGGGGGATCAAACTGTATTTCCCCATTCAAATGTATTGATTGTCAATAAAAAGGGGGAGTTCCAACCCTAGAAGCCCCCTGTCCACCCCATTGAATCTGCCACTGAAATTTTAATATCGGACATAACAGATGTTTTAGAGACATAAGACATTTACACCAAAATTATTGTTTTATCTTAAATTGTATTTATTTTATTGTGCAGGTATTGGAGAGAGCCCAGAAAGAAATGTTAAACTACAATGGTCTTGGAATCAGTGTTATGGGTAAGTCTAAAGAAACAAAGTACCGATACTCTTACAACTTGCGGGGTCTCTTTCAACTAAAGGGGTTTGTTAGTATACGAATGGAAGATACATTTGTACTTTAATATAAAAAAGAAGATGTGGTATGATAACCAATGAGACAACTGTCCACAAGAGACCAAAATGACACAGACATTAACAACTATAGGTCACCATATGACCTTCAACAATGAGCAAAACCCATACCGCATAGTCAGCTATAAAGGGCCCCTATAAGACAATGTAAAACAATTCAAATGAGAAAACTAACGACCTTATTTATATAAAAAAAATGAACAAAAAACAAATATGTAACACATAAACAAACGACAACCACTGTATTACAGGCTCCTGACTTGGGACAGGCACATACATAAATAATGTGGCGGGGTTAAACATGTAAGCGGGTTCCCAACCCTCCCCTTAACCTGGGACAGTGGTATAACAGTAGAACATAAGAACGAACTATATAAATCAGTTGAAAAAGGCTTAACTCATTAGACATTTTAGATGGACACAAATACAAGTGAATCCTTAAAGTAAGAATATAAAAAGACTAGAGAATATTAGCACAATTTTTTACTTACAAATGATAAAGTACAAAAATGAGGTTTACAAGTTATTTAGTTATGTTAATCTTTAATATTTTTACTGAATATTGTTTTATTGATTTTACCTATGTATCAGATTATAAAATTATAGATCCTGTATCTAATTATAGATCCTGTATCTATTTTTAACTAATAACAGTCTGCTTCATTGGGGGTGTTTGGATATACGCCTGAGGCGGCCTATAGTTACCCATAGGTACCTATGGTTTGATATTTTATACACAAAATATCAAACCATAGGTACCTATGGGTAACCATAGGAAGCCTCAGGCGTATATCCAAACACACCCTATGTGATTTTTTTTAACAGAGTTGAGTCACAGATCAGCTGATTTTACAAAGATAATTACCACAGCAGAGAGTGATTTACGTCAGCTCTTGTAAGTATGTCATTATTGTTACCATGGTTACAGATTAGATTTTAAAATCTTAATCTTTTATACACCTCACATACTTTTATTCATAACTATTGCTGTACTATCATGACTGGATTTACTTATTTTTCATGAATTAATAAAAAAAGGTTGATTTAAGTGTAATTCTTGGTTTTGCCAACTCCTACATGATGAGCTGGGGTGAGGGCATTGCTACTTTGTTGAACATTTGTATTCTACCTATCACCTCTAAATCCTAAAAAGTTGGTTTCCGGAGAAAAACTATTAATAATTTATTCACATTAGCTTGTAAATTGATCATATACATATCATGAATTCCAAAATAAGGACAATTGGTATGATTTCCAACATGTTCAATGTGACAACTGTCTTCAAAGTTCAAAATAAAGTGTCTGTAATGACCTTCAACAATGAGAAAAATGGATAGCGGATGTATTTATTTCATCAATAAAACCATCACAATTATATTCTGAAATATTATGTTTACTTTTTTCAGGAATATTCCTGACAACTATAAAGTAATTTTCAAACAGGGAGGTGGAACTGGTCAGTTCTCTGCCATTCCATTGAATCTGATGAACTTCAAACCAGGGGGCACTGCAGATTATCTTGTGACTGGAACCTGGTCAGCTAAAGCTGCTATAGAAGCAGAGAAATATGGCAAAATCAACAAAGTTGTACCCAAAGTCTCTAAATACACAAGTAAGAATGCTGTTTGTTTCAGAAAAAAAGGGGGGGGGGGGGCTGAATATTTAAAATATAGGAGAAACATTTTAAGCAATTGCCTTGGTAAAAAGGAATATTTTGAATGGGTTTGTAACTTTAATTTGAATGTTTTTGTGTTTGTAACTCAATTTATGCAATTAACTTGTGTTTCATTCTTATTGGTAAAAAAAACAAAGCTCTAAGCTTAATTTTGTAAGGAAAATGATTTAAAATTTGATCTTGTATACTAGTAGAAATATTACATACATTTAATAATGCAAGTACATGTATAGATAATTTTTTTTTAATATTTCAGGTATACCAGACCCTTCCACATGGAATCTTAACCCTGAAGCCTCATATGTCTATTATTGTTCTAATGAAACTATTCATGGTAAGTTTTATGTTGTGTTTACAGTTGTGTTGACATACATTGAAGGTGATAGCTATAGCCAACATCAGCTTTAAAAGTCTATATCATTTTGAACAGTTAAAATTCACAACACAATAAGCATGATCAGGAGTTGTATTAGGATTGCCAATGAGACAACTACATGTATCTACCAAAGTTCAAATAAAGTGGATGTAAAAACTCTGTTACAAATTATGAAATGTACATACCATTAAAACTTGATACAGATTTTTGTTTCTTTTAAAGAAACACTCAGGAAAAAAGCAGACTTTGTTCTGGAGTAATTAAATAATGGTAAAATAAAGACATTTAAATGTTAAAAAATATTTGAGAAAACATAAAATTTACAGTAGAGACATATAGATTGATATTCTTCTGACAATATTACTGATTATAAAACGAGATATTTTTGAATGCACCCTTCTTATTTTCAAGTATTGAATTTTTTCAGGTATAGAATATCAGTATATACCAGAAACAAATGGTGTACCCTTAGTCTGTGATATGTCATCTAATATGTTATCCCGTCCATTTGATGTGTCTAAGGTAAATTATTATCTCCCTTTTAAGCTTTTCTGAATATTACATCTTCATCCTAAAAAATTTCTAATCTTGACAGAAAAAAATCTTCAAGCATTTTATTGTGTGAAAGAAATTAATTTAACAGTTTTATGATTGACCTCTGAACTGAGAAGTTTATTATTCGACAGTAATGTATGCAATTACGTATTTAATTAAGATTTAATAAAAACTTATGTTTTAAAAGGATACTTTTGTATCGCTCTATTGACTTGGTTGTGTAATAATGAAATTTGATAGCCAAGGCTACTGGTGCCTTGCTTATCCTTTTCCCTGTATTTTATAACTATTCTTTGTTTTACAGTATGGTGTTATATTTTCTGGTCCCATTGTAAGCATGTTCCCTGTATGTAATAACTATGATTTGTTTTACAGTATGGTGTTATATTTTCTGGTCCCATTGTAATCATATTCCCTGTATGTAATAACTATGATTTGTTTTATAGTATGGTGTTATATTTGCTGGAGCTCAGAAGAATGTTGGTTGTGCTGGTGTAACTCTAGTCATTATCAGAGAAGATCTCATTGGTCACGCTATGGATACTACCCCAGTTATATTTGACTACAAAATACAAGTTGGAAATAATTCTGTGTACAATACAGCACCTACATACAAGTAAGTTAAAGTAATCAATTCACTGTTTTGAAGATAGTGAATTTTATTACTTTCGCAAGTGTACACCAAAATGATATGGTTAGCTTACGAGGTCTTAAACAATGGAAATAAACCAACGACTGGACATATATTTTATTTCGGGGCTATGAATAATAAAATTACTTACATTTCTTGAAAGGACTATTGAAGCTTTCAATAAAATTTAAAAAGTTTCTAACTGTCCATGCATTCTGCCTACTTAGAACCTGCTGAAGTGAATGGCAGATTTTATTGTTAATATTTTAATATTCACTGAAAAACTCAGTATTCAAAAATTAATTTTGCCCAAGTTAAATATTTGTATGTTAATTCTAATTTGTAGTTATCTAATTTTTCAGTATATACATCCTTGGTCTAGTTTTACAATGGTTGAAAGATAATGGTGGTGCCGAGAGGATGGAAGAGTTGTCTGCTGTTAAATCTAAAGCTGTCTATGACATCATTGATAACTCAAATGGATTTTACTAGTAAGTATATAAAGACTTATAGCTTACTATGCAGTATGGGGGCTTTGTTCATTGTTGAAGGCCGTACGGTGACCTATAGTTGTTAATGTCTGTGTCATTTTGGTCTTTTGTGGATAGTTGTCTCATTGGCAATCATACCACATCTTCTTTTTATATTGTTAAGGTTCCATGAATGGTACACATGTTATCAAAACCGTTTAATTGTTAACTGTTTTATAGTTTGAATCTAAAGAGATCAGAAAAATCAAGCGAGGCAAAACCCTATGCATAAACTCGGGGTAAAAACAATGTCAAAAAGCTAGCACTAATAAAACATTTACTCTCCACACTGATCTGTGTCCACACTATTTTAATAACGAGAAAAAAATCATCTTTAGTGTGTTTAATAAATGGAATACTGCAATGGTATCACTAGATATTTGCAATACACCACACCATACCATGATTAAAAATAGCATTGAAAGTTCAGTTTAGGAAAGAAAAGGGAATAAAGAAAAATAGTTCTATCAAACAATTTTGACCTCAAACTATTTTCTTTGTTCTGTTTACAGTTCTCCATTAGATAAGTCATGTCGTAGCAGAATGAACGTAACCTTTAGAATTGGTTGTCAAGAAGGAGATGAAGCTTTAGAAAAACTGTTTCTCTCAGAAGCTGAAAAACGTGGGTTGATCTCTCTCAAAGGTCATAGGTATGTATTCATTAATATTTCTACAATGATATAATCTTGAGTTACAGACGCATAAAAAAATATGCATGTTAAGTAGCTGTTTACAAACAGAAAAGCTTTTTATTCCCTTTGCTGTCCATGATTGTTTTAAAGTCATTTGTAGAATACAGGATTTCCAAGATCATGAAGATAATGGCTGCTTCAACATTGAGTTTAAAAAGTTTTTCATTAATCAATAAGCCTTATGATTTGCATATCTTCAAACACTTGAATCTGATTGGTCCACTGGATTTTCCCCTTTGTTTACACTTAGATAAACTATATGTTACTGAATAACTTACATAGCTGTCACTGTGATTCATCTCATTGCAATACACAAGCATGGGATTAAGGAGTTTCAGTATTCTTATGTTATTTTCAAATTGCACAACTTCAAATCAAAATAATGATGTGACAAATAATAATCTTTGACTCTGTTTTTTTTCAGGGCTATTGGTGGAATCCGTGCATCATTATATAACGCTCTATCAGTAGAAGAATGTATGGCTCTTGTGACTTTTATGCAGGATTTCATAGAAAAACATCAATGAAGAACCACAGAATCCAACTAGCATTCTTCATCATTTGAATCTCTCAAGAATTGTCCAAAAACATAAGAACAACTTTTTAGACATTGAACAGAATTGGACAAAATGAAATTGTGTCAGCTGACAATATTTTAACGAATCAAATATGAAAGATTGTTACAAGGTTAAAGTCCATCTGACAGTAGATTGGACCATTCATTTTCATGAAAAAATGTAGTTCATCTGATTTTTACTCAAAAATGAAATCTAGTCACAAGAAAACAGTTAAATTATCATGCTCATTGTACCATGACTCAGTTGAAATAATCAGATACATTTTTTTAACAATTATATCAGATTTATTATGTACACCTTACATATGAATTTGGTAAATTTTAATGTGCAGCTACTATAAAACATGGCTCAGTATAAAAGATATTTTGCTGAGAAAAACAACTTGTGATATTTTAATAGGGCATATATGTATTCAGGTTAGTTTAGAATTATGTTATAGTTTATAATGTATTTTTAATCACCATAGGTCGACATTGTCAAAAAGTTTTAAGGCCACACAAATTGATTTTTTGGGATCAGGTGATAGAAATTGGCAGTTAAAGATTTTCTTCAAGTTCAAAATAAATTCACTTTATTTCATAGAAATATGCCAAAAATTCATGCGAAAAAAATTTATGAAGTGTAAAAGACTTATAAAAAATTTATGAAGTGTAAAAGTGTAATATACATCTTTTTAAGTAAAAGATAAAAATAAATGAAAAAATAATTTGTGTAGCCTTTAAATCCAACCAAGATCTTTATATTGAATTCTTTTTTAAAAATACTCCATAAATATTTCATACTCATTGGACATGTCTTGATCACATTGAATTGTTTTCATGTGGTTGAGGTGTAATGGCGTTCAAGCCTTTATTTTCTATTTTAACATCATTTTGAATACTCTCATCATAGACATGCTATACTTTTCTATAAGAGTGAGTTGAATCTCTACAAATAAAAGATTAAATCAGTTTTAAAGTTCTTTAAAAGGAACTAATTTTTATGCTAAAACATAACTTTTACAGAGCAATCTGAGAGATTCTAAATCATCAATTTGGTTTTAGAAACACCTATTCAAACTATTGTTTTACAATTTGAGACTATGACATAATGGAAATATTATTTACATAAATATATTATTTTATTTTTGCATCATTTGTTTTCCTTTTATGTAGGAATGTTCCATTAATATACATGATATATGGTCATGATGGTAAGACCCTTGTATGAGATCATAATTTTCATATTTTAGATATAATTTCTTCCAGAAGGTATTTTATAGGGGGTCTAGAGGCACTTTTATCAAAATTTTACTTTTTAGAAAAAAAGCCTGAACAATTACCCATACAAGGAATTATTCATTTAAATTGTATGCATGAAGATTAATTGCAGTGCCTTCTACACATAACCCCCTTTTATGTGAATGGAATATTCAGAAAAGGATAATGTATCTCCCCATACAAACATCCATCTTAGTGCCTTATTACCCTTATGTGTTAATGGTATATTCCACATGTATGAGTGCTCATGCACTTGTATGTTGTTATAAGTTAGTGATTGACATTGTTATCATTTTATCCATTATAAATTACATGAATGTTAGCATTAATCATTGTAAATTGTTTCATTACACAGTCATTATCATAAATACATGTATGTTGATTATATGAGATTAAAAATGGATAAAGAAAAGTCTTTGTATGGTGAATTGATAAGTGGCTAGCTGTAGCCTGCCTCCAGGTGCAGAATTTGATTGCTGTAACAACGATCTACTGGTGGCCATATGGTGTTTTCTGCTCATTTGTATATTGTTTTCTCTTGAACACCTTGCCATTTTCATTCTCTACTCTATTTGTTTGAATATTTAGATGCCAATTTGTTTTGATAATAAATTAAAGGTATAACCTTTTTGGGAAGAGGTTACTCAGTTGGGTCTAACTATTTGAACTTTTGAATAACATAATGATTGAAATAAGGAGAAGTGTAGCACATGCCTACAACCACAAGAGTGCACACACTGAAATGTCTCGCCTTCTTTACTAATCATTGATTTTATGTTGATAGTCCTAAGTATAAAGCTTGATTACAACTGTCACATAAACTTAACATTAACCAAGATAGCTAAACAAAGACCAATGAACCATGAAAAGTAGGTCAAGGTCAGATGAACCATGCCAGGCAGACATGTACAGCTAACAAAGCTTCCATACAACAAATATAGTTGACCTATTACTTAAAGTTTAAGAAAAATAGACCAAAACACAAAAACTTAACACTGTGCAATGAACCGTGCAATTGAGGTCATGGTCAAATAAAACCTGCGCGACTGACATATAGACCATAATATATTTCCATACACCAAATATAGTTGACCTTTGGCATATAATATTAGATAAAAAGACCAAAACTTAAAAACTTAACTTTGACCACTGAACCATGAAAATGAGGTCAAGGTCACATGACATCTGCCCGCTAGACATGTACACCTTACAACCATTCCATACAACAAATATAGTAGACCTATTACATAAAGTATGAGAAAAACAGACCAAAACACAAAAACTTAACTATAACCACTGAACCATGAAAATGAGGTCAAGGTCAGATGACACCTGCCAGTTGGACATGTACACCTTCCAGTCCTTCCATACACCAAATATACTAGCCCTATTACTTATAGTATCTGAGATATGGACTTGACCACCAAAACTTAACCTTGTTCACTGATCCATGAAATGAGGTCGAGGTCAAGTGAAAACTGTCTGACGGGCATACCAAATATAGTTATCCTATTACTTATAATAAGAGAGAATTCAACATTACAAAAATTTTGAACTTTTTTTTCAAGTGGTCACTGAACCATGAAAATGAGGTCAAGGACATTGGACATGTGACTGACGGAAACTTCGTAACGAGGCATCTATATACAAAGTATGAAGCATCCAGGTCTTTCACCTTCTAAAATATAAACCTTTTAAGAAGTTAGCTAACGCCGCCGCCGCCGCTGCCGGATCACTATCCCTATGTCGAGCTTTCTGCAACAAAAGTTGCAGGCTCGACAAAAACGAGGCAACATATACATGTACAGGTGTTCTTACACTATGTCTGTAATTCATATGTGAAGAGAATTAGAAAATCAAAACAACTGCTATATTGTATCTACACCACATTTACTAAATCACAGAAAAAAAAACAACCATAAAAAAAAAACACTAATGAGTTTTAACATGTAAAAATAAAAAGATACATTTGAGAAACTCTCCACCAGAGCCCAAATAACAGCGTATTCAAAATTGTTTTATGTCAATCATGTTATTCAGAAGGTGCTGAAGCAGTTCAACAGCTGGTGTTTTGGTGTAGCTTGAAAATGAGGTCCATGTCAGATGAACACTACCAGACAGACATGTTCACTTTTATAAATTTCATGCATCCCGCTGCAAATGTTTGCACCTGTCCTAAGTCAGGAATCTGATGTACAGTAGTTGCCGTTTGTTTATGTAATTTATATGTGTTTCTCGTTTCTCGGTTTTTTATTTTATATAGATTACACTGTTGGTTTTCCCCTAGTAATTTTGGGGCCCTTCTTCGCAAATAACAAAAACAACACAATAATTTCTGCATTTGTATACTCTACATAACTCTTTATTTACATTTTCCATCAGTTGATGTACAGTACTACCAGTGTTTGAAGATGAAATAATTCTTCTTTTGATTACATTGCAATACAAAGTGTTTGTTATCTTCTATGGCATAATCAAATGGGTTAGGAACAAACTAAATCTCTATTGGGTTAATTTGTCTAAGTTTCAGTAAGTTTTACATTACTCCAAATAACCATAAAATCTTAAATCTGTATGGGTTTTCTTCAGATAAATTTTTTGCTGGATGAATTTATATGGGGCTAAACAAGATGTCATATTTTTTTTAAATTTCAAATTTGACAATAAGGCAAAGTCAGAATTTGGACTCAGACACAGATTTTTTATTACAAATTTAATGTTCTGTCAAACAAGTACATATTAATTGGCTGCAGTCACTTTTTTATCTGGTACATGTTCAAACAAATGATTTCTATGACTAGCAAACACATTGTTTTTATACATGTCATTTATTAGGTAACCACTATAAAAGTCACTGGCTGTTAATTTCTTCTTAATGATTAACTCTCTGAATCCGACCCAACCATCCTGAAAGTAAAATAAATATATACTGTATAAAACCAACTACCTTTTAGAGAGCGATTTTTTTTGCCATAAGAAAAATACAAATATAATTTGTCACGAAAATGTAAAACCTGCATATTTAATTATATCAAATAAACTAGAAAATTGCGAAATAAATCTCCCTGAATTGGGATAGAAAAGGCTAAAATCAAAATAAAGTATCTGTGAAAATAAGTTGGTTTACAGTATAGTTATTGCAGAATAATCAACTTAACAAGTCAGCTATGGAGAGAAGTGAATATCAACCATGTAGTCAAATTTCAAGTTATAAATTGCATATGATATAAAACTTAAAGTCATAAGAAACCTCAAATTAAAAAAAAATGCATTTGTTTTTTTATAACTCAATGGATAGTTTTCATTATAAAACGTATGTACATATACTTTTTTCTGAAGAAAATTCTTTAATTTATTCATATTTAGAAGAATTTTACTTTATTTTAATTGCTTCCTTCCAGGAAGCAATTCCCCCGACATATTCTCTGTATGCAAAGTGCCCCCAGTGTGACCCATCTCGTAAAAATCTGGTGATCGCAATACGCATGGATGTCCTTAAAATAAACTATTATCTGAATTTACATGTTAAACACGTGCTCAATTTCTATGCTTTTTTGTTGATATTTTGTTGATTGTTGACAAACAGGTGACAATCGTTAAACTTCGGCTTCAAAACACGAACTTTAATTACCTGCCATATTTTCACAACAACACAAACCGATTGAAAAAAAAATTGACAATTATACGAAATTTATGCGAAAAAAAAATAAAATTCGTGCACAGATGACCAAGTTTATTATTTTTGAAAACATTGGTTCAAGAATTGGAAGAACATTATTTTTCTTCGGTCACTCGTTTCTTATGACTTTAAGAGAAGAACATTAAAAGTCATGCTTTTATCCTTACAGTCAATAACTATCATGACTATGGCAAGCCATTTTACTATTTATTATAACTTTTAGATATCTCTTTTAATATAAACTCATACTATATAAGATATCCTCTATAATCTACTTTTTATAAGATATCTTATAAACTTTATGAGATATTATTTAACATTGAAATAATTCTGAGCTATGATAACATGGAAAAGGGATTGTCATGCCTTCAACTATAGTGATATATCATACCTTACACTTAATCCAACAAACTTTACTGTTTCTCCCATAACATGGTGTTCCTGGAGGTAGATTGAGGTGTGTGTTGCCATAGTGATACAAAATACTTTCATCTGCAATGAAATCAAATCACTCTAAACAAATATTAAAGCATCAGCTATAGGTGAAAATTCTTTTGTTGTGTGTTTGGAATACGTAAAATACAAAAGGGGAAAATATAAAGCTGTCTAAAAGTAGGGTCTGGATAGTGTGCAAATAATGAGAATAATGGGTTCAGATATTGAGATAAGAAAAAAATGGGTCAAAAAAATAAAGAATTCTAATCGATAATAAAAGGCATAAAATTAAAGAAAAGAGCTCAATGAGTAAAACATATAATAAATAGAAAATAATGACCTAAAATTGAGGAGTACAGAAATAAAGGACACCCTTCCATACCCTAATAATAGATGAATCAAATACAGTCTGCACCAAAAACTTTTTCAACTACTAGTCCGAAGACCAATATTCTGACATTTTTCTTATTTGGCCAAACAAAGTTTTGCAACTTCCTAGTCCGAATGAAATTTTACTAGTCTGGGGCATCAGACTAGTGGCTAATGTGCAGACTGCAAATATAATTACTTTTGGAAAGATACAATTGCAAATTAATGAAATAAACTCTCACTACAAAAACTTATAGAAGAGAGACAACTCTTGCATACTAATTGGATCACAGACGAAAAGGATTTTTTTTAATAAATAAACTAGATTAAAAATAACTGACCCTATGAACACATATATAACACCCCTTACAAAAATGTGAGAGGCTCTAGGATATCATCATCTTCATATTCTCATGTTAATGCTATGGTGTTTGTGTTTAAGACGACTCAAATGATGGTTACACACACTTTTTTTTATACACTCTTCACAATTAAATTTCAATATTCATAAATCATTATGAGTGGCTAAATATATAAAATCCCCTTGTTCACAATGGTAGAATCAATATTTCAAGGTAAAACTATTTTATCACCAGCACAATGTCATGGTATTTCTTTTTACAGATAAAAATTTATAGCGGGTTAATTTGACGGGTGTAAAATTTCGCAATTTTCAATGAATAAGGTTTAGGAAATATTTTGGTTTTTTATTTTGGCCTATTCAAGAAAAATTATCAATACCTTTGCTTGTGCAATTTTAAGTTGGCGTAATTTATTTTAGCAATTTTGTTATATCCCCGAAAATATGTGAATATTTACACCCCATGAAAATAACCCGCTATAGGGCATCTTTAAGTAATTCAACCCAAAAAGAAAATCATATTTTACCTATCTCATCTGTCACAGGAACCATGCTTTTTAACTTGATAAGCACTTTACCATAATGACTTTTCAGTGGAAACTACAAAATAATTGTACCCTTATAACAATTGTTCTCAATTTTCTATGATAGAAACTGTGATACGTCATTACTTGTTAGATACCAACTTTTGTGGATTTCACTGTAACAGGTAAACCATAAATTAAAGTGTGCAACTTAGTACAAATTTTCTATAGGCTTGTTTGAGAGGTTTAGCTAGCTATAAAACCAAAAAATGTCTGTACCAAGTCAGAAATATGACAGTTGTTATCCATGCATTTGATATGTTTGAACTTTTGATTTCCCCATTTGCTTAGGGACGTTTAGTTTAGAATTTTTCTTGGCGCTTGGTATTTTTATTATTTTACTTTTTCCAGACTTGTCAAAAACCATTAAATTAAATATCCATGAAAATATAATTTTCCTTAATCCACTTAAATTGGCACCGTGAGTCCACAGTTAATAAAATACCTGGATTTGCAAGACCATTAAGGTGGTACCTAACACTACAGGGAGATAACTCTGTAAAATCAGCAGAACGTTTTAATGACGTTGTGTTCTTTAGGGAATATTAAGCTTCTCAATGATCAAAATAAGTGTTTGTCAAACTGCTATATAACCAGTGTAATTTTTCTGATTAAACGGTTGGTTCAATTTTTTTGATTTTTTTATATTTTTGTTAAAGGGTCAAAGTAAATAATTTGTCAAAATTTTAAGAAAATTAAGCGAGCCAAATTAATTTTAGTTCAGGTGTTAGGTACCACCTTAAGCTATAAATATCCAAATGTAAGTTTGTTTTGTGAATTAAAATAATGAGGAAAAGTTAACTTAACCTTGAATGATATTAATGTAAAAGATGAATAAAGCTTATAATTATTTTTTTTTTATTCAATTGACTCTATGAAAGAATACATACCAGTGTAAGAGTATTAATGATAAAATCTTATCTCAAACAGATTTTATCTAGAAAATCTGAATGGAATAAGTATGAAATTAAACATTTTCTAAAGGAATAGGCATGTCATGGAAAATTAAAAGGGAGCTTACTTCATTGCAGAATATAAAAGTTTGGGCACTTAACACTTACATCTTCATGTAAAGCTCTGTATTGTCTATCAATACTCTCTCTAGTCTGGTTTTCCCAGTCTATATAGGTCATCTCTGGTTTTGTTTTGTTTGCTGAAATGTAATCAAGATAGTTGTATATATTAATCAGTAAAATCTTTAAAAAATCATTATTTTCTTTAAATCAGCAAGCATAGCAAATCTTCATAATTTTTAAAACTGTCTATTTAATTACCAAGTTTACAATAGAAATTGAAATGAAAGGAAGATGATGGTTTAATTCAATACAAAAACTGATTACATGATCTGAAAACTGAAAGCAAAAAAACAGACCTTAGTCCATTTTACAATTTTTCTACATCTCCATGTCATGTAATAAGATGACATAAATATTGCTTTGTGTAATTTTATAATTTGAACCAATGAATATATCTCCTTTTCTATTCTTACTAACCATAGCTTACTTCTTGTCCAGAATGAGTAACTTCTAGTCCATCCAGAGTTGGTAGATTGTATAAACACTTTATCAACTAGACAAGAAAACTGTATTGTTAATTGTGGATATCAGAGCAAATTGAATAAAGTATAAAAAACTGAAGTAATGATAATATCTAGTACATTATTTAAGATACTGCTTCCATTTTTTAAAAAGACAATATATTTTCAGCAAATCGTAAGTCAAAACATCAACACTTGCAAGCCTCCTAAGAACCATTATTCAAATGAAATGTTGGCTGAATGAATACCATAACCTCAGGTTTAAAGTTTCCTGTAACACAATACTGTGGATTCATTTATTTTCGTGGGTACCAATTTTCGTGGATTTAGGAAAACTTACATGTTCGTGGATATTTAAATTCGTGGTTTTGCTTATGTCTGCATACAAGCCTATTTGAAATTTGTAATTCGTTGAACATTTATTTTCGTGGTTCTTCTGTGCCCACGAAATCAACGAAAATTGGTATCCCACGAATAATAATGAATCCACAGTATACGTTTATAATACAACAGCATACCAATATAATTGATTCACCAATAGCGTTTCCCATTAAACTGACCTAATCACTATCGATAGTGTAGTCTTAGATGCATGATTTGTTTTATTAGTAGTTAGTGGCTTTGAACTAGCTGTCAGATAACTGTGAGTACTCTAAGTTTCATTGTGTCTTTTTGTTGTCGGGATGTACAAGTACCCGCCAAAGTTTACTTGTATTTTTGTCCATCTGATGAGTTAAGCCTTTTTCAACTGATTTTTATAGTTCGTTCTTATGTTGTACTGTTATACCACAGTCCCGGGTTGGAATCCTGCTAACATGTTTACCCCAGCCAGATTATTTATGTCCCAAGTCAGGACCCTGTAATTCAGTGGTTGTGGTTTGTTTATGTGTTACATATTTGTTTTTCATTAATTTTTTTATATAAATAAGGCCGTTAGTTTTTTCTCGTTTGAATTGTTTCACATTGTCATATCGGGGCCTTTTATAGCCCACTATGCGGTATGAGCTTTGATTCATTGTTGAAGGCCGTACGGTGACCTTGTTGTTAATGTCTGTATCATTTTGATCTCTTGTGGACAGTTGTCTCATTGGCAATCATACCACATCTTCTTTTTTATAACATGTAATTATGCCTGTATGGTCTGGTCAATGGACAACCCTATATTTCAGATTACATATTTTACCTTACCATTTTCCCTCCAATAGGTCCTAACATATTATGTAACTGTCTAGTTGTGCAGTCTGGAGGCACTGGGAGCTTTTCTTGCATCTTCACAGGCCCAGTGTCAAAACTAAAAATATACAAAAGAGGTGTTCTTATACCTAAATGACTTTTGCCATTACAAATTACAAATGACGGTATGGATAAAAGATCTTAGATGGTATCTTCTAAAATTCATTCACAACTTGTATCAATCCAGCAGATTAAAGCTAAGCTTTAGCTTGACAAATTACCTAAATATATGGAATATACGGACCTGCCAGCAGTACCAATTTTTGGGGTATATTCACCATGAGCTGTCTCGACTTGAATATTGAAATTCTTAACTAGAATACCTCAAACAGGCATTAAAATAACATAAAGGGGATTAAAGCCCACACATACTCATTCAAACAATATAGAAATAGATTAAAAACACTCATGACAATAACAGCGGAAAGTTAAATTCCTTTTACGCTTGAAATCCCCCATCGACCCATGAAAGGAACTTTTAAACCTATGGGTGGGTGTCATCTATGTTATATGTATAGTGGAACCAGATGCTCCGCAGGGCGTAGCTTTATACGACCGCAGAGGTTGAACCCTGAACAGTTGGGGCAAGTATGGACACAACATTCAAGCTGGATTCAGCTCTAAATTTGGATTGTGATTAAATAGTTGACACAGCATAGGTTTCTGACACAGAATGAATGTGTTCTAATGAACTTAAAATTTTTGTTTTCTCTTAGAGCAATTCACTATGCTGTTGAATATTAATCCTCTCAAAAAAATGTTTGAAGAAATTTTCTTTTTTATTTATGAAATTTCAAATGAGAAAAATTGAGCCCAATTTTTTTAATCACATTCCCCTTTCCCTAATTCCAAAACTAATCTCAATTAAAATTTCTAATGGAGTTTGCAACAATAACTACTCATTTAAATACATCATAAAATATTAAGATGTAAAAAAACTGCTTGTTATCACTGAATGGTAAAGATTATTTTAATTTATCAGTTGGTAGTAAAAAGTGAATATACATTGTATATTGTATATAACAAAGATTTAAGTTGATTCTGGACAAAGAAAGATAACTCCAATTAAAAAAAATCTTGCTATTGCACAATATTTTGCAATTAGATATTTCTTGCTTACTATTCTGGACAAAGAAAGATAACTCTAATTAAAAAAAAATTTGCTATTTCACAATATTGTGCAATTAGATATTTCTTGCCATTGCGCAATACTGTGCAATTGAAAAGACTTGCTATTGCACAATACTTAATATAATAATTTTGGATCCTGATTTGGACCAACTTGAAAACTGGGCCCATAATAAAAAATCTAAGTACATTTTTGGATTCAGCATTTCAAAGAACCCCAAGATTTCAATTTTTGTTAAAATCAGACTAAGTTTAATTTTGGACCCTTTGGACTTTAGTGTAGACCAATTTGAAAACAGGACCAAAAATGAAGAATCTACATACACAGTTAGATTTGGTATATCAAAGAACCCCATTTATTCAATTTTTGATGAAATCAAACAAAGTTTAATTTTGGACCCCGATTTGGACCAACTTGAAAACTGGGCCAATAATCAAGAATCTAAGTACATTTTTAGATTCAGCATATCAAAGAACCTAACTGATTCATTATTTGTCAAAATCAAACTAAGTTTAATTTTGGACCCTTTGGACCTTAATGTAGACCAATTTGAAAACCGGACCAAAGGTTAAGAATCTACATACACAGTCATGACAGTTAGATTTGGCATATCAAAGAACCCCAATTATTCAATTTTGATGAAATCAAACAAAGTTTAATTTTGGACCCTTTGGGCCCCTTATTCTGTTGGGACCAAAACTCTTAAAATCAATACCAACCTTCCTTTTATGGTCATAAACCTTGTGTTTAAATTTCATAGATTTCTATTTACTTATACTAACGTTATGGTGCGAAAACCAAGAAAAATGCTTATTTGGGTCCCTTTTTGGCCCCTAATTCCTAAACTGTTGGGACCTAAACTCCCAAAATCAATACCAACCTTCCTTTTGTAGTCATTAACATTGTATTTAAATTTCATTGATTTCTATTTACTTAAACTAAAGTTATTGTGCGAAAACCAAGAATAATGCTTATTTGGGCCCTTTTTTGGCCCCTAATTCCTAAACTGTTGAAACCAAAACTCCCAAAATCAATCCCAACCGTTCTTTTGTGGTCATAAACCTTGTGTCAAAATTTCATAGATTTCTATTAACTTAAACTAAAGTTATAGTGCGAAAACCAAGAAAATGCTTATTTGGGCCCTTTTTGGCCCCTAATTCCTAAAATGTTGGGACCAAAACTCCCAAAATCAATACCAACCTTCCTTTTGTGGTCATAAACCTTGTGTTAAAATTTCATAGATTTTCATTCACTTTTACTAAAGTTAGAGTGCGAAAACTAAAAGTATTCGGACGCAGGACGACGACGACGACGCAGACGCCAACGTGATAGCAATATACGACGAAAAATTTTTCAAATTTTGCGGTCGTATAAAAAAAGGTAAGTGAAATTCAAATTTGCTTCTATAGGTGGTTACCCCATTTTCAAAGTACCTTCCCTGGGTACCATGTATGTTTTAACAAAATAATCCTAAACAGGAAGAAGTAAACCCAGCACAAGGTTTTGCATGCTCACATGTTTCAGTTACTTGATTTCAAAGTTCATGAAGCTCTGTTGCTTCTGAACAAATGGCACAAGTTTAATGCATATCTGCCAACTTTTTAAAGTGCCCATGGGGGTTTTGCCTGCAAGATGGCTGTCATAGTCCTAAAAAAACTTCAAGGGGGGCTGCAAATACATTTTAATGTTGTTTTTTTACTTCTTTATACTTTTATAAGCCTAAATTCATTGGAAAATTACTTGTTTTGTTTATATTGTGGACAAAGTTGCTCTTTCAAAATTTCAATTTGGGAGCCTCCATGGGGGAAATCCCCCGCAAATAGTGACAGTTGGCAGGTATGTTAATGGAAAGATGTTGAGACTATTAAAAGGACAGACACAAACCTCTATAGCTCCCTTTTTGGAGCAGGGATATAATAACATAACAAGGGTCATACTTACTGTTTGGGTTTAATTTCCATTATAGATATCCCTGTCTGTTTGTCTCCGTTTAGTATGGTATGTACAAGTGGTGAGGCTCCCCTCCATCTTGGTAGTAAACTTGGATGAACATTTAATATACCACTGAAATATTAAAGCAACAAGTTATTTAATACAACAAACAGATATTCCAATTTTTTTTATATCAATTAAAACAGAAAAAATATTCTTCTTTTCATTCCACAGGCACTTGTTTCTGTCAATATGGGGTTTTCTATCCATACCCGTACAAATTTTTTTTTGTACGGGTATGGACAAATGATGGATAGAAAACCCCATATTGACAGAAACAAGCGCCTGTGATTCATTCAGGTTTTACAATATATACAGGCTGTTAATTGGCATATATTGAGCCTATTGATGGAGAATGAATATAGAATACTTACTTCAAACTCATGATTTGCTGTCTTTGGTTGAACTTTTATATCTATTGCAGAATTTAGCATTAAAAATATTTTAATTGGGCAAAAATTGTGATAATAGAGGGAGACCAAAAATGTAAACACACATCAGCATTCAATTTCAGAGACTTTTTTTCCATTGTTTGAACCTTCAGCATTTGTCTCATAACATTTGCTATACATTTGTACTTGTTGCATAAAACTAGTTTCTACCTACTATGGAAAGCTATTTATAACTTTTTCGGGGATTAAGCTTCCAAATGACACCAATACTCCAACATCGTATTTACCATCAGGTACAACCAGCGGCCAATTATGAATTTCTAATCCTGCTTGCTCAGCATAACGTCTTACAGATTTCTTAAATATGTGAAAAAGTAGAAATTGTGTATCACAAAATGTTACTGTTTACGCCACTTTACATATTTAATGATGAATTCTGATATGAAATGCTTCTTTAGCTTTGTAAACAACACTGTGATAAAATTCTCGATAAAATATACTTAGCACAGACTCAGAGATATACATAATAATGGCTTTTACAATATACTTCCCATGTAAATCTACATTTGTATGCATAATAAAAAGAAGTAATGCACAAGAGCTCGTAGAAATCAACAAAATAAAAATTAAATAAAATTCTGCGAAAGTCTATTAATCTTTTTGGCGCATTTAAGTCATTTCAAAACATGATGTCATACAAATGAAACCGCTAAAGTTGAAAGTTTTCTGTTACGTGAACCATCGGAATTCGTATGTGATTGTGATATTGTATTAAAACTGATTTTTTAGGTAGGTTTTGTTTTATTTTCTATTCAATTGCATTATTCGCATATTTACTCATTTCAGCAGGTCAACATGGCGGCTCTTTCATGTTTTTTGTCTTTAGTTACAAAATGTCAACTTTGGATTTGACAGAAGCTTTCGAGAAAAACATGTAAATTAAAAATGGCAAATGTTGTGTTTGAGAATTGAAGAATTATTTTTTCTTTTCTTCTCTAGCAGTTATTCACGAAATAACCTACGCAATCTACATATTTATAAAGAAATTTGAGCTTTATCTAACAGGGAGTAAAAAAGAACAGCCACACATACAGCATACCCACCCTCGCTTCAGTTTTTTAATGACCGTATTTGTCCTATTATAATCGAAATAATTCATGGAAGCCATATATTGTTGGAAATTTACACATGGGCCGTGATATTCGTTAATTCTATCCCTCGCTTATGCTTAGGATAAAATTAGAATATCACGGCCTAGGCCATGTGTAAATTTCCAACAATCTATGGCTTCCATGAATTATTTCTTAATTTTTCATAATAAGAACTGGTAGTACCTGAATAAATACACCATATCTATCTTTTTTTATTTTTTTTTAGATGCAGTTTTAAAGCATTTTGTCTAAGGTTATAGTCATATAGTTGTCTTTTTGACATTATTTTACATATTGTATTTATAGTGTGTCAAAGATTAAAATTGTTCATTCAGTGTACATGGTGTATGTTTACTTGTTTTTGTTAATATTTCATTTTGTCTTGATTAAGTTAAGTATCAATTGAAATGGTTTGTCTTTTTTATGTTTGATGTTATACTACTGTTTCAGGTTAGGGTGAAGGTTTGCACCTTTTTAAAACATTTAAACCTGCTGCATTTGTTTGCACCTGTCCTAAGTCAAGAACCTGTTGTTAAGTGAATGTGGTCTGTTGATGTGGATCATAAGTGTTTCTCAATTCTCGTTTTTTTTATATAATGATAAGATCAATGGTTTTCCTGTTTGGGTTGTATTACACTAGTAATTTTAGCATGTTTGGGGCCCTCTATAGCTTGCTGTTTGGTGTAACTCAAGGCTCTGTGCTGAAGGCCGTACTTTAACCTATAATCAGGATAATGTTTTTTTTAGAAATACCTCCAAATTATACCACAACAAATTTGATGAGAATCTGTCAAGGCATTAAATTGTATTTGTTGTGCAGCATAGATTCATTATTTGGTTATACAGACATATAAATCCCAGATTTTGTTTACTTTACTAAAAGCATGTACAGAAATTTAAAGCTAGCATGGTATATATAGTACATGGTCTTACTTTTTCTTTGCCAGTTACAACTTCTAAACTATCAACAACACTGTCTTTATCTTGCAATCTGGTAAAGAAGATTAATAAAGTTAAATAAATTTATTGAAACAAACAAACAAACACACATGTCTAGGTAAATAAATGACAAAAATAAGGAGATGTGGTATGATCATGATGATTACAAATGAGACAACTATATATGCATTTTGAGGTTATGATTATTTTTTTTATTTCTAGATAAAATTTTTGGATGAAAAAATGGGTGAGATGGTTCTAATTACAAAGCATGCAAAATATTATCACATTTACTTACCTGTTATCTAACAATGTTGTTAATGGTTCAGGAACAAAGTTACGGTCGACACTAATGAGACTTAATTGAAATACATGTAGTATGAATGATGAATTTAAAGTCATTAAAGTTGATATAGACACAAATAGTACAAAAGTATTACCTATTCTCATTTAAGCATTTTAAGGTAAAAAGAGAGAAATGGTCAGTTCCAAAAAACAATATTTTCCATGGAGGTGACAAACAGGGACCATCTTGATTCTTTCCAATCACAAAACTACTGCAGTGTCGTCTTTGAAATTGAATATATTTTCCACAACATGCACAAGAGTTATGTCCCTTTAGTATTCTCCTTCTGTTTTGATGATTGAAATAACTCCCCACAGAAATGTTCTGCAGGTTTAATGTGTGTTTATCAGATGCAGTGTCTGTTTCTCTAATGTAGCTATGACAACTGGTAGAATTGGATGACAATCTTATAAATTGTAGCCTTAGGCCCCTGTACATACAGTAGGTAGTTTGATAAATCTTCATCATGTCCATATTCTTTATTTATAAAATAAATAGTACTAGACAACACATGCTAGATCACAATATATCCTGCTGTTGCAGCTTGTTACTCCACACATGTAACATTTACATTACTTCCAACTTAAGGCTGTAGTGACTAAAAAACCTACAAAAATTATTTATGTGTTATAATTATAATATATACATATATACAAAATACAATAAAATAAAAGATGAAGTTTGGTCCATTTTGTGGCATTTGATTAACAATCCAATTTGCAAACAGTCCTAAATTTTCAGTCTAATTTTTCATGTTGATTTGTATAAGGTCTGTTTCTATCCGACACAGGTCACAGCTAATATATATTTTGTCTCGACTCTCAATAAACATGATAAACAATGATAAATATGACTTATTGAAAGGTTATTTCATATTTTTTCTGTGATGCTAAATGGCTAGCAAATTAGTAGAGTAGTCCAAATAATTATGACATCTGGCAAGGCTATTTTCATTTGTTTCTGGTTTGCCTTCCAATTTTTTTCTGGGACGCCTTTTACATGAAGTGTCCCAGAAAAAAAAATTAAAATAGCATTTACAGGATTAAACCATTTTTTCAATAGTGTAGCCAATTTTTTTTAAAATTGGGACGAGTTGCTAAACATGACTGAGTCGATTTTTTAAAAAGTGGGTTGAGTTGGTGAAAAAAGTAGGACGACTTGGTGTGGGCACAGGGGCTTGTTTAGTGGGTCAGACGAGGTTTTACTGTCAATGGCGATCGCTATCCTATATAAAATACCAAACTTTTGGTATTTTATATAATTAGGATAGCCTATATAAAATACCAAACTTTCAATGGCGATCGCTATCCTATATAAAATACCAAACTTTTGGTATTTTATATAGGATAGCCTATATAAAATACCAAACTTTTGGTATTTTATATAGGATAGCGATCGCCATTGACAGTAAAACCTCGTCTGACCCACTAAACAAGCCCCTGTGGTGTGGGTCGATTTACCAGTGGGGCGAGTTGTCTTGATTCCATACATAGCATAGAATATAAGAGTTTTAAAATGCAAATAAAATTAAAACGTTCCATAAAGTCTAAGAAAGCATATATAATATATAGTGAACTCAACCACTTACGTCTTTTCTGTTTATAATTTTCTACAAGAAAAGGGGTTCCTGGTACTGAAAGTTGAAACCGAAAACCAGGCTTATACGAAACTAAAAGCCTTTTATATTAATTTCATTTTTTTATCATAAGAACTAAAAAGAATACAACATATGCATAAGAAAACTAAGACAATTCATATTTAGACCTTTTTATTGTTTAAAATGCACATATTTTAATTACAATTTATACGACAAGCGGCTTTAAAATCAAGACTGATAATTTGGATTGACAGGTGTGATTGACTTACCTGGAAAATTGACATACTTATAATTAATTTACAAGAATGACACAAAGATATGCAGATATCTGAAGTAGCATTTTATTGACTTTTAACGACTTTAAAAGAAAAGGCTATTCAGTTTATAACCAGATGGTATACGTTGAAACTTGAGCTTGCACATGCTCTGTGTGTGTGACACATCAAAACATTGACTCAGTTATTGGTAATTTTTATTTTTAAACCATGCACTTACAAGTTTATTTTCATTTCAATAGTGCTAGGGTTGTGGAAATTTTACATGAATTATATGGCACAGCATGTCACTGCTTAAAGACTGAATTAAGTAAGATTAATCATGTTAATGACTAATTGTTGTTTTGCTGTTGAAAATAGTTTTTTAAACCATGTACATTAGTCGAAATAATTATGGTGCCTAAGAAAGTTATTTCTAATTTTTGTTTTGACGCCTTCCTGCATTGATGTAAGGCGACAAAGAAAAAAAGTACAATAGCCTCTTAAGTATGTTCAGATGTCATATAAATTATTTGGACTACATGTACACAGAAAACATTTCCCCCCCCCCCCCCCCCCCTCATGTAGTCCTGTTTTCATCGATTGAAACATTAATGAATGAGACCTACACAAAGAGTTTTAAGATCATAAGCAATACAACAGGTGCAACTTGTGTAGCAGAAAGAGCTTTCTTTGTGGTTCTTATTTTGTTCATGTTGCTCATTATTTAAATGTTTAGTTTTCATGGTTATTTTTTATATTTTTTTGTGTTTTTTGCCTTGGCCATGTCACTGTCTCCTTTATGTGTTCTGCATCTATTATACATTGTTATATATTTTTATATTATTATAAAGTGACTTAATTGTGTATCACCATGATCACTTACCACAAGAGATTTTTCAGACATTCTAAATCTGTCATTATTAATCATTATGAGCATGTACACTATTTCTTCTATGAACTTTTCTTGGGTACATATTTCAGATACATATCATATGATTGGTTGAAGATGGCCTCTGAAGAGCATTATGATTTTATATGGAAAGGTATGTACACATTCATCACATTGGGTAGAGATACATATATTGAGAGTGCTTAGATAAATTATTTGGTTGCTGTTTAACATCATGAATGTTCATCCAAAATTATAACCTCAGTGGCGGATTCAAAAATTTTCATAAGTGGGCGCCCACTGACTGCCTAAGAGGGGGCCCGCTCCGGTCATGCTTCAGTTATTCCCTATATAAGCAACCCATATATCATGTATATAATTTTTTCCAGAAAAGGGGGGGGGGGAATGATCCTATGATCCTATAAATCATAGAGACTGAAACTGAACTTCATCCTCCATCTTCACAAAGATTTGCAGTAATTCATCCTTTTTATTTGAGACATAATTGGCTTCAACTATGAGCAACTAAAACAGAAATCTATATATATCATATATACATGTATCAACAGCGTTCATAAAAGTTTTGGTAATTTTTTTTTTCATTTTAAAGTTTTCTCACGTGTTATAAATATGAAAAAATGTAGTCAAGATTCTATAGAAAAGACCTTTTAACAGAATAAATTTTAAATAGATAACCTTAGTTAAAATTGTTTTAAAACGATATTTCCAAATGATATTACAGTTGTACTGATAGGAGATTCTGGAGTAGGGAAAACCAACCTGTTATCTAGATACACTAGGAATGAATTTGATGCTGAAAGTAAAACAACTATTGGCGTGGAATTCTCTACAAGGTAAACTTTATTGGTACAAAAAAACATGTGTAAGTCAGTTGCAATCCAAAAGTGAAAACGAGTTAATACTGGAAATTTAACCTGAAGTTTAACTAAACTTAAAAAATTACATACTTAAAATAATTAACATTTGAGGTAAAAATAATTTTTTTTTAGATCAATACATAAAAATTATTTATCATTGTTAAATTTAACCAATATAAAATACTCTTAAAGGGAAATTCCGCGATTTTTTACTTGTCATATAATTATGTTCATCTTAACATAAAAAACACATTTGCAAAGTTTTAAATTTATATTCCTTCTAATAACGGAGAAAATCAAGTATTTGTAACTTTTTTGGTTGAATTCTCGAGTGGGTCGTGACGTTTTAGCCCGATTTATTGAATTATGGGAAAAAATAAAATCTGTTTAACTCTTATAGCTTATCGACAATATACGTAATTAAAAGCGCACAGCTGACGAATGGTCGAAGTTATTAACCACAATATAAGAATGAACGAAAATGAATATGCATATACCGTTTTGTATTGATTGAATTAAACTCCTATAAAATTATCTCTAGTAAATGTTTTTGAATAAATTTAATTAATTATTGTTGAGATATAATATATTTTTTAAATATTTATTGAACATTTTTGAATATTTTTATAAATATTTATTGAACATTTTTACTGATATTGAACTGAAAATATTTCAGTTCTATTTACCGTTATTGTTTTGATAATCATTTCAATGCAACTAATGTGTGAGCAGAGTGTGTATATTATTTTGTAAAGGTCACTGTATATTTCTCGGCTTGAGGTCAATTCGTTTACCTTGTAGCTATTTAGCCGCAGGTGTGAGTTCAAGCGTACACAGGTATAAATGTTGTTATTTGGAAAGGATAAACAGAAAGGATTAGAAAGAGTATGCTGTCACGATGTTAATACACTAAGATTTAATACACGATGAGAATAAAGATACAATAATTAAATTGTGTAAATTAATTGAAAATAAAATTCAGATTCGTAATTCCGAAAGTGTATAAAAATAAAAGGAAACAATTTTTGATTACTTTCTTAGCGGCAATTGGCGTAAAGATTCAAATATGAAGCAAAAAATAGTAGTTTTAATCTTTTATAAAAACTAAATGCAATATTACCCAATTTGATATACCATTGTACATCTGTTTGATATCATTGACTTTACCGGAATTTCTTAACTTGTATTCAAATCTGGCTGTGTTTAAATGCTAATAAAACTATTGCAATTTTAAAGTTTTTAATTGACAAAAAAATACAACATACAACATGCATGATTTTTTTTTAGTTTCTTTTTAACATTTTATTCTTACATAATTAAATTCATTTGACAATCATTTACACGAACTTTTTGTGAAAAGAATATCAATTATCTAAGCTAAGGCATTATTTCTTTTGAGGATTTTTGAGGATTTTTTTTAAAATTCTATGATAATATTTGTGCAATGTTGAACATGATAGCCGTCATTAATCCAAATAAGTAATACAGTAGTTGTAATAAAAGTTATATTTTAGTCATGCATAACTGATATTGACGAATTTATAATAGTTCGTCCATACATCGTTGTTCTTGAAACAATCATTATTAGTATACATGTAAGTTTCCTGACGTATAAGAGCCATTGAGGATGAGCTCCAGAGAAATCAGACTAGTGACGTTTCGTTCGTTTGTTTGTTGGGAAAGGAGAGGAAATGCAACCGCTTGTACAGATAAACGACAGAATTACCATACAAGCATTTATAGTCAACACAATCAGAAAGAGTTCCCATCGTTAGACGGGGAATATGAAGGCTTCCAAGAATGAACAAGTGACATGTCTAACTCTGAACAGTTAGAAAACAGACTATCGACATCGACCGCTTGTTCTTAATATTTGAAACTGTATGCATATATATACGTATACGTTTATGATATATATAGTGATGAGTTCTTGCGTCTGACAAAAACTAAATTCCTTCATGGTTATATCTTGCCATACGTTTATATTGGTTTGTAAGGTGATTACTCACAATCGTTATTTGAAAATCCTGTTTGTGAGATGTAGATTCATTTCAATACAGAAATTTCGTCTATATATTTCACAAGTGTATAACACGGAGAAGCTCTGAAGGTCCATTACTCCCATTTTGTTTGGGTGTGAACCATCGATGTTTACAGCAATATCACAGAATAAGATGATGATGGTAGAAAGAACTATGGGCGTCATGTGGCAAATATTACATGCATATCGGACAATGAGTTGTCAATCTGTATGAAAAGATTTCCAATACAACCATATTATTGAGAAGGAATGTTTACATGCTATACTCTCGTACTAGTATTACAGGGTTCTTGTGGCGTTCACCTTAGACACACATCTTTTTAACAATGTTTAAAAAAAAAGACAGAACCAATTTAATGTCATATTTCCCTATTTTTTAAATATAACTAAAAGTCTTTTATCTGACAAGAATACCCCTATTTAGCGAACAAGTAATTTATTCTTTTTTCTGTTATTGAATACCAAGAAAGAAAATAAATCCCGAAATTAATTTGAAACTTTGATACTTAAAAGTTTCCCAGCAAAATATTCACATTCCCTGGGGATAATTAGTGTTTGTCCAGTGGCATATATAACAATTGTGATGACGAATTACTTCCTTTGTTCGAGAACAATCTTATTGAAATATAAATCTGTGATTTTACTAGGTCCACAGCTTCAATGAACCAAAGCAAAAGTTATACATCGACCTGTATTTAAATCAAATTGGTTCTCTTCTTCTTTTGGTATACAATAGTCTATCGACATTCGATGATTACATACTGTTGGCATACGTGGACTAGTCTATTTACAACACTTTTACCCCTATTTATTCAAAATATATGTTTTTTTCTTATGTTCAATGTATACATGTATATATTTTAAATTGCGCTATAGTTCCGTTACTTTCTATCCAGTCGTATAAACGAATCGTCGGCAAGTGCGTACATTTTTTTAAATCAATATTTCTGGTCTGTTCCAATCTGTCCTTCACTATTGACAATGACTATATATTACATTTTCCCAAATTCACCCTTGGAAAAAATATTTAAATAGATTTTAATTTCATCAAATCTTATTTTTTGGGTATTATTTATATGTTTATGAATTATATTCTTTACACCAGAAATGTTATTTATAAACAAGCGTATGAGTTTAGTAATGACAAGTAAGACAGAGTTGTATATTATTCATCTGATAGTTCAAAATGGAAAGTTATAAGTTATAAGTTATCAGCCGTGTACACTGATCAATACCTGCAGAAGTGAAACGATGCATGAACTTGCAAGCCCGACAGGAAATCGCTTGAATACCTGGACGTGTCACCTCACACCCCTCACAATACCTTTGGAAGTAATACCTTTAGCCATGCTGGTGATCAGATGAGGGAAGATCAAAATATATTTGTTTATTACTTTAAAGAATTATGAACAAATTAGATTTTCGAAAACAATTTTCACGGAACACTTATTTATGATTTCAACTTTGACTTTTCACCTAATTCCAATATCAACAGTTTAAAAACAACAGACCATGGTAATTTAAAAAAAGTAAGAATATTTTTCGTATCAAGTTAGTTAGTCGGATAAAACAACCGTACGATTGACAAGATATCGACACGCAATTACGACTACATCGGTTACTGTAGTTTTGTTTCTTTGTGGTTTATAGACATATCGTTTTTATTAATCGGGAAAGAAGACAAAATGGCGGATCGCAGAGAATTGATACTCTAAATTTAAAATCGATGGTGATCGCTTATCTAGCGGAATAAAACTTTAATATCTATGAATTTGAGCATTTTTATACAGAATGAACATAATATCAATTTTTGATTTTTTTGCGAAGTTTCCCTTTAAAGAATCTTAAAACAAAGATTTCCCTCAAATTTTATTTTTTCACACTTTGTCCTTTCTACATGTTCTATGTTCTTTGTTCTATGCCTTGTGTATTTGTTTCAAACAACCTAGACAAACTTTGTTAGATTTAATCTTAAGGACCTAGATAATAATAAGGTTAGATTGGGCATAGATTTTCAAAGATTTAAAAAAAAATATGAAGGGTTTTAATTTGATCTGAAGCATCTAACATTACAGTTATATAAATACAGAATATATTTATGATTTTCAAGCATACCGGTAAGCAATCTGACATTTTATAGTTTAAATAGTCCAGACTCTGAAAGGAGAAAATTAATATTAAGTAAATTGATGGTGGTCCCAGATTAATGACCTCTTTATTCCAAAGTTGAACCTTAAATAATGCAAAGGTCATGAGTCTTTCTTTCTTGAGAGTGATTATTATTAACACCTGACATTTCATGTTCATTGTGCAAAGGAAGACCTCAAATTGTAAACACAAAAATCCTGGTCCTTCAGTCTGCACCAAAAACTTTTTCATCTAGAAGTATGGAAACTAAATATCAAAACTTGTACATATGTGACTATATAAAATTTTGAAAATTTTCACTAGTCCGAATCAATATTTACCTGGGGCATCGGACTAGTGGCTAACAGTTAAGACTGGTCCTTTTATCTCTGAATATTATTTAAAACCTTTATCGAAGAATAAGTTAGATGTGGACATGTTTAATTCAAACATGTTCAAGTATAAAAATGTTTTTCTTTCAGAAATATGGTCATTAAAGGCAAGACAATTCGGGCTCAGATTTGGGATACTGCTGGTCAGGAAAGATATAGGGCAATTACTAGTGTGTAAGTATAGGTATGCTAGGTATAATCATGATAATGGTAAAAAATAACGAGTAACTTTATAAATATGAAGATATATGCTTGATTGCCATAGACAACTAGTTACAGTCCACAAAAGTTAAAAAACATAAACAACTACTGTAGATTCTCTAATTTGTGTAATATGGTTTATTTAGTCAAAGTCTGCTTACAATAGATATAGGAACATGTGGTATAAGTGCCAATGAGACAACTCTCCAAGTTACAATTTATAAAAGTAAACCATTATAGGTCAAGGTATGACCTTCAACACGGAGCCTTGGCTCACACTGAACAGCACGCTATAAAGGGCCCTTAAAATTATTAGTGTAAAACCATTCAAACAGGAAAAACCAACGGTCTAATCTATATAAAAACAAGAAACGAGAAATATGTATGAACAACATAAACAGACAACAACTACTGTAATCAGATTCCTCACTTAGGACAGGTGCAAACTTTTGCAGCGGGATTAAACGTTTTAATGTTACCAAACTTTCTCCCTTTTCTGAAACATTAGTTGAAAAATTCCCATGAACAAATTCTCCATTTATTTTCTGTTCGTTCGTCTGTCTGTCCCGCTTTAGGTTAAAGTTTTTGGTCAAGGTAGTTTTTGATGAAGCTGAGGTCAAATCAACTTGAAACTTAGTCCACATCTTGCTTATGATATGATCTTTCTAATTGTAAAGCCAAATTGGACTTTTGACCCCAATTTCACGGTCCACTGAACATAAAACATAGAAAATTGTTTCAGAAAAGTGCGAGTTTCAGATTAAAGTTTTTGGTTTTTCTGTTCGTTAGTCCGTCTGTCCCGCTTCAGGTTTAAGTTTTTGGTCAAGGTAGTTTTTGATGAAGTTGAAGTCCAATCAACTTGAAACTTTAATAGTTCACATGTTTCCTATGGTATGATCTTTCTAAATTTAATGCCATATTAGATTTTTTACACAATTTCACGGTCCATTGAACATGGAAAATAATATTGCAAGTGGGGCATACGCATGATACGTGTACTTTGGACACATTCTTGTTTAATTTGATTATATACAAGCTGTGGGTTGTATTCAAATACTGGAAATCAAATTTGTTTATTTGCATGTATTGTTATATTAAAACAATGTACCAAAATACAATATTTGATTATTTTGAATTCAGAATAATTGCTATATATATTGAAGTAATACTATCCAAATGTCAATTTTTTGGCAATTCATATTCTGTTGCATTGTTTGCAATAATAAAAACATTTTACTAATTTGAAATTTATTATACGATTTGTTTTCATGTTACATTTTCAGCTATTATAGACAAGCTGTTGGTGCTTTAGTAGTTTATGATATTACAAAGAGACACACGTTTGAGAATCTACAGAAATGGCTGAGTGAATTACAGCAGCATGCTGATCCTAATGTTTGTGTTATTATAGTGGGTAACAAGACAGACTTACGTGATCAAAGAACAGTCACACATGAGGAGGGCAGAGCTTTTGCAGGTATACATACTGCTCCTTATTATATCTGTTTTTAAGATAATAATTTTCATCTCATAGAGACACAACTTTGGAATTTTACTTGTAAAAAACTGTTACATGGGGAACAAATTAATTTCTCAGGAAGACTTAAAGTAAAGCATAGGGTAGCACAAATTTTTAGTAGAAGTTAACTCTTAGAAGTTCAAGGCATATAAATGTAAAAAATATGTTCCTACAAAAAACAAAACTTTTAATTTCTCATCTTTTTTTTTTACTACTCAAAGGGGGACAACTGGAATTCTCTTTTTTTTTTTTTTTTAAACATTTAGTGAGCTATTATTATTGAGAATTATATAAAATCTTTTCTTATTTCGAGCGTTTTGTGAGCTCATGATAATGTATGGCTGATGAGAAAAATAGATATGGCTCAATAATTGAATGGAATTATACAAATCAAGACTTTCTGTAATTTTCAATTTAACTACATGTGGGTATGCCATATACTATGTGATGTGTTGGAGTTCTTATAGGGTATCATAAGTCAGCTATATATTACAGTTCAGCTTGTTAATTCCTATGAACCAAACAGAAAATTTGTTTACTTCCATAATATTCCTTTTAAGGGTGAAGAGTATTTTACAAAATGATAATAACTCAGTGCATACAACATAGTTGTTAAAAGAAGTACATAAAATATGGAAAAAAATTATACTGTACTAATTTATACACTCACTTTCAGCCAATAATATTTGTTTTTCTTTTTTTTTAATTCAGATGAAAGACATTTTTCATTTATTGAAACGTCAGCTTTAGATTCATCAAATGTTGGTGAGGCATTTAACAACCTTTTAATTGGTGAGTTATTTATTACTTTTAAACTTCTTACATGTTTATCAATAGTTGTAACAGCATGTTGTTTAACCCTTGATCATGTGTCCACTGTAGGAAAGTTTTCCATTGATGTCCATGACAAAAAAAAAAGTAAATTGTTACAGCAAATATGCAATAAAGATATTATTACGTGAAAAAAAAAAAAAAAAAAAAAAAAAAAATGATCGTATGATAACCAGAGTCAAATATTTCATGTTGATCCATGATGAGAGAAGATTAAAAAAAAAATTCTATGATATTATATTGGTTCTGTAATTGGAAAGAAGGATTTGAAATTTTGACTGTAATTGAAAAACATTGTATGTTCTCAAAAAACAATAGTAAACATTAGTTATCATTTATGTGTCCTTTGACCATTAAAGAAATATTTTAGAATTATGACTTTATATTTACAATTATACCCCATTCAACGAAGTTGCAGAGAGTATAATGTTTTTGACTCGTCAGTCCGTCAGTGAGTCAGTCAGTCCTGTTTCTTGTCATCGCAACTCCTCTCAAAACACACAACAAAATACAAAATTTCACGAAACCTTTTTAGATAATAAGGACATAATATGTAGATTTGCCTATAGACAGGAAATTAAGATTCATTTTTTTTTCCAGTAGTTGCACTGCTTTGAACTTATTTACTTTAAATTTACTACTGCAACAGTTTGTTATCGCAACTCCTCTGAAACTACACAACAGAATTTCATGAAATTTTGTAGATAATAATGACATACTATGTAGATGTGCATATCGACAGGAAATTGCGATTATTTTTTTTTTCTAGGAGTTACGCCCCTTTGAACCTATTTATTTTTAATGTACTACTTCAACAGTTTGTCATCTAAACTCCTCTGAAACCACACAATTGAATTTCATGAAACTTTGTAGATAATAAGGACTTACTTAGTATGTAGATGTGCATATTGACAGAAAAATATTATTCAATATTTTTTCTTATACAATTTTTTTTTCTTGCATTAATTTAATTTCTCCGATGACAATGTGGGGACATGGGGTATGTGAGCGTGCTCACTAAGGTTCTTTATTTAATCTTATCAATGCTTATATACATTAATATACAATGTAAAATACTTTTTGTTGATAGATATTTTCAAGAAACAAGTTGAAGAATCTGAAGCTAAAGCTGATACTACATCTAGAGTTGTGCCAAATGACGATTCAACCAATGACAACAGTCAAGCATGTGGTTGTTAACCAATCAGAGGATGTTTTACAAATGATTATAAATGTAACCTGTAAATTGATTGGACAATATCAAGATGGAATATACAAAATGAAATTGCATACAAATAGCATCATTTTGAGCATATACATGGAATCAGTTATTACACAAATGTATTAATTCTGTATTCAAGAAATTATTCATTGTTGAATCTATCTTGAAATAAAGAGTATAGCAAATCTTAGCTGTTAATATGGTTGCAGAAAGGAAAAAATTAATAACAGAATCGAAAAAGATGAGATTTTTCACTATTCAAATTATTTCACCTTTCAAATTATGAAAACAATACTTGAAACATGATAACAATTTAAATAGATATTACAGTAAAACTGATAAATATGTTGATTAGAAACTATGTGCATTTAAGGACATTCAAAATGTAAAAAAATCATGCAGTGTGTTTTCATGTTCCATTCAATTACTGTCACATAGACATGTTAGTCACATCTTCTTTTATTCTTATTAATGTATGAGGTTCATAAATCAGGGGATATATGGTGAACTATTTACTGGCAAATACAGTCTGCACAAAAAACTTTTTCAACTACTAGTCAGAAGACCAATATTCTGACATTTTTCTTATTGGGCCAAAAAAAATTTTGCAAAAACTTGCTAGTCCAAATGAAATTTTACTAGTCTGGGGAATCGGACTAGTGGCTTACCGTGCAGACTGCAAATAGTATTTTTTTATATATATTTTACTCAGCACCTGCTTCAATCAATATACATGTATTATGGGTAATGATGTGTACAATTTTTTTCAGAAAATTTAAGCATAAATGTCATTTCTGTATCTTTCTTTTCAACTTCAGCAATCAAAAGTTGCAAGCTGAAACAACCAACAATGCAATTCAATTACATTGTAACACCAAAATTACTAGTTAGATTCTCAAAAAAGTAGTGAATACCTCTGTAAATAACACGACAAGATGTATTTTGTGTCCATGACCTGAACTTTTTCTGCACAATATTTTGTAAAATTTAAAAGGGAGAGAACAAAAATTAACTTAGGGCTATTCCTGAAAAAATGTATGGGGGGATTGGAAGGCAGTTTTTGTCAGCACCCGCTAACCAGACAATTGTAATTGATTATAGTGTGAAAAGTTGCTCTCATTCCCATCACCCATGTATTATTAATATAATGAGCCTTTCAACCCCCCATACATTTTTTTCTGGAATAGCCCTCATGACATAAACAAGCTTGTATCAACCATGAAAATATCATTCACATTAATAGATTATAGCAAGTATCTGGAGTAAAGATCTGATTGTCAAGTTTAAAGCTTTATTTCTGGTCATAATATTATAATTTGATTTTTATATCACACATATTTGTATATAACATTTATATTTGTGACTATGCATGTATTCTATTATTATGATTATATTTGCTTTTATGCTGTTTTTTTTTCTTTCTGTTTTTGGGGTTTTGTTTTGAACAATATTTTTTTGAATATATACATTTAAGGTAATTCTTCGTATCTGGCATCAACAAGTATTTTGTAGGAAATAAAAAGTGCCAGGTCTATTGATGAAACATTGTGTCTTATTAATAATTTCTAAATTTTACTTTTTCTGAATTAGGAAAAGTTTTCTGTGAATTTTGGTTTCGTAGTACATGTTTTTGTCATAGTGAAAAAATTTAAAGGATTGTGTAGTCAGATCTAGAGAATTAAAAAAAATTGCTACAAATAGAAATTTAATGCACATCAGACTAAAATTACTTTCTCCATAAAAAAAACTGTTTTATAGCTGGGATTGTCATTGGAATTTTTCAACACAGCTTTATGTTTAAATATTTACATTACATATGAAGCATTATTTTGATTGGCTAACAGCAATCTTGTGTCCTCTGAAATTAACATTCATAACTGAATGAAAAGTAACAATCATGATGACACGATCTCCCAAAATTAATTGCACATGTAAATAAAAATAAAAATTGATAGAAATTGTGTTTTCATGATTCTAGCCAAAAAATGTAATTATTAGTATTAAATACTTCTTTTTATCATTTCATAGGGTTGTAACAGCATTGACTGTGCACACAAATGAAGAGCTTCTGGGCTTCATACAAAATGTACTTCGATCAACACCCCAATGAATCTACAAAAAGAAGCATTCAATTCTTAATTGCAATCTCCATTCAGATTTCAATGTGTGTTTTTTTTTTTTATGGAGAAATTAACTTTAGTATGATGTGCTTTAAATTTCAGTTATTTATTGTGGGAAATGGGAGATAACTATATCTGAACTAAGTTTCATTCAAAATCATACATGTATTGACATATCTTATGTTAATGTTAAGTTTAAGGTATGTCTAAGTCATTTGACTTCTCCAGTCATTTTAGTGCTAGCATGATTTATATTTATTTATTTTGATGAAGTGAATTTATATGATTTTTTTTCATTCGTATATATATATATATTTTCTACAAATTGTGGCATTACAAAAATTATTTCTCAATTAATGAAACTATAAACAAAAGACTATAAAGTTTTTAGAAATATAAAAGATAAAAAAGAAGAATACACATATTTGATATTGTATTTTTTTTTAAGGACAAATATTTGCCAATTTTTTCTACAAAATAACTTGTGCACGAATGTGTATCTTCAATGATAATAATACAAATTTCTGTGTAAAATATGTTCAACTCAAGCTAAGCTTTGTATTAATTAAACCACTACGTATGCGTAACAACACTCTTAAAACCTGGTTTTATTTTACATACTGTAATGAAAAAACTCCAGGGAGTTGCATTATCTTCAATTGGAAGGTTGTATTGAGAACCAAGCACATCTACACTTGGTAAAATTGTCACTATAGATAATAGGGTACAATCAAGTTAAGTGTTTAAGAAAACTTCTATTCAGATTTAGATAGGCATATTGATGAACTGTAAGTAGAATGAACCATTAGTTATTGAGACTTTTAAGCCAGATAGAGCATTATAAATTAACCTTGTTATGCATATGAAATTAAATGTGCCTTAAACCCTAGTTACTTTTTGTTTTGTTTCAATTTATCATAGTTCAAATGACTAAAGTGTGGTAAAAACGTTTTGCTCTGATCTAGGATAGAAATAACACTGTTTTAAAAAGACACTTGTGTACAAGTTTCAGTTCATTAGGAAATCAATAGTTTCATATTTTTTTAATATAGGATTTCTTAGTCATAATTTAAACTCCTGTATGTTTTATGTATACAATTTTCCTCTGAAGTTAGAATGTATGTGTATTATCCCCCTTAGGTGAATAAAAATCATCTAAAAGCAGTCAAAATGTAACATTGATGAATAAACTCAGTTCTCCCTCACACACTTCCAGTTGATCAAAATATGCTAGCAATTTGAATAGGGAGATTTCATTTCAAATTTTAAACATAAGCTGCTTCAGTCCTCAATTTTGATATTTAAATTTGTATTTTGAAAATCAACTTCTTTAAGTCTGCTCTGGTTTCTAAATATCAACAGCACCAAATAAAACCATGGTGAACTTGATGCATCTTTAAAATGTTGATTACAACCCTTAGCATTTTAAAAGAAAATACTTCACCATTCTTATTTTTGATTCTAAAAGGATATTTACAGCATTACTGCTCAATATAATTGTTTCGACTAAAGGAATAACTTAGAAATGTTTGACAAGAATCCCAAAGACAGGACTCCATTCAGTCAATGAAAGAAAGAACATATCGGAAATTCTCTTGATTTTTTTTAAATCAATGTTCTTGAAATTTATTTGAACACCGAAGATTTTGTGGAGATTAATTTATATTCTCATTGATATCTTTTGCCTCTTTTTGCATGATATATATAATGTATTCAAAGATTATTCCTTACATGGATTTATTATATATAAAATATGTATAGTTATGTTTATAGAATGTTGAAATATTTTTATGCATTAAATTTGATAGTAAATACAAAAGCTTGATATCATTGGATAGCTTGGTAGATATACATTCCTAAAGTGAAAATAGTTGGGGAAGTGTGTGGTAGTTCAACACATATCAATTATTCTATTTGACTATAATCTTTTTATTTTATCATCAACAGACAAAAATTGTACTGGTTGTAAAATTCTGCTATATTAGACGTTATTTAATTGAATATAGCTTGGTAGAAATACATTCCTATAGTGAAAAAAAAGTTGGGAAGTGTGATGTGTACAACACATATCAACTATTCTATTTGACTATACTGTAATCTTTTTGTTTTATCATCTACAGACAAAATTCTAACTGGTTGTAAAGTTCTGCTATATTGGGTTTTACTGTAACTCATTGATTATTTACATATTTTGTATTATGTTGTACTTGTTAATTGCTATTGTTTACATTATTTATTATACATATCACTGAAAGGTATGTTATGTTTTGTATCAAAATTGAAGGATTAAAATATATTTACAGATTTTCACAGTTGGTTTTTCCTTTTCCCCGTGAATAAAAAGAGTGATTCTAACAAAAGACTTTACTGAAAAAAGACACTTCTTTCAAGCTGGTCTGCCTAGAAAACATTTTTAGGATGGTTGCCCTGATAAATATCCACCAGCATTTCAGGCACACTCATTTTAATCAACAACGTCTCAGGTCTGAAAAGTCTATTCTATTAGTCTAAGCATGTATGTTTGAACACTACTAAGGATTTTAATCTATTATATTTTGTTTTAAAGAATCACAATAAAGAGTTCTATTAACTTTTATATTAAAATGTGCGCTAGTCCTCCTTTTACCCTCTTGCAGCGTGGAAAGAATGAAAACCTGCCATTACCATTTCAGGTTTCGAAGGGGATTTAAAACCCTAAGTCTGGGATAACACATCATATTTATCCTGTCTGAAACCTGAATTACACATTTATTACAAAGTACCACTCTTGATGTTTTTAGCTCACCTGGCCCAAAGGGCCAAGTGAGCTTTTCTCATCACTTGGCTTCCGTTGTCGTCGTCTGTCTTCGTCCGTCGTCGTTAACCTTTACAAATTTCTTCTCCTCTGAAACGACTGGGCTAAATTTAATCATACTTGGCCACAATCATCATTGGGGTATCTAGTTTAAAAAATGTGTCTGGTGACTCGCCAAACCAACCAAGATGGCCACCATGGCTAAAAATAGAACATAGGGGTAAAATGTATATTTTGGCTTATAACTCTAAAACCAAAGCATTTAGAGCAAATCTGACAGGGGTAAAATTGTTTATCAAGTCAACATCTATCTGCCCTGGAATTTTCAGATGAATCAGACAACCGGATGTTGGGTTCCTGCCCCTGAATTGGTAATTTTAAGGAAATTTTGCCGTTTTTGGTTATTATCATGAATAGTATTAGAGATAGAGATAAACTGTAAACAGCAACAATGTTCAGAAAAGTAGGATCTACAAATAGGTCATCGTGACTAAAATGGTCAGTTGGCTGCTAAAGGAGTTATTGCCCTTTATAGTAATTTTTTACCAATTTTTCGTAAATTTTGTAATCTTTTACAAAAATCTTCTCCTCTGAAACTACTGGGCCAAGTTTAATCATACTTGGCCACAATCGTCATTGGGGTATCTAGTTTAAAAAATGTGTTCGGTGACCTGCCAAATCAACCAAAATGGCCACCATGGCTAAAAATAGGAGATGGGGGTAAAATATAGATTTTGGCTTGTATCTTTGAAACCAAAGCATTTACAGCAATAAATCTTTATCAGGTCAAGATCTATCTGCCCTGAAACTTGTTGTTGGGTTGCTGCCCCTAATTTTAGGAAATTTTGCCTTTTTTGGTTATCTTTAATATTATTATAGATAGAGATAAACTGTAAAGAACAATAATGTTCAGCAAAATAAAATCTACAAATAAGTCAACATGACCAAAATGGTCAGTTGACCTCTCAAGGAGTAATGCCCTTTCTAGCCAATTTGTAACAATTTTGTGTAAATTTTGTTATCTTTTACAAAATTCTTCTCCTCTGAAGCTTCTAAGACAAATTTAACCAAACTTGTCCACAATCATCATTAGGGTATCTAGTATAAAAAATGTGTCCGATGACCCCACCCGTGAACCAAGATGGCCGACATGGCTAAAAATAGTACATGGGGTAAAATGCAATTTTTGGCTCATATCTCTTAAACCAAAGCACCTAGAGCAAATCTATCCGGAGTTAAATTGTTTATCTAGTCAATATCTCTGCCCTGAAATTTTCAGACCAATCGGGCAACTTGTTGTTTGGCTGCTGCCTCTGAATTAATTGGTAATTTTAAGAAAATTTTGTAGATTTTGCTTATTATCTGGAATATTATAGATTGAGATAAACTGTAAACAGCAATAATGTACATCAAAGTAAGAGCTACAAATATGTCAACTTGACCAAAGTGGTCAATTGACCCCTCACGGAGTTATTGTCTTTAATAGTCAATTTTAAACAATTTTCATAAATTTTGTAAATTTTTCTTAATTTTTATAAAATATTTTCCACTGTCACTTCTGTCCACTTTCAACATACATAGACGATTTTTGTCGATCCTGTGACATAGGGATAGTGATTTGGCTATTGCGGCGGTGGTGTTAACTAACATATTAAAATATTTAGTTAGCTTTTAATTTACTGATAACAAAATCTATATTTATACCAATAAAAACAATATTCAATGATCTTATTACAGTTATGAATAGGTAATCTTTTAGAATAAGTTTATTTAAAGGTGCTACAAGTTTACATGGATCATTTCTAAATTTCCAGGCACGGTTAACAACATTTCCGTAAAAATGAGGATGTACTATCCCGTTTGAAATAAGTTTTCTACAGGTACAACCAAACTTAAAAACCAAATCTTTATATCTATGGAAAAATTTAGTAAAGGTTTTAAGTAATTTATGGTAACGATATCCCTGGTTTTAATAATTTACCAGTAATACATAGGCAAGTTCGTTAAAATCAAAAACGTCACAACAGACACGGGCATAGCGAACAAGTTGTGAAATATAAACACCGTAAGACGGTGCCAAAGGAACATCACCATCTGAAAATGGAAAATTAACAATAGGGAACGAAAAATCGTCTCTTTTGTCGTAAATTTTAGTGTGAAGTTTCCCCTTTAAAACCGAAATATCTAAATCCAGGAAAGGATAGCTATTACCGAATAAATTTGATTTATTTAAAGTAAGTTCCTTGGGGTAAATTTCCGCAGTATATTGAGAAAATTCTTGATTATTTAATGAAAAAATATCATCAAGATAACGGTAAGTGTTGTTGAATTTATCAATTAAATGCAATTTCGACGGGTCTTTACTGAGTTTAGTCATGAACTGTGATTCGTAACAGTACAAAAACAATTCTGCTATTAAAGGGGCACAATTAGTGCCCCTGGTGGATACCTACAACATGTCGATAAACTTTGTTGCCGAAACGTACATAAATATTATCAAGGAGAAAATTAATAGCTTCAATCATCTCATCACACCTCCAGTAAGTATATCTAGCATATTTACCTTTCTCATTAGAGAAGAAGGCTTTAAATGAGTTGCAGCAAATATATCTACATTCAGCTTTACCAAGCGACTATTTAATTAAATAAGAAAACTTTTGTTTAATAAGATAGTGTGGAAATGTAGTGTAAAGAGTAGAAAAATCAAAACTATTAGCAGAATCAAAAGCACGTAATTTATCTAAAACATCCAAAAAAAAAATTTACACTCCAAAAATGGTTTATACCACTATGTCCATATATCTTATTACAATAGTTTATGATAAGCTCTTTAATAGTAGTTAATGAACTAGTTATGAGCACTGAAATATTAGTTGTAGAACACTTACTAGAGGCCGAGATGAAACGATATTTAAATGTTTTTTTGTGTAGTTTATGTAGCCAATACATAGTAGGGACCTTCAAATGTTCAGGAGAAGCCTTAAGCTTTGATGTGGTTGTGATATGCTTGTTTACTATATGACTCTCTGTGGAGCGGATGGACTTGAATGTAAATGAATTTAAAATTTCATTCTTAAGAACGTCCGTGTAGTATTTACGGCATACCACCACCACATTGTTGGCTGCTTAGTCGGCCGGTACAAACACAAACCTTTGAAAGTATTTGAAGTTTATTTCTTATTCTGGAAATAGGTGTATTATGTACTCTATTATTTACTTCTAAATTATTTTCAAAATGTGATATTCTCTTATCTACCACATTCATACATTTATTTAAATAAGAATCAAGAGATTGTTATCAGATTTTTCCCGTTTACACCATTTTTTACAAAACGAGGAAAGAACATCTTTGGTGACTTGACGACACTCTTTCCAATCTATTTTAGATGGAGGACGATATTTTGGTCCTTTTTCAAAGAGTTTTTAACCTCTCTGTCCTGGACGATATTGAAGTCCCCTGTAATAACATGGCCATAGGGAACATATCTAAACTTCGACGATTCACAGTTTCAAGTTAAGGGAGTATTACTATCTATATTCACGTCTGATATAACTGACGTATAATTAAAAATTAAACTTCTGCTGGTTTTTTTGTATGTGTATGAAATTATAGGTGGTTCTATTTTATCGAAATAGGGAGGTATAAAGTTTTGAACGGTAGAGTCATTAAATATACTAGATAAGTTGATAAAATCAATGCTTCTGCTAGTATATTTAATTTTTAAAAAATGACGTTTATGATCTTCAGGTTTGTCGATACGCGGGAACAGCCTCTGGTGGCAAAAAGCTGTAATTATACGAGAATATTCATACAGTGGACTGAAGAATGAGATGGTGTCACACTCTTTGAAAATATCGTGTAATTTACTAATGAGTATTTGAACCAGTTTACATAATAATTGATGTCTACCATTATTTTTAAATATAGATAGGAGATTATCAAGTGTATAATTTATACGATGTTTAACTCGTTGATTTCGATTGATACGTTTCCCATGAGACCTTTTATTTCGTTGTTTTTTATCCATAATATTCATGATATCAATAGAGGAAGTAGTAGATATGTTCCCTTGTCCAAGTATATTGTCATTTAGACCCACGGGATAAGCTGTTTGAAGTCGTTAAATCCAAGACAGTTCGATAATTTTACGGGAATCTTCAAATTGTTTATGCGACTGCCCTTGTTGTTTCTGGACAGTTTCGAGCGGTTGAAATCTAATAAATTTAATATTGTGTTGTCTTTACCTAAATGTTGATAAATTATGCTTTTGAATTTCTTAGGTTTTCGGAAGCGGTATAGATGTTCCTGTGTTCGTTTAAAAAACTCCCGTCCTGTTTGTCCTACATATTGTATACCACACTTGGGCTTATTTATGTAACCAGACAAATGAGGCTTTGGGTTTTTCATGTTATGTCACTGGAAAAGGAAAGCGAAAAAGCTCTCCCGTTCACTGTTGACCTTATAGTATTATCAGCAGATAATCTAGACCAGGTTTGTCATTTTCTGGCATTGCACGGGAATATTTGTGGATATCCACGTGCATTTTTATTGAATAATCTGGCTGCAGCAGCATTGCCAACTTTAACACAATTATAAAAACTGCTTAATTTAGATGGGGAATGTCGATTGACGGCGGTTGAATTAATATTTGGAATAAGGTTTTCATAGCACGCGAATATCCTTGAGGAATTGGAGTTTAGAGTTTTATACCCATTTTCTTATCTTGATTTGGATGTCAATCGGTTAATTATTGTCCAGCTCTTTTCCATAGGTCTTCATTTCTTACTTTATCGAAACATCTGATGTTCATGATTCTCCTATGGCAGTAGTTGATGAACCTTTGAAGTCAAGACAACATTGTTATTGTTGTTCTCCATGTCTCTGATCCATACAAGAGCATTGATTTAACTTTGGAATTGAAAATTTTCATTTTTGTGCTTCTTGAGATGTTCTTGGCACTCCATACTTTCCCTAGAATGTTAAAGATGACCCTGTTGATTCTTGCTTTTACATCAGAGTCTGTACCTCCTTTTATATTGACAATGCTTCCTAGATAAGTAAACTCCTATAGTTCTTCTATGTTGGTGTTGTTCATCTTTATTGGTTGTTTACTTTTGGTATTGATCTTCATTGCTTTTGTTTTTTCTTCGTTTGGTTTGAGTCCAAGCTTTATAGACGTTGAAGAAAGAAGGGTTGTTTTTTCTTGTAGTTGTGTACTGGATATAAGGGCTATATCATCTGCAAAGTCCAAGTCTTCTAGTTGTTGCCATGTTGATGCAGTCTATTGCCAAGAGGAAAAATGTATTGGGCGCGAACGGAGGGTTACACTAATGTCCTGACAATGTCCTGACAGTGTCCTGACAGTGTCCTGACAGAAATGAAAATGCTTAATTCTTTTTTATTATTGGAAGGATTTACTTGAAATTTGGAATCAAGCAAGATGAGAACTTATATTTAATAAATATAATTTAAAAAAAATAAAAAAAATATTTATAAGAGTTATAAAACTTGACCTGACCAACTTGACTTTGAAACTACTAATGTCCTGACCGATATGAAACGGCTAAAAATGTTTCATTATTGACAGGTTAGACTTCAAATTCGATACCAAGGAAGAATAAAACATTAAATACAAAAATATTAGAAAAAGAGTTAGAAAACTTGACCTGACCAACTACGTCCTCCCGTGACTAATGTCCTGATCGATGTAAAATGCTAATTACTTTTTTGTTCTTTGAAGGATCGACTTCAAATTTGATGTCAAGGAAGATTCTAAGATTGCATACATAGATATAATAAAAAATATTTAAAAAGCTAATTTTAATTGTTATAAAACTTGACCTATCCAACGTCAACTCTGCCCTGACTAATGTCCAGATCTGATCGATGTAGATAATGTTAATAACTTTTTTGTTATTGAAAGAATTGACTGTCTTAATTAAAGTTCCTTACCAAGGATATTCAAAATGAGAATTTAAAAATAAGAATTAATGAGAAAAAAAAAATGTTTATAATTTTTGAAATGTTAAAAACTTGACCTGACCAACTTGATCTTTATCATGATGAATATCCTGACCGTTATAAGATTGCATTGCCAATAACTTTTTTGTTATTGAAAGGGATATAACCACACAGTTTTATATCACTGAGAAAAGTATGTGATTAGAGATGCTGTAGATACTAAGTAAATGCGCCTTTTCAAGATTTAATATGAAAGGATGATTGTAATTAAAGATGTACAAAATGACATGAATAATTAAAATTTAATCACACCTACATTAATTAAAAGTAACACAAATTGGAGTGTTTACTTACCTATATTTTTCTTAATTATTTCACTCCTTTTTTGTTGTTTAGTTAATGAGGGATTAAACATGTCAAATAGCATAAATAAGGACAGGAAACTGGCTTCTTTTGATTTTAAGATATTGTTTTTACAAGCATTCAAAGTAGAATTATGTTAGAATCACACAGAAATATAAAACGTATAATAAACATAATTTTATTATGTCACTGTCTTTTGGCTTTCTTATACACATATATCATGTATATTACGAATAATAAAAAAGTGCATCCAAGTTCTTTCTAAACGATGTTTAAATGAAAAATAAGGAAATATCAATATAATTTAAATATAATATTCTGTCTTTAGAGAGAAAAAAACAGTTATATAATGTTTGTCTTTTCTTCATCAGTCAGGACATTGCAGGACAAGGTAAACATTGGTCAGGTCAAGTTTCAAATATTTTTATTTTACATGCTTATACTAAGTGTTGTAATCTTCCCAAACTTGGTAATATCCCAATAAATAACAAAAAGGTTATTGGCATTTTTATAACGGTCAAGACATTCATCATGACAAAGATTAAGTTGGTTAGATCAAGTTTTCTAACATTTCAAAAATTAAAAAAAAAATTCTCTCATAAATTACTATATTTAATGCTATCATCTTCCTTGGTAAGGAACTTAAGTCATTTTTTTCAATAAAAAAAAGTTATTAGCATTTTCTGCATCGGTCAGGACATTAGTCAGAGCAGAGTCGACGTTGGTCAGGTCAAGTTTTTTAACTCTTTAAATTTTTTTTTATCTCTTTTTCTTGTATCTATATATTAAGTATTATAACCTCCATTGACATCAAATTTGAAGTCGATCCTTCAAAGAACAAAAAAGTTATTAGCATTTTACATCGGTCAGGACATTAGTCACGGGAGGACGTAGTTGGTCAGGTCAAGTTTTCTAACTCTTGAAAATATTTTTTTTCTTTTTTTTTCTAATATTTTTGTATTTAATGTTTTATTCTTCCTTGGTATCGAATTTGAAGTCTATCCTGTCAATAATAAAACATTTTTTTAGCCGTTTTATATCGGTCAGGACATTAGTAGTTTCAAAGTCAAGTTGGTCAGGTCAAGTTTTCTAACTCTTATAAATATTTTTTTAATTTTTTTTAAATTATATTTATTAAATATAAGTTCTCATGTTGCTTGATTCCAAATTTCAAGTAAATCCTTCCAATAATAAAAAAGAATTAAGCATTTTCATTTCTGTCAGGACACTGTCAGGACATTGTCAGGACATTGTCAGGACATTAGTGTAACCCGCGAACGGACCTGGTAACCACCCACCCCACCCCCTCTTTTAGAGAACTTACAGTCGGCATGAAACATGATCATCCACGCTTTCAAATTTGATTCGTTTTGGTCCGTATTTGCAGTTTCATGTTTACAATGTTCACAAAGTGATAACGTGAATTATTTCCTCCAGGGAGATCATGAAGCATTTTTTAAAATTTTGTCTGTCCAGTTTGAAAACGGATGTTGACAGTGGGTATAATATTTCCGGAGACAAGGGCGGATACCCCAGACCGAAATCCGAATGTAATAAAATAATAAAAGTAATAAATAGTAAATTCATTACATGAAAAGGAAATGATGAAAACTTGGATTTCAATATTCATGTTTCATATTATTTTACTCTTTATTTTTGCCGTTTAAATCATTTCTTGGGATACGACTTCTTTGAAAATAATTACCTGCAATATCTGGAATAAAGCTTTATCTTTTATGTTGTGTGGCACAAAGTTAAGCATCCAAGAATGTCATAAATGCGACTTTCAACGAGGAATGCCAAATCCGACGTCAAATAATGGCCGCCATTACGTGTTGACAACATCGTCTAGTGAACCGTATCACTGAGCGCCGAAATCCTTACTCAGGCGCTTCCGGTTGTCCTACTGGATAGCAGCAGCCTTGTTCTACTCCAGTTTTAACATCAAAACTCTCGCTGAGCTTGCCTTCATGTAAAACTCTGTATTTCATGTTGTTATAGGAGTTTCTGATGATGTTTATTAAAGGTTGTGGTATTCCATAGTGTGCCATGATGTTCCAAAGGGTTTCTCTGTCTAAGCTGTCGAATGCCTTTTCGAAGTAAACGAAGTTAATCATTAACAATGTGTTCCACTCTGTTAAATTATTATGCGTAGTGTGGCTATCTGGTCTATGCATGATCGGTCTTTCATAAATCCTGCTTGTTGTTCACGGAGTTTTTCGTCTATAGCCTTAAGAAGTCGTATAAGGAGAACTCTATTCAATACTTTTGCTGATAGTAATGCAATTCCTTTGTAATTTTTGCATTCTTTAAGGTTGCCTTTCTTTGGTAGTTTTATTAAGTGGCTCTCATTTCATTCTTGAGGCATTTCTTCTAACTACCATATATCCCGGAATAGTTTATGTAAGAGGTTAGCTGTTAGGTCTGGGCTGGCCTTATAAGGGCTTCTGGTGGAATGTCGTCCGGATCTGCTGCCTTTCCTGACTTCAACTTTTTTACAGCTTGTTTAATTTCTACTTTTGTTGGTAGGTTAAGGCTTATATGAAGCTTTTCATCTGCTTTGTTGATAACTGATATCTTTGACGTATTCGGCCCATCTAGCTATCTGTTTTTCAATAGTGGTAAGGACCTTCCCATTTTTGTCTTTAACTTTGTTGACCGGTTTGTCTAAATTTGCCAGCAAGTGTTTTGGTGGTATCTTTCATGTTTCTCATGTTTGCAGCTTCCTCAGCTTGTGAGGCAAGATTTTCAATGTATGCTCTTTTATCTTTTTTTACACACTTTCTAACTTCCTTGTTGGTTTTGTTGTAGTCAGTTTGAGCATCAGCTTTTGATTTTCTAGTTTTGCTTCTATTCAATTTGTTTTTTTCTGTTTTCTCTCATTAACTTTCCTGAGAGTGGCTGGTTTAATCCATTCTTTTTGGGTGTGTGTTTTTCTACAAAGAGTTTCTTCACATGTGCTGTTTATTACCTCTTTTATCTGACCCCACTGGTCTTCGATATCATCAAGTTTTTCTAGCAGCTGGAATTTCTTTGAAAGTCTTATGTTGAACTGTTCTTTCTCTCAAGAAGGTGACATTGTATTTCCCCCTTAATGAGTTGTTCATGGTGTATACTTTCCTTAGTTTCATTCTTATTTTTTCAATCAGGAGGTGATGGTCTGATACTTTGTATATGGATGCCTTATTTTATTAAGTTTCCGTCAGTCATATATTTATTGTCCTTAACCTCATGTTAATGATTCAGTGACAACTTGAATTTCTCTCTTATTATAAGTAAAAGAATAACTACAGTATATTTGGTATATGCAAGGTCCTCACGTCCATCAGAGAGTTTTCACTTGACTTCAACCGCATTCCATGGATCGGTGAACAAGTTTTCTTGGTTAAGTTAATATCTTTAAACTAATCAATAGGTGTACTATAGTTGGTGTATATTTTACGATGTATGTGTCAGTCTGGCATGTTTAACTGACATTGACCTCAGTTTTACGGTTCATTGCTCAATGTTAAATTTATGTTTTTTGGTCTGTTTTTCTAATACTTATGGCAATAGGTTAACTATAATTGGTGTATTGAATGATTGTAAGGTGTACATGTCTGTCTAGCAGAGTTCATTTGACCTTGGCCTCATTTTCGTTGTTCGTGGATCAATGTCAAGATTCGCTGGTTAAGTTGTTTCTTTAATGTGCAATATGTCAACTATATTTAAAGCATATTTTGGTGTATGGACAATTGTAATTTGTACATATATTTCCAGTTTGGTTTATCTGAAATGATCTCATTTTCTTGGATCATAGTAAATTGATATGATAGTTGTTGTAAAGGTTTATTTTTCAGACTATCAACATAATGACAATGGTTATTTAAAAGAGCGAGCCATTTCAGCGTGTGCCCTCTTGTGTCATTTGCTATTCTATACTGTATACTATACGCAGTCATTTCTAATAAAACTTTAACACATTAATTACGTACTTGAGGTGTAAATTGGGTGATTTTAAAAGAAAAACGTACGGATATACGTCATTATTTTTTTCAGAACAATAAACAAAACATATTAATTGGACAACAGTTCAATAGAATGCATTGCTTGCAATATAATCGTTTAATTTAAAAAGAAAATATATTGACATTAATGTAACAGCTGGAGTTTTTTTCTAAAGGAAAAAAAAGAGATTTGACGTTTCTTTAATGTAGTTATTAATTTAGTGTTTGTATTTTGATAAAACAACGTTTATCACGAGGAAATTTAGGTTTGATAATAAATTTAGGTCATATTGATGGATAAATAGATAATAAGTCTGGAAGTATTTGTAAATCAATCATGCGCATATGATTATGAATTTATTTTCACTTATTGCTTAGATATTGGGTACGTTCATTTTTCTAACTATTTTAATCACTTTAAATTTTTAAATATTTACATATATATATATAATGATGATAATGATAACACTGAAAATTATATCTATAAATTTTATGAAACTATTGTATTTATGAAAGTTATCAAGTAGTTTGTTTCAGGGATATACATGGTAAGTAAAAGAAGTATATAGTATCTTTTTCTGGGTATTGACTTATATTTGTTATTGAAATTAAAAAAAAATGCTTTTAATTCATGAAGTGTACTTGATGTCTCCAATCTTGTCTAGGCGACATAAGTCAGCACAAAACATGATCATTTCAAGGATCTGTATGGACTTTCTTCAAAGAAACAAAATCATTTGTTTCCTCTGGAAACCATAACAGTCATATTATTGAAAATCTGAAGTATGACATAAATTATACGAAATCGCAAGTATTAATCACCATATCTTATGTCTGTTTGAAAAAGTTATAAAACCACTAATTCAGGCGTTCTTTTGTACATAAATACATTTTTTTTGTGTTATTAAAGTGTCAAGCGAAAGCTATATGATATGAAATCACTGTACAACCCTTGTTGACACTTTCTTTTAAATAATAAATAAATTATATGAAATTGAAAGGGAGAGCGTATTTAATCGGTTGCTCAAATTTTTCTAATAACACATCTACAGAATAGAAAATAAGATAGTATATCTATTTTATGATATTACATTCAGTAATTTAACCCACGTCTAGCCACATCTATTATTTATCATCATAGTTCAATTTAATAAATCGATCCAGAGAAAGGAAATCGAGGTTGCGAAATATACTGAGGGAAACTCATCAACTATAAAAGGAAAACAAAGGAACAGCAGGTCACAGAAGAGCAACCAAAACAAACGATAGCATACACAGACACGAACTATTTGATAACAAGCGCCATATTCCTGACTTGGTACATAAGACATATATAATTCTAATATAGTCATAATGTTAATTTCATGACCACTGTCTGTCAATGGACGAATCACCCTGTCCTCGCATGTCACCATTCATAGGATGAACAAACTAGAACAGTTTTATAGTAATAATGTTACTAAAACTGAAGTGCTTGTGTCACAAGGAAGATTCAGTTAAATTTTTAATTGAGTTCATATTAATTGGCACAAGGACAATAAGTGTCGTACTACGTTATAGTCATGTGAAAACGATTTTTGAATTTATACATGTTATAAGAATTATCTTATTTCTCACGTTGCGTCTTTTTGGTAAGTTTATTTTCCCTAATTGCATGAGTTTTTTTTATAAACAGATAGATTGATGAATAAATTGCAAAGTTAAACTACAACACAGACCTAATTAAAATGTATTAAATATGAACTAAGTAAAACAACATTATTCATTGAGGTCTTTCAAACCTAATGCTCAAATACAAGCATTTATTGATACTTCTTCTGGAGAATCAAAAGAAAATTATACTTTAACTTATGGACTTTCATATATTTTATTGTTGTGTTTCTGTTGTGTCGTACTTCTTCTCTTATATTTGATGTATTTTCCTTAGTTATAGTTTGTAAACCGGATTTTAAATTAGTTTCGATCAATCGCCAATAATGTCTTTTATTGTCATACATGCGTTGTTTTTGATATGGAATGTAAAGCAACTAAGACTATTCGAAAGAAATACTTATTAAATATTTATGCATACCAAAAGTAAAAAGATGATTTATTTTTTATATTTAATATGTGTAGATCCTGAAAGCAGGAAGAAGAAATATAAGATGTGAAAACATCTTCTAATGTAAATTGTTTTTGCAGTGTCAGTGGATATTCACTTCTCTCCTGTTTGAATGAAATGCAGGCGTGTTTTTATTTTAAAATTTGTATAAAAAAAAACACCAGTGGGTGATATAAACCGCAAAAAATAATGACAAAGGTTCTTTATGTGTGAAAACAAAACTTCTTTCAGTCATTTATAAACCCGCATTGTTATCGTTTACCAACTCGAAGTACTGAAATATTCTTGCATCTTATTTTTGTCAATTCTGAATATTTACTCGACAACTTATCAGGTGAATCTGCGTTAGTTTGAAAACGTACCAGGCAATCAGATGCTCGTAGAAGAAGTCCATATAGTTTTAATATTCACAAGCGTATCATAGAAGTTGTGAAATTTAAACGCAGCACGAAATGACACTGGCTATGTTTTGGTGAGAAATGAGAATTGCCGATTGAAAATATGAAATCACCATGTTTGTAAGAGATCTAGTTTATAGTCGTACATATATGTCAATATTGAGAAAAAGATCATGATTTGAATAAAACTTTAGTAATTGGTAGCTTCTTTAATCTCATGTTACCTGGATATATGAAATGCAAGCAGTCTTTGCAATTCTGGTTATTGAGTTACAGGTCATCATCAGTATATTTGATAGTGAAATTAAAGACCTTTAAAAGATAATTTCCGCACAGGATATTATTCATATGATGTTTCATAGATCAATTTAGTATTTGTATTTTTATATAAAAACTAAAATGCATTTATCACGCGGAAATTTAGGTTTGCTATTAAATTTAGGTCATAGTAATGAATACTATGATGATAAATCTGGAAGTATTTGTAAATCATGCGCATATGATTAGAACTATATTTTCATGTATTGCTTAGATATTAGGTAGATTCATCTTCTTAACTGAATTGTTTTTGTAAACATTTAGTTAGATGATGATGACATTGATAACAATAATAATTATATCTATGAATGTTATGAAAATTATTATATTACCTTTCTTTTTTTTTTTTTTTTTTTTTTTATCTTTCTTGAGGTTTTCCAATAAGGATAATATAGATAACTGGCACTTTTTTCTAACAACATGCTATACAAAAAATAAAGGAAAATATAATATATGTCAAATATCTGAATTTGTAGTTTGAATAAGTGTTTTTGAAATTCTCTTTACAGGGTTCAAATACAATTTAAAACTGTAAAAAATGCAACAATTTGTCTTTTTTAATTATATTTGATACTCAAAAACAAAAGCTTTATGCATAGATTTGAATGTGGCTTTACTATATTGCTGGTGCAATCTTGACTAAAAAACTAATTTAAACCAATTATGATAATTTCCTTCGTGCTTCAAAACATTGTGCTTACCCACATACTGTTATAATTCAAGTCGATAGCATTCTCATTGTTTGAAATAAGTATAGCACAACGATTCCTTCTAGTGAGGAAGAAACGTCTTATCCTCCCATTAATAGCATATGAGTTTAACTCCTGGATTTCCTCGGGTTCGTTCCTTCTTTTCATTTTTAGGTGTTGATAGTATTTGATTTCTTCAATTTGTAGAATTTTATAGGCCACTTAATATATTGTTCCCTTTCTATTTTCGTAGAATGTTAAGCTAAAGTATAGAATTCTTGTATTATTATTAGTTCAATTTTATATCAAATGTATTATCAGCCCAATGGATAAAGCTCGAGTTCTAATATTGACCGAGGGCTTCTAATTCAGCTGATAAGAAAAATGAAATGTTATGATATTTTTAAGATATGCTTCACTTGCTAATATAATGTCCGTAAATGGAATTAAACGCATGGGGACTTGGTATTATCAGATTATTACATGGCATTTTTCATATCGCATGTATTATCAGCTCTAGGTTCAATATCAGCCCAAGAGCCGCATGGCTCGAGGGCTGATATTGACCGAGGGCTGATAATACATGCGATATGAAAAATGACATGGTATGATCTTTTTATCATATGCTTCAACAGTAGAGAAAAATAACAGATTCATATATTGATCCTTTTACGTGATTCCCGAAAATAAGTTGAAAGAGTAAAAAGTTCACGGACGTCGGACCCCAAATTTGATACATTCAATATGAAATCTTTCTATCATATGCCTCAACAGAGAAAAAAAAAACACATTTTAATATGGACGAATCGACAAAAAAATAATTCAACAATATACATAATGAACATTGTTTGGAAAAGTCAACTTTTTTAAAGTAACTTTCTAAATTATGTTTCAGAAAAAAACTTAAAAAATGCATTTATTTAATTTTTTTTTTTTTTTTTTTTTAATTTAATTTAATCATTTTACACAATATACTTTCCAGTATTCAAATAATTGTTTTGTACACTACTTTGTAATGTTTTTCACTGAAAACGTAGCATTGAGGTGTATTTTCCGGAATTTGCCGAGTATCACCGGAATGCCATGTGATAACGTTACGGAAAGGCATGTGATAACAATCGAAGCATGTGATAAACTTTTCATATCAGCCCGCTAAGCACCAAATCGAAAAATATGGAAAATACTTTAATTTAATGCTATTATCATACGGGAAAAATCATATGTTATTTAGTCTAAGTATATGATAAGTACTTTTAATGACCTCGACCATCCTTCAAATAAAATATCTGTTTGTCAATTGCATTTAAAAGTTTAAAATGAAATCAAACAATATAATGATACCATTACAAAATTAGATGAACCAGTACTGGATGTTCTTGATGTGTTTGTTTTATATATTTGTATCTTTTAATCATATACTTCAGCAAAAGAAATACTAAATGAACTATTTTTAAAACTTTAAAACTGGATTTATTGAAACATTTGCTTTGCATTTTACATGATATATTGTTTCTGTCTCCTAATATTTGCTTTGTACTTGACGTCGTTATGTTTTAACTGCAAAGGTACTACTGGTGCGTATTTTTTTGGAAATGACATCGAAATGCCAACCATGCGATACAGTTAAGAAAAGGCATGTCATCTTAACCGAAAACAGTTGATACATTTTTAATATCAGTCCACTAAGCACCATATCGGAATATATGGAATTCACGTAAATTAAATGCTAGAAATAATAAGTTACTTACTCTAAGTACTAGTATATAATAATATTAAAGATATCATTTTTTGTAACGCTTAGTGACAGCCGGAAACTATTAAAGAGAATGGATTTTGCAAATAGTTTATAACACTTTCGATAATATATCAAATCATTGCTAAGGTCATGATATGTTTTATATATTCATTGGCATTGGTTGTCAAATTGAAGAGATAAAGTACTTATGATAATGAGAATATAACGCAGTTCAATTTTTACGTATATACACGGTAGTAAAAGATGTATGAGAAGATGACATAATAAGAGTTGAAATACGGAGATATTTACTACCATATGTGTAAATCTGAAGGTAGGTATATTGCATGTTTGCCGCGACTTTAACATACATATGTTTTACCCAAAGTAGCTCCTTCTTTTGTATATAAGTTAAATATTTGTGAAATTGTAGTGTCAAGTGTACACTGTAGAACTATTGTTGACACTTTCATTTAAATCATAAACTAATTATAATAAATTAAAATGGGAGATTATCTATTTTACCGGTTTCTCAGACCAGAAAAAAACATGTTTTTATACTATCAAATTTATCAGATTACATTTAGGTATGTACAATGTATAGAAGAGAAAAATAAGATATTATATTCAGCAAATGAACAGGTGTTAAATTCAGTAAAAGGAATTCATGTCTAGCCACATTAACTATTTATCATCATAGTGACATTTAAAACCAAACCATTTTCACATTTAACATGTTTAATAGCAATTGGGAATATCATATTTTGAGTTGAGAATTAAAGTGCATTTACTTTTATAGAAAAATAAACAGATGTGACATAATTTTGAAGTTATCAATTATAAGAACTATTGATGCAAGAGTTCCAAATAGTGTAGTTAAAATCATCCCTTCGTAAATTTCACGGACGCCATCACGAGTTGGTTGATCGTTATTGAATACCCGTTTTACAGATGATAATAGAAAAGTAAATAATGTCGTAACTTCTTCAAGAATTGATCTATCGAATAGGCGTTGTACTAACATGAGCAACATGACGGGTGCAATAAGTACAATACATAATAAAACCATAACATAAGTTATAAGGCAATGCATTTTGTCGTATGGGTTGTGTTTTTTCTTTACTTTCGAAAAAAAATGGTGAAAGGCTAAAGCAACAATAACAACTAAAAATCGACAAGTATGCAGTTTTTTTACAACATTTTATAATAATCTCCCTAATTTACCTCCACACAAATCAGGTACATGCAATTGGTCTCCGAGCGCACGACAACAGACAACTCCTTTTAATTTCAAGCACGAACCATACATTTAGATAAACATAATTCTAATTACTACCAATGTAGCCATTATGCTTATCTTATTAAGACTGCCTGACAATGAAAGAACTATCCTTTTTCTCACATGACATCACTCATAGGATGAACGATTAAGTTGATTTTTGTAGTAATGATTTCACTAAAACAAACTGAAGTGCTTGTGTCAAAAGGAAGTTTCAGTTACATATTAAATATAGGTCAGATTAATTGGCACAAGGATGATAAGTGCCGTACTAGTTTAAAGTCATGTGAATATGTTTTTGGATTTATAAGAGTTAATTTATTTCTCATGTTGCGTTGTAATCATTTGGTAAGTTTAATTTTTATAATAGCCTATATTACTTTTATTAACAGATAGAGTGATAAATAAAATGCAAGGTTAAACTACATTACCGGTGTAAATTAACACGCATATGATATAAATTAAATGAATAAACCAAAAATACTCATGTATAGGTCTTTCCAACCTAATGCTTAAATACAAGCACATCATAACTTGGTATTTCTTCTGGAGGACCAAAAGAAAAAAAAATACTTTGACCAATGAACCAGCATATATTGTAGAAAGCACAAACTAGAGGCTCTAAAGAGCCTGTGTCGCTCACCTTGGTCTATGTGCATATTAAACAAAGGACACAAATGGATTCATGACAAAATTGTATTTTGGTGATGGTGATGTGTTTGAAGTTCTTACTTTACTGACCGATTTTGCTTCTTACAATTATATCTATCATGAACTTTGCCCATTAGTAACAGAGAACTATATTTGGTAAAAATTTACATAAATTTACCAAATTAATGAAAATTGTTAAAAATTGACTATAAAGGGCAATAACTCCTTAAGGGGTCAATTGACCATTTAGGTCATGTTGACGTATTTGTAGATCTTACTTTGCTGAACATTATTGCTGTTTACAGTTTATCTCTAACTATAATAATATTCAAGATAATAACCAAAAACAGCAAAATTTCTTCAAAATTACCAATTCAGGGGCAGCAACCCAACAACCAATTGACCGATTCATCTGAAAATTTCAGGGCAGATAGTTCTTGACCTGATAAACATTTTTATCCCCTGTCAGATTTCCTCAAAATGCTTTGGTTTTTGAGTTATAAGCCAAAAACTGCATTTTACCCCTATGTTCTATTTTTAGCGGTGGCGGCCATCTTGGTTGGTTGACCAGGTCACGCCACACATTTTTTAACTAGATACCCCAAAGATGATTGTGGCCAAGTTTGGATTAATTTGGCCAAGTAGTTTCAGAGGAGAAGATTTTTGTAAAAGATTACTTTAATTTACGAAATATGGTTAAAAATTGACTATAAAGGGCAATAACTCCTAAATGGGTCAACTGACCACTTTGGTCATGTTGACTTATTTGTAGATCTTACTTTGCTGAACATTATTGCTGTTTACAGTTTATCTCTATCTATAATAATATTCAAGATAATAACCAAAAACAGCAAAATTTCCTCAAAATTACCAATTCAGGGGCAGCAACCCAACAACCGATTGACCGATTCATCTGAAAATTTTAGGGCAGATAGATCTTGACCTGATAAACATTTTTATCCCATGTCAGATTTCCTCAAAATGCTTTGGTTTTTGAGTTATAAGCCAAAAACTGCATTTTACCCCTTTGTTCTATTTTTAGCCGTGGCGGCCATCTTGGTTGGTTGACCAGGTCACGCCACACATTTTTTAAACTAGATACCCCAAAGATGATTGTGGCCAAGTTTGGATTAATTTGGCCAAGTAGTTTCAGAGGAGAAGATTTTTGTAAAAGATTACTTTAATTAACGAAAAATGGTTAAAAATTGACTATAAAGGGCAATAACTCCTAAACGGGTCAACTGACCATTTTGGTCATGTTGACTTATTTGTAGATCTTACTTTGCTGAACATTATTGCTGTTTACAGTTTATCTCTAACTATAATAATATTCAAGATAATAACCAAAAACAGCAAAATTTCTTCAAAATTACCAATTCAGGGGCAGCAACCCAACAACCGATTGACCGATTCATCTGAAAATTTCAGGGCAGATAGATCTTGACCTGATAAACATTTTTACCCCATGTCAGATTTGCTCTAAATGCTTTGGTTTTTGAGTTATAAGCCAAAAACTGCATTTTACCCCTATGTTCTATTTTTAGCCGTGGCGGCCATCTTGGTTGGTTGACCGGGTCACGCCACACATTTTTTAAACTAGATACCCCAATGATGATTGTGGCCAAGTTTGGTTTGATTTGGCCCAGTAGTTTCAGAGGAGAAGATTTTTGTAAAAGTTAACGACGACGGACGACGACGGACGACGACGGACGACGACGGACGACGACGGACGACGACGGACGACGGACGCCAAGTGATGAGAAAAGCTCACTTGGCCCTTCGGGCCAGGTGAGCTAAAAACGAACTGAGAGGAAAATTCAAAACGGAAAGTCCTTAATCAAATGGCAATATTAAAAGCTCAAACACATCAAACGAATGGATATCAACTATCAAAATCCTGATTTGGTACAGGCATGGTCTTGAGTAGAAAATGCAGAATACTGCAAAAAATTAATATTTGTAGGTCCTGAAAGAAGGAACAACAAGCATAAAATGTAAAACACATTTTGTTATATCAGATGTTTTTCTGATATGAATAAGTGTGTCTTCTTACCTGTTCGAATGAAGTGCTTATGTGTTCTTTTTTTAAACTCTGTATTCAAATCTTTGCTGGATGATATTAAAAACCGCAAAACAAATAATGACAAGGATTCTTTATGTGTGAAAACAAAACTTCTTTCAGCCATTTAAAACCCGTAATGTTATCATTTACCTAGTGGAAGTTATTAAATTGTTAACAAAGTGTTGGCTATATTCTCTGGAAATAAAACATGGTATAGTGATACTCACAAATGTTAGTTTCTTATGTATAAGTCTGGTAAGTAAAATTTGATCTGTAAAACACAAGCTTGTAATTCGTTGGTTGTCGTTGATTACGATCTTTTAAATATGTCCTTCGTTTAAAAAATATTTTCAAAATAAGAATATTTCATTTTTTGTTTGGATTAATTGCTTGTCACATGAATTAATTCATTTGCTAAATTTTGTAAATATTTCTTATCACTTTCATACAAGTGAGAGGTTTAGCTAGCTATAAGACCAGGTTAAATTCACTATTTCATATATAAGAAAGTGTCTGTACTAAGTCAGGTGTTAATGTCCATCTGTTTAATATGTTTGAGGCTTTGATTTTGCCATATGATTAGGAACTTTCCGTTTTGAAATTTTCTAGGAGTTCAGTATCTTTGTGATTTTACTTTTTCATTTTGTTCAATATATGTACACATAGTCAAATTTGTAATTTGCTCCTTAGCATTTACAAGATATATCAATTTTGGTAAATACCACACATGCACACTCACATGTATCCTGTAGTTTTGTTGTAAAACTGAAGAAAAGGAGAAAAAATTTCCATTGAAAGTCGGCGTTTTTTTCCAACTTTATATTAAAGACGGTTCTTTAAATTATGTTTTGTTTTAGAATCAATATTAGCTTTCCAAAGATACAGAGGTTGGAGAGAATGCTTAAACTGTAAGTTGTTTATTGTCGTAATCATTGACAGAAAGTGTAGGCACACATCTTATACTCAGTTGATCTAACTTAATCAATCGTGTGGAAAAAAAAACACGAATTTATATCAATTATATAGAATTAAATACCAAGAATTTGTATATATTTTTAGTTAAAGAAATTAATTCTGTATTATGACATCTACGAAAAAATTCAAGTGTAATATTCTGCGTATACATGAACCGTTGGAAATGACTGCAAAATTTTCAATGGTTTTTCGAACAATAAAATTATCATTGTTAGTATTTTTTAATGTCCGATCGAAAGGTTTATTCTAAGTAGTGTACTGAACATAGTATAGTGAAATCAAAACGAATATGGTTGTATAATAATATCCATTAAATCATGTGTATTTTAATGATCGAACTAATGATTAACCCTTTTAAATACAATATGTATGATTTAGGTGTTTTTTTCCTTTCAATTCAAAACACAATTAGTAATGCTAGTATTGAATTCGATTTAATGATATAGTTTAAGTTCAACGAATTTTCATTCCGTGTTAAATCAAACCTGGCACAGATTATAATATTTTTTTGTTCAAATTATTGGTTGGCCTTTTAATAAATTTATCTACGCACTGCTTATATCGAGTTAAGTTTATATGAAAAATTATCAAACGAACATATTGTATTAAACCTCTATGAAGAACCTTCGTAGATTTATTGTACATTTTGATGGATTACGAAATATTTTGTATTAAAGGTAAGATGTATTGAAAATATGAAGTGAGTTCTTGTTTATTGTTGTTTCTATGCCAATGACGCTAGCACAGACGAGATCTTTGTACAATAGCTTCAAATTATTGTTAGCCTTTCTTGAATATAATTTGTTCTTTTCTATATCTTATAATCTAATATCATCGACCGACCATTACATGCATATTAACTAATATTTTATCCACGGAAGGTATAGTGTCCGGCTAGAATCGTGGTTTTTCGAGTGATTTGGCCCATTTTTTCATTGTAGTTCGGGCTTTTTCGAGTGATAAAACATACGATAAGTTCAAATAACGAACATTTCGTAATTATAACAGTTTTTAACCTTACTACCCATTTTATATTTAATGCTAGACATGTTTTGTTCAACAAAGATGCTCAATTTCCTTGTATTTAATAAAAACAATTATCGGACCACAGATGAATTATCACGTTGTGATTGGTTAAATGCCGTCACGTGGTGACCCCCTATGAGACCGTATGGGGTTAGTAAGTTTCACATGGGGTTCATGACGCGTTAATGGCGACGTCATCTATTAATGTTGTTGTGTTTCATTGTTTATTTTTCAACAAAACGCTGCAGAAAAAGTCCAGCGTCCGATAAATTCGTTATACGGTTAACTACTGACCCCCTACGGATCCATAGAGGGTGAATAAAATTCATAGGGGACTCGGCCTCCGGCCTCACCCCCTATGGATTTTACTAACCCTCTATGGATCCGTATGGGGTCAGTAGCGAACCATATAACTTATAATAGTGTTTGTTATTGTCCGGGTTTCGAGAGTAACTGTGAAATCGTCCGGTTTTTTTTTACCGAAAATTTGAAGGTATTCTAGACTTTAAGAAATGATTTTTTTTTCTAGTTTATAACTGTAATTGAGTGAAGGACAGTATCAAATATTACCATTAAGTCATCAAAAACATATCAAAATATTTTTTTTTTCAATTTAATGCAAATATTCTGTTTGGCGAGCGTTATACAACTACTTTCCAGTGTTCATTTAGAAATAACTTGATCCATAACAAAACGGTGTCTAGAACATTTTGCAGGGAACTTATATTCATTTTGATTTTACAGTTAATAATATTTCTTCTGGTGAACTCCGGAGATTAATAAAAAATATACCTATTAATAAAACAAGTTTTAGCTTCTAAAAAGCTATTGTAGGACTGCTTCGCTCTACACTAATTTAAGGTTATATGTGTGTATGTGGTCATTAAATTAGTATTGGAAATGTGTTATTTTTAGATCTTGATCGATATAAAATGGATGTACTTTAAGAGTGTGCGTTATCGCCCATGCTTTTAAAAAAATAAAATTTCTTGCTGAAAATGAAAACAATTATAAATTTAGACACGACTCTTGAAGTGTGCCTTTCTGGAGGTGAGCCTATATTGTCAGAAGTTATAAAATACAGATAATGCATTTTTGTAAACATTGTATAGGAACATTGTTTAGCAAAGCAAATCGTGCAAATTGCAGAGTAACAAAGCAATTAAACATGTATTAATAATTGATATTTCAAAATTGAATTTATCTGTGAAATGTATGCACAATAAAACCAACATGAATTAATGACAGTTGATCGGAACTGAATTACACATATTTAATTTTTCGGCATTTGATGTCTTATCCTGGACGAGAAAACTCTGTCTTTATCGCATTTAAGCCAAAAGCTGTTGCTGTATCTTAGCCTCATTATAATGCAACCAATTAGAATCTATAGATACGTGATAAGAAATTTATTCAAGATGGCGTGTATTTCGACTGAAACAATAGCTCCGCACCATGATGCGAAGCAAAAACATAAAAATCACACACACAAAATCCAACCCATTTTTATTGCCATTGAACACAAAATTTGAATAAAATTTCAGATAAAATCAACAATGAAATGAATAGTCCATTAGACTAAATATGATCCTTTAGCAATGATAGACAAATACAAAATGGGTATATTATTTGCTATCACCAGCTAGATTGTCCAGTTTTTCGAACGACACCAGAACCAACATTGTAATGTCTTGATTAATATTCATATTTTCCACTTTTTAGACACTTTTCTTTCATTGAAAGGAAGTTATCATCATGGTGTTTAGTTGCTATATGACCAATTATTATATTTGCATAATCAGACTCCTCCTCACAGTTGTAGCATTTAGTCATTTTCGGTTTCCATTTCTTAATCAATAAAATAAATAATACATGATACAAGACAAATAGATAATGAAATATCTAAGATGTATACTCTTTTAAGAACAAACATGCATCTCATCTTATACAATATATGTATGTACGTCTCAATTCGAATTGTCTATGCTTATGTTCCGTACCATATGAGTGTTAGGACCATACACGTATGGTCACGACCATATGCGTATACTCATATGGTCAAACTGTACGCGTATAATCGGACCATATGATATATATAGGAAGATGTGGTATGAGTGCCAATGAGACAACTCTCCATCCAAATAAAAATTTATAAAAGTAAACCATTATAGGCCAAGGTACGGCCTTCAACACGGGGCCTTGGCTCACACTGAACAACAATCTATACAGGGCCCCCAAAATAACTAGTTAAACACCATTCAAATTCAAACGGGAAAACTAACGGTTTAGGGGGGGGGGAGTGGAAAAAAAGGAAAATTTTAAACGAAAGGTATATTTAGGTTACTTGGCGAAAAAAGTAATAAAGTGGCAAAACATATATTGTTTTGGCGACAGGTGTGGCGACAAAAATAATTGCCCAAGGGGAAACCCAATTTGGGACCATATACATTAGAAACGATTCAACAATACAATGAACTTATCTATAACAATGACGGTTACATGAAATGTATTAATTGTACAGTTCAAAGGCTACCCCAAAACAGCACAAGTTACAAATCTGGGTGTATCTGTTTTTTGTCCGTCTCTAGTATCAGTTGTAAGACTCTTTATCATGTCGACTTTTTTGTCAGTTAGTAAAACAGTTGAACTCTTGTTTAACAGTTCATTAAGACATTTTTGGAAGTTATCTTCCAAGTCGACTTTTTGCTGTTCAGTAATAGCTATCCCATAAGGTCCAGATACTTATATGGTCCGGAACACTCACATTAGATTGTTGACATCACGGATATATACTGTACATGCAATTTATAAGATGTGAGAAAAAGAATATATACTAATGAGCGATACCTGTTTCATGATAAAATGCAAGTGTTGATACACCATGTGCCTTGAAAGTAATTATTTGAGACTTTATTTTATAGTTTTTAAACGTAAACACATAACATTTTTAGCTATAACAAATGTTGATAATCACTCGATGAAAAAAGGACACACTCGAACAAGTCCGGACTGCTCTCGAAAAAACCCGGACATGAAAAACTGAATTTAGTCTCAAAAAGTCGTTTTCAATGCAATAACAATAGTTTTTGTAAAGTGTCTGTATATCTAAGGATATATAGATTCCATGTATGCATTTCCGTCGACATTTTGCGTTGGTATGTGTAAGAAAATGGCTTTATTCTGTATTTTGAAATAAAAGCATTTTAAGTCTAAATTTAACTTTTTAAACAAAAAGCAATGTCAGAATGATACTTTCTTTATATCTCAAATACTAACATATCATGTATAACCTTGTATATCAAACTCAAGCTTCTATATCACGTCTTGTTAGAAAAGAAGTCTGTTAGTTTACATTTTTGATCATATTCACTCGAAAAAAGTGGTCACGCTCCAAAAAAACCCGATCAAATCACTCGGAAAACCACGATTCTAGCCGGACATTATACCTACCGTGATATCTAGTTAAATATATCTTATCTGTATTTGAAAATCTTCAACGCCATTGTGTCTTCATATAATTTCTAAAGTGACGTCAAAATCTTATTGGAAATTTTTGATATCCAGTAATAGCGGGAAAATAGCGATAAGGTGTTTACAAACATACTCGTCAGTTCATCTGGTGTTTTGTTTTAAAATTCATACTCTTAATTTGATACAGAGAAAAAAAATCAAAATTAACCTTTTTTGCGTGTTTTAAACAACCAGCAGTAATTTTATCACAAATCGATATTTTTTGCGCGCCATGATGATGAGTGTTGACAACCATTTGACTCTTCATCAATTAGACTGATATTGTTCGTCCTCGAACTAATTTTGAAAGTATTAAGTATCCACTTCTGATTCACACCGGCCCTAGAGTATATAAATTCATAATAGCAGTGTAGATTGTCTTCTATTATTATTAACATTGATGTTAATAGTTTACAAAGAGGTTGTGTGGAGCACTTGGAAATAGTCAATTTTGTCAGTATTTCTAGTCTGAAGACATACATCGGTGTCTATATATATAAGAAGTGATTAAGATATGAAACATAACTTCTACTTTTGGTGATATCCACTATTTCAGGTTAACTGGTATATATGAGATGTAAAAACCCATTACAATATTGGTTATTATTCAGAAAATCTTCAATACATCTAAAAATGAAATCAAAGAACATTGTCGTGTCGTTTTCTTACAAAGACCACATTAAAGATAGTAAGAGTAGTATGGATTGAATTGTATCAACTCCGAGTTTTCGTAGAAAATGGATTCTATTAAATGATTGTCAAAATTCTTACCCTCATTTTATATCTGAAATGCGAGAATTGTTGGATCTTTCATGATCTAATATATTTTTAGTTTTGTATTCCGTTTTTTAGGTTTACAATATGTATAAGCGACTTAACTTGATTAGATATTCATTTATGTATAAACTTGATTGTACTGTTCAGCCTGTCTAGCGCAAATACAAAATTGCAATTCTGGTATCTCTGATGAATTTATTTGCATTCGGAATTCATCTTTTTCTTATGAATTTTAGCATGTTGATGTATAAATCTTGTAATGTTTTTGTTTCAGTTGCTGAAATGGTGGATAATGCAATCACAATGTGAGGGCAGTAAAAATATAAGTTAAAAATAATTGGCGAATTGTTTAAATTAGGTTTTGGCTCTGATATCATATAAACGTATAATATGTACCTGAAACATGGCCACTCAAATACTTGACAAATACAACCGTTTTATGTTCTTTAAAGGTATATTCAATTACTACAACACGACTTTCATGCTCTTAATCTATATCTTCCTATATCTCTTAATCTATAATGGAAGTAAAATAATGCCCTTCAGGCATACAGGAAGGATATAACGGTTGAGACCTAGAGGGCTTGCAAAATGAGAAAAATGAAGAAAAACAAAACATTAACTTAAAAGGTTATACCCTCCCAAAATTGAAAAACGGCACGAAACCATGAATTGAGGGATAGAAAGGCATGAGAAAGTCCAAAACTAACTCAAAGCCAAACTATAAGACAAACTACGTTTAAAAAATACAACGGATACATTAAACGAAAGTTTGATAGAATCAAAAGCCAAAAACAAGTTCAGGACCTTTGGATAACTTTTTAGATATAGTGCAAACATTGTAATGCAAATTACAATGGTTTACTTTCCTTAATATTAATTCTTTTGTCTTTTCTGCTTTTCCTTTTAGCTTTGCTAACATGTCAGAGTACTGCCCCTTTTCAGTAATACGCACATTTTTATAAACCAGTTACTTCACATCAATCAAAGTATATAACTAGTGTTACAACGCGTTTATAATATTTCGTTTCAATACACTGTCGTGTTTGGTGGAGTAATGAAGCATTAAAGCTGAAGGTTGTGTTGGACACCAATCAATCATTGGGATAGATTAAGGTAA